>NW_016816948.1:1714352-1791048 GCF_001698545.2 Rhinopithecus bieti
TTAAGTAAATTACCATTTATTCTAAGTTTAAGATTCTTTGCACAAAACTGAGAGACTGGTCATCTGAAATAAAAGCAGACAATCACAAAGTAAAGCTTCCAATGATGACTACAGCTGGTTTCAATGTAGTCCTTTGGATGATTAAATATATATTCTTAATCTTAATTTTAAAACAAAGGTATAATTTTATACATTTTCATTAACATATTGATGAAATAGTAGAAAAGGCTTTAAGAAAAAATTTTACTTATTTATCTTAAAACAATGTCTTGTTGAATTTAACATAAAGTATTTTAAAGTTACTACTCAAAAATGACTTGTAGAATTTGTATGACTCCAATTTTCAGTGACAAAATATGAATGCATTTGGACTTTTGGAAAGCCTGAATATCAGCATTTGCTTTAGATTGTATAAAAGTAATTATAAAGTGACAGAAGGAAAAATGTTCATGCTAGTTAGTTATGAAGGGAATTATTGGCTTTTGTTCATATTGGAACCCCTTTAATGTTTTAAGAGTGGGTTAGTATTGATCTGTCATTAATTCTGCTATTCATCCGTCTCACGTATACACACACACACACACTTTCAGTTGGCATTTTTGCCTACAGGCTGCTGAGAGCTGATTATTCTTCTAATCAAAACCGTCACAATCAGGGGAGACAATTAGTCAGGTTAGGCCTCTGCTGATTTTGCTTGTGGCCCTTAGCATCAAATGGCCTTGAGCACTCTTGAATCATATCAACAAGTATTTCAATAATACCTCCTCCGCTCCACCTGCTGCTACTAAGGTCTGCCTTTCATCTCTGGCATTGCTTGAATTTGTGATTTCTCATTTATTTTAAATTGAGACCACAAGGTATAGAAATGTTCAGAATGTAGAAACTTGGCAGACTTCATTGCTAGTGCCACTTAAAATCACCTAGTCAACTCCAAAATCATGAAATCAATTACCTATAAATAGGTTTCTATTTGTTTCTGTACTTATGCACTTATACAACTCAATTTATAGAGTCTAATTCCCATGTAAAATGAATATACATACAGTGCATAAGAAAGAGTCCCATACGTAATAGGCTCAGCATATTTTAAGCTATACTTAAATCAGAATGACATAAGAAAGACCCAGTTGGTAATAATACATTTTTATATTTTTCAGATGAAATACATTTTGTTCTGAATATAAGATTTATTTATTATATTATTCTGGTGGTCATTGTCTGACTTTACCAGCTATTGAAAGTTTTAAATAAAAAAGCAATGATTTTATCAATTCTTTTAATATCTAATATGTCTAAATAGCCTTCACATCTTTCTATCTGAACATTCTGTCAGTTTTAGAACTCCATCTAGAATGTGACTATGTTCTAGGGTTCTGTAATCAAATATATATTTATGTATTTCAATATCCAGTTAAATAGCATATTGTTATTGAGAAGTAACGTGTCTTTAGAAAGAAGCCAGAAGATCAAATAGAGATTTATTTAAAACAATGCAGGGCTTATTCTTATATGAATACAACATTCATATAAGCTTTTTTAAAAAGAAGAAAGGAAGAAATCAGGCCAGGCCAGCTTTTCTTTTCACTTATTTGAAGGATTAAGGCGTTTAACTGAAATATTTTATGTTTTAGAGTTAAGCCTTTGTGTGTATACATGTCTGTACATATATCAGTTTTCCTAGCAATGTAATGTAATAACCAGATGCTCAATTAGAAAATGACTCTTTAAAGGTTTAAAACATAAGAGATAATAATTTGTTGTATACAAGAGTTTTCAAAAATCATTCTGAGCCCAGACTGGAGTAAGTACAGAGGCTCGATCACGATTCACTGCAGCCTTGACCTCCTGGACTCAAGCAGTCCTCCCACCTCAGCCCTCCCAAGTAACTGGGACTACAGATGCATACCACCACGCCCGGCTAACTTTTAAATGTTTTTTTTTTTTTTTTTTTTTTTTTTTTTTTTTTTTGGAGAGATGGGGTTTCACTATGTTGCTCAGGTTGGTCTCAAACTTCTGGGCTCAAGTGATCCTCCCATCTCAGCCTCCTAAAATGATGAGATTACAGGCATGAGCCATTGTGCCCAGTCTATGAAGAGATTTTTTCTTTCATCATAATGCTATTAAGTGAAAATAGGCTTGAATTTCTATAAATTAATGTCAGCTGTATAAGTCTGACTTTTTTTTCAAAAGAAAGAAACAGGATACATGTGCAGAACGTGCAGGTTTGTCACATAGGTATACATGCCATAGTAATTTGCTGCACCTATAAACCCATCCTCTAAGTTCCCTCCCCTCACCCCTACTCCCCAAAAGGCCCTGGTGTGTGTTGTTCCCCTCCCTGTGTCCATGTGTTCTCAATGTTGAACTCCTACTTAGGAGTGAGAACATGTGGTGTTTAGTTTTCTGTTCCTGTGTTAGTTTGCTGAGGATGATGGCTTCCAGCTTCATCAAGGACATGATCTCATTCCTTTTTATGGCTGCCTAGTATTCCATGGTATATATGTACCACATTTTCTTTATCCTATCTATCATTGATGGACATTTGGATTGGTTCCATGTCTTTGCTATTGTAAATAGTACTACAATAAACATATGTGTGCATGTGTCTTTATAGTAGAATGATTTATATTCCTTTGTGTACATACCCAGTAATGAGATTGCTGAGCAAAATGGTACTTCTGGTTCCAGGTCCCTGAGGAATCGCCATACTGTCTTCCACAATGGTTGAACTAAGTTACCCTCCCACCAATAGTGTAAAAGCATTCCTATTTCTCCACAGCCACTCCAGTACCTATTGTTTCCTGATAAGTCTGACATTTCTTAAGTGGGTCCAGGCTTGTATAATTTATATGCTTTTTTCTATGCATTTGGTCATTCATTCATTTAGGTTTTCACTTATTTGTTCATCCATCCATCCATTCATTCATTCATTCATCTATTCACCATCATTTTCTCTTTATAGATAAATCTGTCTACCTATGTAAATGTATATTGGGATTATTTATTCTCTGCCTCCGAAACAATGAAGTAGTTGGTATCTCCAAGTTTGTTTGTGAAGGACTTTTCATTTTATAAAATTTAGAAATGCTGGTTGAGTCCAGTTGTGGCTCATAGGAAAAGAAATTTTATTCTAATTTTGCAGTTAATGACTTGAACAATGTTGCTTTTTATTTATTTATTTATTTTTGTTTTACACATATGCATAGACAGCTAATACAAACCAACATAGTTGATTTATCCAGTTGCTCTATGGGCAATTAAATCAAGGGTATTATCTCAGCAGGAATAAGTGGGCAAATTACACATGTGAAGTAAATGAAGCTTTGAAGCTTGAGTACATAGGTATTACTGTACAAGAAGCTACATTCAGATTCCTGTAGAGATCAATGGGGGCTTACTGATGGATACCAGAGAATAGGGAAGTGATGTCATAAACTTTTAATAGTCTAATAAACTATATTTAACATTTTCCATCTTGGTAAGACCTCCAGCTTTTATGCTATAGAATAGTGTAGTCCTCTAGACATTGCAAAGAAAGCTTTCTGACTTCCCAAGGGATTAACCTTCAAGATCAAATGCCAAGACCACATAGCTCTCAATTTCTTGCAGTTGTCTAAAGACAATGGAAAGCCTCCAGAATCATTACCTTTGTTCTCTTAAGAAATGGAATAAATGATAAAGCATTGTGACTTTTTATTATTACATTTGAATTTCCACATATAAGCATAACTCTCACATCCTCATTGGTTTGAGTGGTTTCTGATTGACCTCAACAATACCATATAATTTTAGAATTCTAAACACCCCCAGTGTCTCTTACAAAACAGAGTCTGGTTCATGTGAAATAATGGACACTTTGTTGGCGTATTTAGTAGATGAACCACATACATCCAGTGCCCTGGCTTTCACCCTTAGCCCTGTAATTGCACAGTGTTTCATGCTTTTATCAATTATAGGCAAAATTTTAGGAGCAAAAGCAGAAAAAACACTGCAGTTACTGAGCAATACTTTGAGGCATTAGGCGCTCTTGAATGTTATGTGTGAATTAATGCTTTGCGCATGCTTAAGGACACCAGGAGGAGAAAACATTAGTCAACAAAACTAGTTTAGAAAGAAGACAAGAGAGGGAGCATGGCAGGAGGCATTTCACAATTCCAGTTCTGCAGCTTTACTTAAATCTTGTTCACAATGAGGCTGATAGCACCAGTTTTCAAGGAAGTGAAGATTTTGCTGTCATCTAGAGGAGGGAAGAACTTTGCCTTTGGAATCCTAAACAAACACATGGAGGTCCCAGGGTTCTTAAAAAGTCATTTTGTTTCTATGAATCAAAATGACCAAAAAATTTTTGTGTGGCATATCCCATTCCCTCTCTCACAACTCCGCTTCTTCCTTCTCATGTGGAAGTCAAGGCATATAAGTATTTCACGACTTTCTGCCATCGTTAATACAATTTTTTTTTTTTTGCAAAAATAACCCATCATTTTCAAGGAGATGATTTGCTTCACCTTTGAGATCTGCAAGTCTATCTGCCCTGCAAAACAACGAAAACATGTATGTCAGCATCTCCTCCATCAGAGCCAAAAGGGAAAGTTGGAGAAACAAAAGAAATGACCTCCATCTGCTTAACATATTGTCAACAATTTCAGACATGGACAAAATCTTACATTTTCCCTGCACTTAAGGCATCTCATTACCCTTCAAAAGACTTTGGAAGAGGAGAAGTTTACTTGTCCAGAGACGGTAATGCAGATGTTTTCTTTTCTATCATTTTTAGTAGGAGGGAGCAGGTGTAAAACGATTTTGATTAAGTGTGCGTTATTTATTTATATTCCTCTGTCAGGAATGTTGGAACCTAGAGAGCTTCTTAAGGACTTTGGATGTGACAATATTCCATGAAACAGTGCAGAAAATACTTGGGGAAAATGATTAAATGGTGACCTCACTGGTTTTTCTCATCATTATAGTTGTCATTTCTTATTGTGCTGCTTTGGCTGTTGGAAGGGTTCAGAGCAGGTGTAGGTGCGGGGGGCAGGGAGGGATGATGTGATAAGCCACATCTTCTCTTGTATCTTTTCATCAATGGTGACATTTCTATTAGTATTCACCACCTAAAATGTCCCTAGTTCTGCCACTTTCCATCAGGAAAGAGTAGAATCCTTTTTTTTTTTTTATGGTTTTAGCCACATTTTTGGCTTCCACCCTTCCATACCAGTCACTAGACAATCACTGTGACCTCCTTGTGCCCGCAGGCATTAGACATTCTGACAGCTTTTGCCATTTGGTTATAGCTGCTCTTCACTTGTGGAAATTGATGTGATGAATGTAAATCCAGGAGCAGAATTAGCAGAAGTCTCAGTGTTCCACTAAATCGTATCATTTGGCTTCTGAAATAATTCAGTCACCAAATATGCTGACTATTCTGCATGTTCTGTGTGCAAAACTGAAAGTGTTATAGAACCTTTAGGACACCTAATTTTTCATTTATTTATTTAAAAACTGAAATACAGGGCAAGTATTTAAACCCAGGTCTTTAACCTCACATGCACTACTCTTTCAGACCTTCACCCCCACCCCAACCCACCCCACATTGCCTTTCATGGTGATATGTAAGAGCTGCAAAATAATGAGCAAATGTTGGGGATTATTTTTGTATTGATTGATTGATTGATTGATTGTGAGACGGAGTTTCACACTGTCGCTCAGGCTGGCATGATCTTGTCTCACTGCAACCTCCGTTTCCTGGGTTCAAGCAATTCTCCTGCCTCAGCTTCCCAAGTAGCTGGGATTACAGGCATGCGCCACTACACCCAGCTAATTTTTTGTATTTTTAGTAGAAATGGGGTTTCATTATGTTGGCCAGGCTGGTCTCAAACTCCTAACCTCATGATCCACCTGCCTCAGCCTTCCAAAATGCTGGGATTACAGGCATGAGCCACCGCTCCCAGCCCTGGGGATTATTTTTAACCTTCTAATGTTCTTCCCTCTCTGTAACCTTTCTCTTGTCCATCTCCTTTTCCTTAAGCCCACAAATGACCTACTTCAGGCTCTTATCATGTCTATGCAGTCATAAGAGGCTGAAGTGAAGCCTTATGTGTATTATTTTGTAGCTTTCCACAGTGCCAGTATCTGGCATACAATAGGGCCTCTACAAATAGTCATTTAATGGATGAATAAGTGAATAGTTTATTGGCAGGTGCCAGGGAGTAAGGAATTCTCAGCTGAAGCTGGCAAGGTCTATGTGTTTGTTTGCCTGGTCTAATGCAGTAGACTCCTTAATGATCTTACTACTCCAAGCTTTCTCTCCATCCAGTCTTCTCCCAGACTAACATAATGATCACTTTAACATACAAATCCAGTCATGTTCTGCACCTTCTTAAAATTTTTTCCTTGTTCTTGACCAGGCGCAGTGGCTCATGCCTGTAATCCCAACACTTTGGGAGGCCGAGGTGGGTAGATCATGAGGTCAGGAGTCAAAAATTAGGTGGGTGAGGTGGCGGGCGCCTGTAATCCCAGCTACTCGGGAGGCTGAGGCAGAGAATCGCTTGAACCTAGGAGGCAGAGGTTGCAGTGAACTGTGATTGTGCCACTGCACTCCAGCCTGGGCGACAGAACCAGACTCCATCTCAGAGGAAAAAAAAAAATAAATCCCTTGTTCTTAATTGCCTGTCAAACTCCTTTTTCAAAATAGGGTTCTAACCTCCTTTGGTGGTCTCATTTGCTCTCAACACAGCCCTTGCTTTCACATTTCTTTGGGTTTGTACATTTTTGCCTTGCCTGAAAAGCCCCCCTCCCCTTCGTCCATCCTGCAAGTGCTGGCTCTTCTGTATGGTCTTTCTGAACTCTTTTAAAGTATTTTGCTGTTTACTGTTTTCTACAGCATTTGGTACACTCTTACATTTATAGCACTTTATTGGAGTGATGTATTTGGATGACTGCCTTCCCCACTAGATTGTCAGTTTCTCCAGGGCAGGACTATGTCTTGGTTCATTTCTGTTTCTCCACCTTTAAGTAAAAAGCCTGAGCCACAGGAGGCAATCAATATACTTGTCTTGAATGAATGAATTAATTAACAAGGGAGACAGGACATAAATATGTGAAAAGCCAATCATATTAGGAAAGGATGGAAGGTCAATCAAATATCCTATTGCTCAAATGCAGTGTAATTTTAAAGTTTAAGTTAAAACAGGCCTTCCTGTAGAGAAACATTATTTAGTCTAATGCAGTGTGAAGACACTTAGTCTGTTGAGCTGACCTCAGCAGAATTGCAAAATCTCAGTGTTCCTCTGTTGTCACCCTGTACCTCTGTCATTCAGTCTGATTCCCCTTTCCTGAGGCCCCTTTCTCATAAAAACTTACCCACTGTGTTCACCAGTCTCTCAGGGGTCTTAACTCTGCTGGGTGACGTATTATGGGTCAGAGAGATGAAAATATGTTAATGCATTAGCTGGCAAGTAAGATTTTCCTCCCAAGCAAAGTAACATTTTACACATATTTAAGGATTGACATTCACTTTTGGGAAGGCAGTTTTGTTTAAAGATGGCCTTTGTGTCCCAGAATTACCTCACAGAGGCAACTGCCCACCCTTCCTCTGTGTATTTATATATCCTGCATGCTTCTAGAAGGTGACAGATTTCTTTGTGAGTGCATAGACAGTCCCCTTGAGAAAGTCAGTGTCTTTTCCCCCATTTTCTGAAGGTTTTTTTTTTTTTTTCAAGTTTTTAATTTCTAAAGTTTTTTGTCACCCAGGCTGGAGTGCAGTGGTGTGATCTTGGCTCACTGCAACCTCTGCCTCCGGGGTTCAAGCAATTCTCCTGCCTCAGCCTCCTGAGTAGCTGGGACTACAGGGCGTGTGCCACCATGCCCGGCTAATTTTTTGTATTTTTAGTAGAGATGGGGTTTCACCATATTAGCCAGGATGGTCTCGATCTCCTGACCTTGTAATCTGCCCACCTCGGCCTCCCAAAGTGCTTGGATTACAGGTGTAAGCCACCGTGTCCTGTCTGTCTAAAGTTTTAGAAATCACATTTCCTTACTTCATAAACAAAAATTACACTCTACCTACTCAAGATATGTTATAATTGACTGTTGAAATTTTTATTTTGCAGAATCTTTGAGATTCTCAAGATGCTTTTCAAATAATTAAAATTTCTTTTAGTGATTAAAAAAATACCCTTTTTAGTTCCATACATAATATAATTGAATTCCTCTTACTTAGTTCCTCTTAGTTTTAATACATACTTAGTTTTAATACATACTGAGCACTTACCATTTGTCAGGCACTCTACTAAGCACTGTACTTTTAGTCCTCATTTATTTGTTCATTTAGTTTATACATTTAATCCGAACATGTCCTAGGAGTGAGGTGTTATGTTCTGATGTTACAGGTGAAGAATCTGAGATGTGGAGAGGTCATGGAATGTGCCAAAGTTACACAGTTAGTAGCAGCAGAGCCCAGATTCGAAGATAGGCAGACAACTGCATATTCCTTTCTCTTAACCTCTTTCCTGCACTGCCTGCCACAACCAATAAGATAGTTGTTTATTCTCAGTTATCAGATGGATATCTATAAAGTCTGAAAAATGAAGATAAAGTTGAAACATCTCTAATCAACTCTGATTTACTTGATAACCACCAGACATTAGCAAACTTTATGTACCATATGTGCTGAAAAAGCCAGGTGCCACAAGAAGGATTAGAGGTGAAATTTTCTTTCCATTTTGATTTCCACTTTTTATTAGTGACATCTCCCAAGTGGTTCAGAGGACGCATATTAGTGTTCGTGGACATCTTGTGCTATTCGCAGCCATCCTTAGAGAGGTCTGGGTGGCTGAACTCCGCACCTGCCAGGTATCCCTCTGCCTCTGTCGAACATCCCTGCCTGAACAACTCTAGAATTCTCAATAAGCTGAGAAGCCTCCCTTTTCGTGGACTCGTGAGCATCTTGAGATTTCTCCATTGTCAAATCTCTGAGGCCAGTAATCACCTGGAGGATGAGAACAGATTCTCAGTGGACTTTTACATTTTCCCTCTTCCTTTTTGGACACAGATATGTTAGTCAAGTGAAAACCAGAAGGAATAGTTATCAACCTTTCAATAGAGCACATGTGTGCTCTGTACAAAGTGGATTAAAATACTCTTTGGGGTTTAAAGTTATATCTCAAATGGCAATCTTTGAGGCTAGGTGTGGTGGCTCATGCCTGTAATCCCAGCACTTTGGAAGGCCCAGCCAGGCAGATCATTTGTGGTCAGGAGTTTGAGACCAACCTGGCTAACATGGTAAAACCCTGTGTCTACTAAAATTACAAAAATTAGCCGACTGTGATGGTAGGTGCCTGTAATCCCAGCTACTTGGGAGGCTGAGGCACAAAAATCACTTGAACTCAGGAGGTGGAGGTTGCAGTGAGCCGAAATCACACCACTGCACTGCAGCCTGGTTGACAGAGTGAGACTCTATCTCCAAAAAGTTCTTTTTAAATGGCATTCTTTATACTCCTGTCTTATGATTAACAGCTTTTATGTCACTTAATATTTAAACAAGTTATTTTATCATTATTCCTGAAGCTAAAATCAGATTTGTTTGCTTAACCTCATAAGCAGTAAGCATTTAAACTAATTACTATGCATATATATTCCCAATGAAGCAGGAAATCAAGCATTCTTTGAGTCTGGGAGCAAATAAATAGGAAACCATGTCTGAAAATTGTTCTCCTAGGTCTGTGTCCTTTTGCCAGTTTTCATAGTAAAGAAAATTTTACTTCTAAGTTTGACTTACACAAATGGATTTCGAAAAGGAGGACCATTCCTGTCCTGCATGTAGCAGCTGTGCTTAGTGGTTTTATAAACTGTAATCTCAAATTGCGCTTCTATTTTAATTTCAGCATGCCTGAAGCACAAGATTCTTTTCAAATGTTCAGCCATGACTATTTAAAATTGAAAAGAGAAGTTCAACCATTAAGTATTCTCATCTTCTCTGAGATTTTCTTTCTGATGCAACGATGTGAAATACTTTTTCATGTTGCCCATAATTTCTACTTACACTATCTTGCTTATGCAAACTTTTAAATAGGCTATAGATGCAAGAGCATGTAAAAATCTGTACAAATTTTCTCTGCCTTTGCATTATTGTTAAGTCAGCGAGGATTCTAATGGAGTGCAGGGGATGAGACAACAAGAATCCAATCAATAGACGCAAAAGGCAAATGAACTTGCATAAATTAGCACTCTAATACGGAAAGATAAATGCATGTTCTCTTTCATCTTTCAAGCAATACACACTATTGAAAGAGGTCTAACAGATACCACCCTGATTTACTTTTAGTTTTTTTCAGGGGTGCAGACATGAGAAAATGCAAGTAAATTGAGCATTGAGGAAACTGTTCTGAGCCACTGACATCAGATCAATGCATCAAATATAGTATGTAGCACTCAGCATGTTGCGTCCACATGGATGATGTTATCCATGGATGTTATCATCCATGTTCCTCAGAGATACGTGAATACTCACCAAAGATCTCTAGAGGAAGGATTGTTCCATTACCGGAGTTTGTCTTGGAAGAGCTAGTCTCTGATCTTGACATGCCGGCATTTCCAGTGTACTTTACATTTACACCGTATCTTTTTAAAATTTATTTTATTATATTTTACTTTAAGTTCTGGGATACATGTGCTGAACGTGCAGGTTTGTTACATAGGTATGTGCCATGGTAGTTTGCTGCACCTATCAACCCGACATCTAGATTTTAAGCCCTGCATGCATTAGGTGTTTGTCCTAATGCTGTCCCTCCCCTTTCCCCCAACCCCCGGCAGGCCCCAGTGTGTAGTGTTCCCCTCCCTGTGTCCACGTGTTCTCATTGTTCAACTCCTACTTATGAGTAAGAACATGTGGCATTTACACCATATCTACCAAAGAAATGGCAAGAAGAATTTTTCAGATGTTGAATGCTTAAGCGCCTAGAACAAGGGCAGTCACAGATCATCTGCCACTATAGCACTGTACAGTAGTTTCATTAACTGTCTCCAGTTCAACTCAAGAAATGCTTGGGGAATGATACTCTGTTCCCCCTACTCTAATTATGCTGTTCTTGAGGGGGTATCATGGGTATGGCATGCAAGTCAGAGGACAGCAAGTGCCTGGCACTGCAGTTTATAGTCATCATATAATTAGCAACACCCAAGAATTTTATCTTTTGCCTGTTCCTTTCAATTCTTTGTTTACTGCTTCTATCTATGGAAAAGGAGCTGGGTATATAAGGAACTGCCAAGTCATCTTCATTGCCTTTACTAAAAGGCAGAAACCTCAGCTATGCATTTGCCATCTTATTTGGGCAGCCTCCTGCCCAGCACAGCATCCTAATCATTTGTGTTGCTGGTCGATTTAATATAGGCCAATAAGCAATGACCCTAATGGTTTCATAATGGTACTTCTCCAAAGAGCTCATCTACAGACAGGGAGAAACCTGTACCCCAGGGAAAATTTGGATATCTTCTTCCATGATATGAAGAAAATACTCTGGTTTGAGGTAGGCACTTTTTAAGACATATATAATTCACAGTTTTTGTTTTGTTTTGTATTGTTTTGTTTTGTTTTGTTTTGTTTTGTTTTGGTACCTGGGGAACTTTTGCTCCTTGGGAAGTTTTCTAGAAATTCTATCTTGGGGGAAATACCATCTGTATTGTTGGAAGAGAAAGAAGAATTAATTTGTCAGTGTTGTTTTGACCCCAATCCAGAAAACCAAAACAAGGGAAAAAAAATCTTCTGAGTATCAGCGTTTCTTCTTTTTGTTTGCTTATTTTAAAAATGGAGCTTTCCTTAGCTCGCTTCCATTATGGTTAACTGTAATCAGTACTCTATGGTTATATTATATAGCTTTGTTTCATTAGGGCAATGAAAATGATATTGAACAATAGCAATATAATGCGGGGAAACAGTTTGTAATTCAGTTGGAAATTGCTAATGCAATAGACAGTCGATAATACAATCAGCTCAACTTTCCTAGGAAAACATAAGCTAAATTTCCTATACATTTCTCTCAAATCTTCCTATAGGCCAGGGTTTAGGGGATTGCTCTGAACTACACTGGAAAGCTGTATGCCCTTGAAAAGAGAATTTCTTTATGCACTGGATTTTGAATGACATCTATGGGTCCTGGAAAAGAGCTACTATTTTAGAATGAAATTCTCCCCTGGATATTTTCAAAAAAGAAACTAGATAGTTAAGCGTTCTAAAAGGAAACAGCTGGATAAGATGATGGCTCAAACTTTATTTTACTAGTATATCTCTCTATAGTCTTGATTCTGAAGTAGGGTTCTTACGAAATTATTAAGACCCAAGTATCAATGAAAAAAAAAAAGGCCATCTTTTTACAAGCTGATGTCATGCATGCTATTTATATTTATATAAATACTGTAGGTTAAGACTAGTGAACATCAGTAGTGTCTAGGATACAAAGCCAGGTTATTGGTCTAGAATACGAAGGCAAATAACCTGGTGTTTTCAAGCAGCGGTGAGTTAGGATTTTGTTGCTCTCAACTCTACTAAGATGGTTGTAGCTGTTGTTGAGTCAAAACCTTTATCAAAAGTTTTATGTGGGAGGAGTTCATAGATTCAAAGAAAATCAGGAGTGATATGTCTAATTTTGAGTTGTCCAGTAAGTTTTTTTCATCATTAGAATCAACTCAATTTTCCCATATGTGATATGAATTTTTAAATGTCCCAATTGCCAAAGAAATGCAGTATTTCATGTTTCCATATACTTGTAAACATCTCTGACATCTTTAGAGATATGAATTATATCCAGAAGGCACCACCCTTATTTAAAAAATAAACTAAGTTTAATGCTGTACCAGAAAGTGCTATGCATATGTAAGTATATTTATTCAGCTTTTATGCCAGAAATTCATATTTAAACTAAAACAAAAAAACAATGGGCACCTCCCACAGCTCCTAATTTTCATTTCCTCTAGTGACTTAAAATAATTTGTAACTTTTTAGGATTCAGAACCCTAAATTGAAGTGTATGTAAGCTTCAGATCACGTCCCAGTCATATGGTGGGAAATGCAATTCCAGCACAGCTTCACTGCCTATACAAGGAAAGAAGAGGTGTTTCTGCAGAGAGGACGCTATCCTCCCTTGCTCCAGCCCTGAATATTAGTGCATGCTTCAGGGCAGGTTTAACAGCACCAAGAGTGGGTATACTCTTTATATTAGCCTGGTAGATTGTGCTTCTGATCTGCTCACCTGGCCAGCATATATCATGTTATTTTCCCTAGTCATGTTTATAGAACCATAGTAACCAGTACTTTTAGAGACCGTGACTTAGGGTTTTTAACTAATGACTGGATTTAAAAACATCTTTGAGTGGGTTTTGGCTGTTGTGAATCTCTCTCAGATACAGAGTGTCCTGAGCCAGAAATCTGAGATATGCCAAGGTGAAATCCCTGTTTGCCCTATGCTTTTACTTCTCAGAGAGAGGGTTGAAAGGAATACTTTATATTTGTAGAACTGAAAAAAAAATCAAGTTTTTTTTAGCATGCAAAATGGGGTATGATTTTGATAAATATTTGACGTATACAAGGTAGATACCCAGATGTTGAATTAAAACATCAGCAAGTAAAATTACCCTATTCTGTAAATAAATCAATTGATGCACTATATTAGAGTAACATTTACCCTCACATTGCATACAGATTCTGTGCTTAGTCCCAATCTCATTTAATATCTCCCGTAGGTTTTGTAAATCCTGTGTTGTTTTTTGACCCAGCTCATCAACACTGAGTTTGTGGCCAAAAATAGCTCACATCCTCTCTTTCTGTCTGCCTTGAACAATGTGAGCAGCAATAAAATGTTAATGTGTACATCGTGAAACTTTGGGATCTGGGATTGCACTACTGAGTACTGAAGAAAGTAAGTTGCGACCCTGTCTTCTCAAAGCTCACAGTGCTGAGTTGTCATGGGCATGGAGTGCCCATTATCATCTGCTTATTTCATCCTCTTTGTGTCTTGGCATTAACCTTCCCTCTGAAACCTTGCAGTCCACACAAGTGGCTCATTCAGAGCTTCTAGCAGTACCAAAAATTCTGCAAGTTCAATTGGAGGATCATGTGCACTTGCTTTGAACTATAGTTCTTTTCCAAGGTAGACATTTTGAAAGTAAGAGTTTATTAAGATGAAAGGTGGAAAAAGAAAAACAACTATATTCTCTGTCATTGAGATAGACAAGCATTTAAATAGGTAGAAATATTGTAGTGCTTGAGAATCCTCTAAAGTGCTTAGATTTATTTCTGAGACATAAATGGTGAATTGTTTATTTCTTTCTCCCCCTTATGTTTCCTTGGGATGGAGCAATTAGTTTCTTATTTTTTATGATTGCATTATTCTTGCATATATCTTTCTGTGGTCCAGGCTATAAAAATAAATAGAGGATCCAGCTGTATGAATGGATATCCTTTTAATGAGTGTGGGGAGGAAATAATAATACTAAGTAGTGCAAAACCATTTTTATGTGATGAACTGAAGTACCTTTGTTCCCCAGCTCCCCAGTCTAAACCACAGGCCACCAATAAATGTGTACATGAAATGACAGTTTCATGTATTCTGGTGTTAACAAAGTACCTCATGGTTTCTTTTGCCCCTAGAATGCACTTAATACAATTGTTGAAGGGTGGTGGCATATTCCGTTTTAATTTCCAGGGTCAAGGAAGGGTAAAATGGAATATGTGACTTTTCTGTAGCACCCTTCATTCTATCTCTGGGCAAAAGCCTTGCTGAAACAGTGAGATAACACAGTTGCCAGGTGATAATACAGTCGTTTTTGTAGTGCCATGAGTTAATTTCAGAGGTGAAACTATGCTTACTTAGAAAAATAGCATGCCTTCTCGCCTCAGAGCAGGCATTTGCTCAGAGCAGCAGGTGGATATTGAGTCTCTCCCATGTGCAGGATATCATGAGAAGTGCTGGTAGTGGCATAACTCTGCCATCTTCCTTCCCCCTTGCTCCCTTCCTTTCTGGCCATTTTTACTTAGCTGTTTTTTATTGATGTTTATATACATCTGAAGTCACTGACAGCAATGTAATTCAAAACCACCCTGTCCCCCACTGCATCCCTAATTTAATGTTAAACTGCTCATATTAGTCTACTCAGACTTCCATAACAAACTACCATAGACTCTGTGGCTTAAACAACAGAGATTTATTTTCTCACTGTTCTGGAGGCTAGAAGTCCCAGACCAAGGTCCAGCAGGAGTTAGTTTCTGGTGTGGGCTCTCTTGGGGCAGCCATCTTCTCACTGAGTCCTCACATGCCAGAAGGAGAGTGAGCTCTGTGCTGTCTATTCATATAAGGACACTAATCCTGTTGGATTAGGGCACCACCCTTGTGACCTCATTTAACCTTAATTACTTCCAAAAAAGACCTGTCTCCAAATGCAATCACATTGTGGGTTGGGCTTAAATATGAATTGGGGTGGGGGAGACAAACATTCAGTCTGTAACACTGCTAAAATAATGAGAAAAAAAAAAAGTCCTAAAATAGAGAGCCATACCATGACATAAATGTTTTAGCAGTTACTAAACTTTCAACCTGATGCTCTATGCTTTCTCCACCTCACAGTGGCTCATGGTAACACATTCTGATGATGGTTGCAGGGAGGACCCCAAAAGTCCTAGGATAAAGCCAAATGAAGAATATAAAATACCTGTGTGCCTTCCCACCTTCCAACAGTGACCTGGAGCAGTTAGTAAGGGATGGAAGGAGAGATTTCTAACTCCCAGATATGCCAGGGACTCTGGCCTTGTAAAGCCCAAGGACAATGCATTGGTTCTAGTCTTTTCCTCCAAAGATTCGAGTCTATTTGGTAGCTTTGAGGTGACTCTGGTGGGATCCTGAGAATGTTGGTTTCCTCTCCTGATCCTGGCTTGAAGAACAGAGTAGGTGGAGAACAGTCTGTATTCCCCATGACTCCTGCTAACTGGAGCAAACCCCTGGGCGTATCTCAGCCTGGCTGAGGCCTGACCTGAGCAGGAGGGAGCCCCAAAACCAAAGGAGCCTCTGTATTTCCAACTTATGGTTGCTGGGACACAACTGAGAGCGAAACAGTGGTTGGCAGGGGCTGAAAAGGAGTCTTGGATGTTTCTGCCAATGTGATAGGCGGTTGCAGGATGTTTGTGAAGCAGCCTGATGAACCCTCTCAAATAGAGGCACCTAATGCTGCTCAACTGTGTAATTGGGATGGAAATGGGCCAATGAGAGGCAGAAGTTTGTGCTTAACCTTTTGCGAGTCTTGTTTCAGGAGGCTGTGGGGGGTGGGGGTGGGTAGAAGCATTACAAATAATAAGCTTCTCCACCTGATTTGTAATGAATTAGTAATAAATGTCCTAGCTCTGTACAAAAGTCTGACGATTACAGAGCAGCTTTGGCTAAGTGCACGGGACCACATCTTATTTTGATCAGCTGTAGCATAGCAAAGACGTGTAATTATCATAATCTAACAATTAGCCTGGCATCACTTTCCAGTGTTTAATTACCCCGATAAATGGTAATTGAATAGAGGACTTAATGACAAGAGAGAAACTTTCATTCTGCCTTAGGTGCTTAAGTTATCTACTTCGCTAGGCATAATTTTCTAGCATTGCTTTAACAACAGTCCTGATTATCATTTTCCTTTTTGCAGCCTGCCATTATTTTGTTTCCTGATCTTGACCTTTGTTTATAATATTTAACTTCTCTCAAAATTTTATACTGGGACCCAGAACACAGGAAGAGATTATTGGATGTTTTACACAGTTCTTCTGTTTCTAAGCATCACTACCCTTCAGCTACAATTCCTCTTCATCGAACATCTATGGAGTCACTACTATGTGCAAACATTGTGCTAAGTGTTGGGGATACAGAGACAAGTAAACATCATCACTATCTTCAAGGACATCTATACATAAAAAAAAAGTCTATATAAAAATAGTGTAGTAATAATTACAACAATTTGCATTCAGCAGAGTCCCGGTTTTCATCTAAATCTATACACTGACTTTGGATGAATTCAGTACTTTTTATGACTATGACCACCACCTCGTTTCTAATGACTGCGGAGCTCTTTTCTTTGTATTAGCCTCATTCCCAGTCCCAGATTTGTATCCAACTGCTCATGAGGTCCTAACCGGCCAAATAGAAGTAATTACCTTGCACATGCCAATTTCCATAGAAACAGCCACAATTTCTGCTTTATTGTCTACAGTTTTGTAGGAAAACATTATTATTATTATAATGCCCCAGCATTACTAAATATATGCTTCCCCTTGTCTGATGAAGATCAAACATAAAAGAAAGTCATAAAACACATGTATTTTCTTTCTTTCGATTTATTGTTTTTTGTTTGCTTAATAAATTAACAGATTAATTATCAGATATCTCAATTTTTTAAAAGTCTGGGCTAAATTTCAGATTTAGATTGTAATGATTCCAGTAAGTTATCATCAACCCATAATACAAATATTTAGTTCACTCTTTGCACACCAAGAACTTAAGAACTATGAAATCACTGTTTTCCAAAAATCTCTCCTTGAGTTGGTCAATAAAAAGGAGATTTACTATTACCCTTTGGTTATTATTATTATTTTCAAACTGTGAATAGCCTGAAATTCTGCTGGGTAATTCTCTTTTTTTGTATCTGGAAGATACAAAAGGGCTTTGTATCTGGAAGATACAAAGTGGAAGTAAGCACTTTGACAGGTAGCTTATTTGATTGGCTCCCACATCCCCTGAACAGAACCAGTTTGTTTAATTCTGTTCTCCTTGGACAGTGGCTAGATAGCCTATTTGATGGTTTCCTGTGTGTCCTTTTGCTGGTTCTGTATGTATGTGGCAGGTGTTCTGCTCCATGTGCTTGAAGTTGGGGGTGGGAGATATAAAACTCTACTGGCTTAAGACCTGAAGTACAGCTTTGATAGGAAGCTCCCAGCCAGCAAGAGTGGAGGAGGAGCTTGTTTTGCACTGTGGGAGTGACCTCTGTTAGGACTATACTGATTGCCAGACATTAACTATTTCTTTAAAATCTCCGTTTGAAAACCATTTGAAGTGATCTGTGATGTGTTAGGTCTTTAGAACTCTGCCTGGTTAATGCTTTGGCTGCCTTGGCCTGTTGACGTTGACACACTCTTACTCCATGCCTGAGGCCTCTTTGGGGGCTTAGAAGCAATTAGACTGTCACCCAAAGCTTCCAGCCCCTTCCTGAGGGAAAGTCTTATTTAGGCTCTGCCAATTTAATGCTTTCTTTCCTTTGAAGCTCCTCCATCAAGCTAATAAAACAAACTCCAAATGAGCTAAAACAGTGGAAGAGAGAACATTTTGTGGTCCCTGTATATGAAACAGGTGCAATTCCTGGGAGATACCAGTTGTAAAAAGTCATTCAGATTGACATGACTTGTAGTAGAAAAGCAACAGGCAAAAGCTATGTGAGTTTTATCCATCTATCTGATATAAGTAATTAGTATTGTGGGATTTTTAAATGTTTTGCTTTTAAAGTGCACACACATACATACAAGAAAAAAAGTGACAGGGTAGTATAATAAACTGCTGATGAATTCTAAATATTTGGCCAAGAAAATGATGTCTTCTTATCATCATCAACAGTTACTGAACTCAAGGTAAAACTCTTATGCTGCAGAATTTATAATTATCAAAACATGCATGTACAAGAACTCTGTTGGAACTTTCATTAATGGATAAACACAGCACCAACTCAAGGTTCCAAACATTTTGTCAGTATATATTGTAGCATACTGCATCAGTATATATTGTAGCATACTGCATCAGTATATATTGTAGCATACTGCATCAGTATATATTGTAGCATACTGCATCAGTATATATTGTAGCATACTGCATCAGTATATATTGTAGCATACTGCATCAGTATATATTGTAGCATACTGCATCAGTATATATTGTAGCATACTGCATCAGTATATATTGTAGCATACTGCATCAGTATATATTGTAGCATACTGCATCAGTATATATTGTAGCATACTGCATCAGTATATATTGTAGCATACTGCATCAGTATATATTGTAGCATACTGCATTTCTGCTGCAAAATGAGTAGGAAACATCTTTGAAATTTATCCTTGAATTTTTTTTTAACTTGTAAACCTTCACTTCTCTAGGAATATTCATTGTTTTTAGCATGTTCTAAAGCCTGGAAGAGCTGGATTGGTCTGAAATTATGTGTTTTGGTCATCATATAATATCTCATTCAGCCTTCCCACCTGGCGTGGTAACAGTGAAACTATCCATGACTCCTATTGTCTCAGAGCTGAACATGGAGGCTGATTACCAATACATCTGAAAGACAGACATGTTTCAGTCCATGAGAGAGAAGAGAAATTGAAAATTAACAAAACAAATATTTGTTCAGCCCTCAGTGATACTGGTATTATTTATCTACCCTGAGTTTGATTTGCTGTTTGTATTCCATGCTTTAACCTCTGCAGAAAAGCAAAAAAAAAGAGCATCTTCAGATTTAGAATAGGAAAGCCATAAGGCTTGCATTCTGTGCTGAAAGGACTAACAGAAGGAGGCAAGAAGCAGCATGTTATACAACAGAGACTGCTGTCCTGCCCATCTCCTCACAAAAACATATTTATAAACCAAACCCATATCTGTTGCAGGACCCATTAGCCCCTTTTGGGACAAATGAAAAATTATACTAGTTAAAAACAGACATCTTATTCTGAAATTAGTCTTTAAATCAGTAATAGTAGAATTTGAAGACAGTGCTCCCAAGATACATTCACTCTAGAATTAGTTTAAAATTTTGGAGGAACCCTAAGCTGATAAATTTGCTGAATCTTTGACCATAAATCATATCCTCCTTTTACATTTCAATTTCAGAATGTAATACATTAGGTTGCCTTGTAATTAAAGAAGTGACATTGGATTTCTGTTCAAGTAGGAATATTAAAACAATCACCTCTTTGACAGATGAAAATACATTTAAAATGTAATAATCAACTATCCAGTTCATGAGAAATAACATTTTCATTATTGAATTCTTTAAAACATAATGTGAAGGGGGATGAAAGTATCTCACAGCTTCCTAACCTCTAATAACACTGTCTCCTTTCAGTAATGCTGTTTCTATATTTATGGAGTGAAGAAACTTCACTCAGGAGCTACTTGATAAAATACCTCCATACATATTTCCCTGGAAGCAGGCTCTCTGCTGTGCCAGCAACATATGCTAAAGGCCAATTTAGAACATTTTAAATATGCACCATACCCTTCCTTTTCCAGCTACTAAAATGAAATGCATTTTGGCTTTAGCAAATGAGGATGGAATAAAAGGAGGAACACTGCAGGGCAAAGTGGCTGAAGATGAACTCAGAGAAGGAGGATTATGGTGCTGCTCCTCTGCAGCCTGAAACCCAGGGCACTGCCTGAGTGTCCTTTCAATGTGGCCTCCCCAGCTGTCAATATCCACAACAGTAGATTGTGGTGTCGAGGAGGAAGTCAGGTCAGCACCATGAAAATCATAAGGAGGAAAAGCGAGGTGATATCTACTTACCTTAGTAAAGAGGAACCAGGAGACAGGGTCAGAGTACATTGAGAACTTACACTTGAGACTAGTAAAGGACCTAGACTATTTAAGTAGTAGATGTACCTTTTGCAGTCACCCAAGTTTGAAAATGAAGTACCCTGGAGGACAAAGCTCTTATGGCTTAGGCTACCTAATGTCATCAAACAGTGCTTTGCTTCCTCACTCAGTAGAAAGGTGAGGGCACACTGGTGAGATCTAAATGAAAAGGTAGTTATCAACTGTTACCTCACTTCTCTTGTCTTTATTTCATCCGAATTCTGAGACTGAAGTCATGACTTACTTCTTGCAGACAGGTTCAGTACAGGGAGCAATTTTTTTTTTTTTTTTTGAGACAGGGTCTTGCTCTGTTGCCCAGGCTGGAGTGCAGTGGCACAATCTCGGTTCACTACAACCTCTGTCTCTGAGGCTTATGCGATCTTCCTGCCTCAGCCTCCTGAGTAGCTGGGACTATAAGCATACACCACTATGCCTGGTTAATTTTTTTTTTTTTAAATGTTTTATAGAGATGGAGTCTCACTGTATTGCCCAGGCTGGTCTCAAGCTCCTGGGCTCAAGTGATCCTCCCACTTCAGCTACCCAAAGTCCTAGGATTACAGGTATCAGCCACCATGCTCAGCAAGGGATAGATATTAACAGTGGCTTTAAATTGAAAATTAAAATTTATTCAGCATACAATGGAATGTCGTAGGTAAACACTGAGAAACAAACACACTTTCCAGAAGCACACTTTTCAGCTCTAATCCCAGCTTCAGTTGTTACTTTTGCTGTCAATAGCCCTGGAAATGTGCTTTTTATCCAATGCTCCAGGTGGCCTCTGGTTCAGCAAGAACTACCGTAAAGTACATAATTCATTTTTGGTATTTGAGATGATTGCAAAGGACTAGTTGCCATGCTGAATTTTATTTTCCTAAATTAACTAAAATTACGCTTTCATAATATATATGACATTGATTCTGAACCAGTCTACTGCCAAATTTTGATAAATGTTTACAATGTATTCTTGCCATAATAGAGTACATATAATATGAAGTTTATCCTTGAACAATGTGGGAGGTTAAGGTCACTGACCCTGCATGTAGTTGAAAATCCAGGTATAACTTTTGACTCCTGAAAACCTTAGCTACTAATAGCCTACATTTGCTTGGAAGCCTTGCCATTAATATAACAGTTAATTAACACATATTTTGTATGTTAAACATATTATATACTATATTCTTATAATCAAGTAAGCTAGAGAAAAGAAAATGTTATTAATAAAATCATAAGGAAGAGAAAATATATTTAGTCTTTTTAAGTGGAAGTGGATCATCCTAAAGGTCTTCATCCTTGTCTTCACATTGAGTAGACTGAGGATGAAGAGGGATTGGCCTTGCTGTCTCAGGGGTGGCACAGGTAGAAGCAAGTCCACATGTAAGTGGATCCATGCAGTTCAAACCCGTGTTGCTCAAGGGTCAACTATTTATTTTCACAGAACATTGACCTAAGTGGCCATGCAGTCTGGTGGGGAGCAGGGATGATCTTTTTGTGCATATGAGATGTTTCTTGACTCTTGAGACTTTTGCACTGTGAAAACAGGCAGTGCAGTAATTGTTTTACTCAAACACAATTGCTTTTCTAACTATGGTAACTGAGCGTGCTTTTACATTGTGAAGCACTGTGATAATTTAGTAGAGATTGTATTGTAATTATTGCTGGCTTGGTATGGAGCCAGATATTCTTATAGTTAAAATTATGTGGTGATCTCAGAGAGAGGTATGGAACTGCTGATACAAGGGATGGAATTAAGAATAAGACACAAAGAGAAGACATTTACAAGAAAATTTCCAAGAAATTTACAAATGTGTTAAAGCAATGGCTGTGTTACCCATGGCATTTGTAAATATTGGCATGCAGAATCAGTCTTCGTAGATGTCAGTTTCCTCTTTAATATGAGCTAGAGCTCATGAAAGCTATTTCCTGATGGAAAAAAGATCCCTTTATGTGAATGGCTGCTGACATGTTATTCTGTGAAAGGATGAGTCAGGAGCTAACCCTGCAATCTGAGGCTTATTCTAAATGTTGACACACCCCTTAGCTTTTCAGTTTAGGAGTTTGGGACAGACCTCGTGGAGGAGACAGTAGGGCTGGGACACCTTGCTGCAATGCTCTGCTAGAAGATCAGTGTAAATATAAAGGTAACCCAAACTCTTAAGAGGGTCGTTACTGTAGCTGGTGAAGCTTTGGAACCATTGTGGTTAGGAGGACAAGAATATGCTTCAGAACCATGTAAGACTTGAGTTCAGATCCTAACTCTGCTATTTATTAGCTATAAAAAGTTGAACAATGCCCTCTCTGAATGTCCTCTCCTCATTGGTAAAGTGAAACTAATTAAAACTACACAATAGGGTGGTTTGGAAGATTTCATACGATAACATATGTAAAACACATAGCAGATCCTGGATGCAGCAAACGTTTGTTGCATCAGTGAATGAAGGAAAGAACTGAAACCTCATCAAGAATGAAAATGGGTCCCTCTGGAGGAATACAGAGCTGACCTAAGGACTTGGCTCTAGCAATTTCATCTCTCACAAAATGAAAAAGTGAAGAGCTTTGGTTCTGAGGTCAGACTGGGTTTGAATTCTGCCTCCCCTTTTTCTTTACTACTTGTGTAATATTGGGCACGTTACTTGACTTCTTAATCTGAATTTCCTCATCTTTAAATGGGTGTAGTAATAATAGTGGCTATTCTGTGGCATTGTAATAGAGATTAAGTTGAGATAATGAATGTAACATAATAAGCACTCTAATATTAGCCAACTTATGTGCTCCTTCACAGTATGGCCAGAAAAGAACTTTCCCATTCGACTTTATACCCAGGGAGCATGATTTGATATATTAAGGCAAAAACCGCAATTACTTTTGCACCAACCTAATAGCATTAGCATATCTGATCCTAAACTTTTCTTTGGATTATACTTGAGTACGTTATGTAGATACATTTTATGAGTTCCAATTTGGTATTTTTAAAATATTGATATTGTCCACCCTTTGAAATTTACATTAGTAAACTATACGAATTTAAGATCTGAAACAAAAGTGTAAATTGATTCTATAGTGAATCATCATCTTTTCTTTGTCATACGGCTAAAAGGATAGAAATAGTAATTATGGCCGGGCACAGTGGCTTACACCTGTAATCCTAGCACTTTGAGAGCCCGAGCTGGGCGGATCACGAGGTCAGGAGATCGAGGCCGTTCTGGCCAACATGGTGAAACCCCGTCTCTACTAAAAATACAAAAATTAGCTGGGTGTGGTGGCGCGTGCCTATATCCCTCCTACTCAAGAGGCTGAGGCAGGGGAATTGCTTGAACTATGGAGGTGGAGGTTGCAGTGAGCCGAGATCGCACCACTGCACTCCAGCCTGGTGACAGAGTGAGACTCCTCTCAAAAAAAAAAAAAGAAAAGAAATTGTAATTTCTGGGGCAATCGCATGTTTAAAATAGGTACCACAGTAATTCACTTAACACTCCATGCGAAGTAAAATGTCACCAGAAGGGATAGCTGGTCAACACAAAGTAGAATGTGTCTTCAACCTCACAGTTTGCTTCAGTAAAAGTTTAGCACATTAACAGGGATAAAAGTTAGGAAAGGAGAGAAAAGTTTTAGGCATCAAGAAACTGCCTTTTTTGTTTTCAGTTGTGGAATAATGGAATTGTAGAATAAAGGAGTAGCAGAATGGGTCCAGACAATGGCAGTTTTAATTTTTACTTTCACTTTGAGCAGTGCCAAATGCTAGTAGAAGCTAAAATGAGTGACACTTAGGGAAAGAAAAAACTTCCCCCTTGAATCTCTTTAAAATCTATAATAATAATATAATAATATAAAGTGCGTCTGGGCATTGCCTTCTGCTGCAGTTCTTGTCTGGCTGTTATCCAAAACTGTCAGGCTACTCTGAGTGCTGATGCTTCATATCCCAGCACCCTTTTATCTGAACCTTGCAGTGTCTTTTCTCTGTACTTCGGTAGTGATGTTACCTTGATGTTCAAAACTCTTTTAAAAGCAACACAGGCTTTCCTTGCATCTTGACAAATCGTTGTCTGCTAGTAATGAAGAAAAAGTAAACCCGTGATCACTGCAAATATAAATACATCTGAGTGTTTTCGGTTTTTTTTAAAAAAAATGGTTATGTATTTTGGGATCCTCTAGCTGAAAAGTGAATATTCTGAGAATTTTTCCTTATTTCTCTTGTGTAAATCAGCATGTTGCTTTTCAAGAGCAAGAGTCAAGTGGAGTTTCTATGGATCATTTGACATTTAAGGACAGAATTTAACATTTCTATATGATTTTCCTTTTGGATTTTTAAAAGGGGAAATATAGATATTATTTTTATCTCTGTTGTATGTTCTTACTGCTATTATTTTTAAATCAATATTTTATTTACTTATTTTCATATGCTTCGGTATATCCTGATGATGGTAGCAGTGGTTTACATCTACACAGTTCTTTCCATACATTTCCTTATTCTAAGGCTTGAAGCAGCCACAGGAGGTCAGGAAGGCAGGTTCTCATGATTAGTCCAACTTACATATGAGGAAACTGAGGCTCAGAGTGATTTATGAATCTCCCACTCAACCAACAGCAGATCCAGTTCTTAAATCTAGGTCTACTCGGTCAAAACGAATGGTGTCACCACTTTTTCACAATGTTGTCTCTCAGAAGAGTATCTTGGCTTATCAATGAATATTTAGCATCCAGAGTGAAAGTGGTATATTTCTTTCTTTTTACTTTTTTGAGATTGAGTCTTACTCTGTCACCCAGGCTAGAGTGCAGTGGTGTGATCTCAGCTCACTGCAACCTCCGCCTTCCAGGTTTGTGCGATTCTTGTGCCTCAGCCTTCCAAGTAGCTGGGATTACAGGCATGTGCCACCACGCCTGGGTAATATGTTTTGTATTTTTAGTAGAGACAGGGTTTCGCCATGTTGGCCAGGCTGGTCTCAAACTCCTGGACTCAAGTGATCTGCCTGCCTCGACCTCCCAAAGTGCTGGGATTACAGGCGTGAGCCACCATACCCGGCTAGAAGGTGGTATATTTCTACGGGGGTAGACTTTGGTCAAAGCTGTGAGAGGTCGTTTTTATGTCAATGTTCGGGTGCAGCATTTTATGGGGAATATACTGGGAAACTGGAGACTATGAGAAGGGGCAAGAATCTAGAATGATGAGGAGCCTGGGAACTATACTAGAAAGAACCAAAGGAATCAAGATTTTCAAATGTCTACAGAAAGGAAGATACAGAGAGATATAGCTGACATCTTCAAATGTTTTATGGACTCCCTTGCAGAAGAGGAATTTGATTTGTTCTTTGTAATTCCAGGCAGCAGAAGTAGGACCATTGGGTAGAAATTACACAAAAGTGGATTTATGCTGAATATAAGAAGAAACTTTCCAACATTTAGAGATGTCCAAAAATGGAATAGACTGTCTCACTGCCACTGGGAAGTGTTCACGCTCAGACTGTCCAGCTCAGAGATTATATGACTTTATGAGCATTGTTTTTCAGCAGTAACAGTTTTATGATGAAACTTCTAAGGGCTCAGAGAAGAATTTCCTCATCAGCTAAAAACAAAGGATGCTTTGTTTTGTATGCTTTTCCACCGTGATTTTAGACTAAGAAAGTTGTATGCATAACAGTTCCTGTTTCACACATCGTTGTGTTTTGGGAAATACTGTTCAGCTGCTGGGGAAAGACACATTAGTTAAAGCAGATAAGCAAAACTTTTGTGAGATGAGAATTGAAGCAGATAGTGTGGTGTTTGTGGTGGGGAGGGTGTGTATTCACATGTGTACATTTTTAACTAGGATGAATTTGCCATGGCTTTGGCTATTTTCATTGGCCTTGTTACTTTTCATTACTCACCAGCTCAGCTCTAGAACATGACCTGTAGAATTAAAAGAAATGAGGGGAAAAGTCATTTGATTTAGATGGGTTGTTTTCTCAATATGGAAAAGATGCTGCATCGAAAGCGAGATGCACTAAAATAAGTTTCTGACGTAGCAGATCTAAGAAAAGCACTGAACTGGGATCCGAAGTCTCCACATTAGGTTTCGCTCCATCACTCACTGCTTCATCTTTATGTCTTTTTATTTTTCTCTAAAATGGAAGTGTTTTAGGAATTTTCTTTCTAATGTAAAATGTTATGATTCTAATTCTCCCAATTTTATGGCTGTAATTCTCATTTGCATAGAAAGTGGAAAATGGCCTCAACTATAACAAAAAACAATTCAGTCATTTATTTGTTCTTTAATTTCCTCATTCATTTATTCAAAAACAGTTATTAAGTGAAACACTATTATAAAAATAGAAGAACTTTGTTTTAATATATGATTTTTAATAATGAAACATGGAAAACAACACATTAGTACCTCTATAGAGTTCCACAGTTTGAAAGGGTGACATTTAATATAATATTTAAAATGAAAGCAAAGCACTTAGTTTGTAGGATATTTTGAAACAAATATAATGGAATCCCTCTGTAAAATGGCTTTTTGTGGCTTGGATTGGGAACTGCAACATTTCAAACCATGCCCCAAATCATAATGGCATTCAGTAAGAACTTACTATACTAGATGCTTTAGCTCCAGAATTATTGAATAGCTTAACCACTGATTCCAAGCAGAAAGCCCCTTCTCTATGAATTATCACATGTTTCTTCTTTTTCTAACAGATTCCAGAGGGGTGACTACCACATTGATGTCTGTATCAATGACTACCTGGATGTTTTCTGCCCTCACTATGAGGACTCCGTCCCAGAAGATAAGACTGAGCGCTATGTCCTCTACATGGTGAACTTTGATGGCTACAGTGCCTGCGACCACACTTCCAAAGGGTTCAAGAGATGGGAATGTAACCGGCCTCACTCTCCAAATGGACCGCTGAAGTTCTCTGAAAAATTCCAGCTCTTCACTCCCTTTTCTCTAGGATTTGAATTCAGGCCAGGCCGAGAATATTTCTACATCTGTGAGTATATAGAGATTTATCATGTTGTCAGGCAGCTGCAAGAGCCCAGACTAATTTTTTACCCATGTTTCAGAGAATTGCAGAGAGCTGGACTCTGCATTACAGATGTCTCCTTGTAAATGCATACATCAGGATCCCTAGATACATTAGCTGGGAATTGAGAGCACAAATTAGATTAAAGACAGAGCGCCTCTCCCCCTATGAAATTACGTGTCAGCCTGTTCAGTGAACCACTGCTGACTTGTATTTCTTTTAAATGAAAATTGCCAGGACTTCTCCAAGGCTCAGGAAAAGAAAAAAAGATTCCTGAAAAAAAAAATTAAAGGAAATAATTAAATTTACAAAGCTTGGAGTCACTGGATTTCTTATTCAGGTGTCAGCAATATCCTTTCAATCATCCACATTTTCAGTGGAGGAAGCCAAAACTCCTGGAAATGTCAGCATGCTGACGATAAATGCTCTCTTTGCACCAAGGAGAAAAGATAATTTTTAAGAGCAGCTCTGTCTTTAAACAGGAAAGAGTTGTGAAGAAGTGTCTGGAAGGGGTTCCAAGGGAACTGGTATGAGCGAGTTTCCCACCTGTGAGCATTGAGTGACTGTCCTGGGAGCTCTAAAACTTTCTCAGTAGGCTTCTGTATTAATCAGAATCCCTGGCCTTATTTATTCTACATTATATACCCATCACTTCTTCAGACATCCTACTATCATATGTTATAGGTAAATGCTTCTCAAACTTCACTGTGCATAGCGTTATCTGGGGAACTTGTAATGCATTCTGACTCAGGAGGTCTAAGGCAGGGCCTGAAATTCTGGATGTATGAAGCTCCCAGATGCTGCTGCTGCTACTGAACTGTGGACCACACTTTGAGTAGCAAGATTATAGGTAATAGCTACTTTAAGCAGCTTGTTGTGTATCTGGACTTCAGTATTTATATTTAAACTATTTGGCCTTTTCCATGTATTTTCACTGTCAACCAAAGAGGTTAAAAGTTTACTAGTTAAAAAATACATTTATTGGACAGCTTAATCTGAACTGAGAAATGTTGGGGGATGCAAGATGAAAAGATATTCCCTGTTCTTAGGGAGTGACCTTTTACTGGGGAGCAGACATGTAAATAGGCAATTAAAGTATAAATCGACAATTGCTGATGATGAAGATAAATGCAGGGAGTAGTGAGAACATGGAGACAGTTGTGCCTCACCTGCTTGGAAGAATCAGGAAATGCAACCGCACGCAGTGGGTAGAGATCCAAGTTATACCACTCAGTATGTTTAGCATTGACTTTCACCCCAGCTTGCCAGACAAACAAGAACATTCTTTTTTTCTGACTCATTTTTTCAGTCCAAATGTGCCTACCCACTCACAACTCACACGGTTTGAGTCTACAGGGATTTCTAGCTCCTCTCTTTCTCCAGAAAACAGAATTTTAGAAGTCAGATTTCACCATCACAATGATAACTCTCACTTATATTGGAATTGAATTTAAAAAGGAAATTGAACAGTACCAGTTTTATTATTTCAATACATATTTCAGTTATTAGTCATGAGAAAACATGCAAAAAGCCTTGATACTATCTCACATTTGATCCATAAAATAGGAAAAGGAATATTGAGTCCCACAGATGCAGGAAGCACTGGCATACACTGAATTCACACTTCTCAGGCAGCATGTTCTTGACTTTTGTTGCTTTTTTACTTTGTGAAAGAATCTCACTCAGCAAATAAGAAAAAAGAAAGAGGAGGACTTCACTTGTGGGACAGCAACTCATTAATTGTCTAACTGTAAAATACTGTACCAATTTAAGAGAAAATTCTTGCTAGTTTTGAAATTTTCTTAATGGCTTCTCAGATTAAAAAAACAACAACAAAAGCAAAAATAAAAAATGAATAGAGAGCACCAAGATGGGGAACATACCCACCAGCTAACTTGTTGATTGCCTGATTATTAAAAATTATAGAATTCAGCTTCATAAGCAAGATGTTATTATTCAAATATACCCATAGCGCTTATGACTGGTTTTTCCTCATTTGTGGTTAAATTCAATATTTCACTAACAATCATTATGTGACTTCTATAACATTCATTTAACGGAGTCATTTAACTGTCAAGGGCTTCCGTCAAAGTAATTGTTCCAAAATGCTTCAAAATATGAAGAGCTTTTTGCTGTTCAGCTGAGTTTAACTTGAATTACTTTTTTTAATGAAAGACAAAATAGCACAAAATTAGCAGCAAAAAGATGTTCATTTACAAGAAGCACAGTGACCTAGTGTTCAGTTAAATTGAATTTTCAGCCATGTTTTCTACCCGCAGAGGCATCCTTCCCTGTCTTTTTAGTAATGAAAGGGTTTCCTCTCTTCCACCACTGCAGTCAGGAGCAGCAGAGCTAACATGGTTGTCTTACAGACGTTTAATGTACTGTGGNAATTTCCTCATTCATTTATTCAAAACAGTTATTAAGTGAAACACTATTATAAAATAGAAGAACTTTGTTTTAATATATGATTTTAATAATGAAACATGGAAAACAACACATTAGTACCTCTATAGAGTTCCACAGTTTGAAAGGGTGACATTTAATATAATATTTAAAATGAAAGCAAAGCACTTAGTTTGTAGGATATTTTGAAACAAATATAATGGAATCCCTCTGTAAAATGGCTTTTGTGGCTTGGATTGGGAACTGCAACATTTCAAACCATGCCCCAAATCATAATGGCATTCAGTAAGAACTTACTATACTAGATGCTTTAGCTCCAGAATTATTGAATAGCTTAACCACTGATTCCAAGCAGAAAGCCCCTTCTCTATGAATTATCACATGTTTCTTCTTTTCTAACAGATTCCAGAGGGGTGACTACCACATTGATGTCTGTATCAATGACTACCTGGATGTTTTCTGCCCTCACTATGAGGACTCCGTCCCAGAAGATAAGACTGAGCGCTATGTCCTCTACATGGTGAACTTTGATGGCTACAGTGCCTGCGACCACACTTCCAAAGGGTTCAAGAGATGGGAATGTAACCGGCCTCACTCTCCAAATGGACCGCTGAAGTTCTCTGAAAATTCCAGCTCTTCACTCCCTTTTCTCTAGGATTTGAATTCAGGCCAGGCCGAGAATATTTCTACATCTGTGAGTATATAGAGATTTATCATGTTGTCAGGCAGCTGCAAGAGCCCAGACTAATTTTTTACCCATGTTTCAGAGAATTGCAGAGAGCTGGACTCTGCATTACAGATGTCTCCTTGTAAATGCATACATCAGGATCCCTAGATACATTAGCTGGGAATTGAGAGCACAAATTAGATTAAAGACAGAGCGCCTCTCCCCTATGAAATTACGTGTCAGCCTGTTCAGTGAACCACTGCTGACTTGTATTTCTTTTAAATGAAAATTGCCAGGACTTCTCCAAGGCTCAGGAAAAGAAAAAAAGATTCCTGAAAAAAAAAATTAAAGGAAATAATTAAATTTACAAAGCTTGGAGTCACTGGATTTCTTATTCAGGTGTCAGCAATATCCTTTCAATCATCCACATTTTCAGTGGAGGAAGCCAAAACTCCTGGAAATGTCAGCATGCTGACGATAAATGCTCTCTTTGCACCAAGGAGAAAAGATAATTTTAAGAGCAGCTCTGTCTTTAAACAGGAAAGAGTTGTGAAGAAGTGTCTGGAAGGGGTTCCAAGGGAACTGGTATGAGCGAGTTTCCCACCTGTGAGCATTGAGTGACTGTCCTGGGAGCTCTAAAACTTTCTCAGTAGGCTTCTGTATTAATCAGAATCCCTGGCCTTATTTATTCTACATTATATACCCATCACTTCTTCAGACATCCTACTATCATATGTTATAGGTAAATGCTTCTCAAACTTCACTGTGCATAGCGTTATCTGGGGAACTTGTAATGCATTCTGACTCAGGAGGTCTAAGGCAGGGCCTGAAATTCTGGATGTATGAAGCTCCCAGATGCTGCTGCTGCTACTGAACTGTGGACCACACTTTGAGTAGCAAGATTATAGGTAATAGCTACTTTAAGCAGCTTGTTGTGTATCTGGACTTCAGTATTTATATTTAAACTATCTGGCCTTTTCCATGTATTTTCACTGTCAACCAAAGAGGTTAAAAGTTTACTAGTTAAAAAATACATTTATTGGACAGCTTAATCTGAACTGAGAAATGTTGGGGATGCAAGATGAAAAGATATTCCCTGTTCTTAGGGAGTGACCTTTTACTGGGGAGCAGACATGTAAATAGGCAATTAAAGTATAAATCGACAATTGCTGATGATGAAGATAAATGCAGGGAGTAGTGAGAACATGGAGACAGTTGTGCCTCACCTGCTTGGAAGAATCAGGAAATGCAACCGCACGCAGTGGGTAGAGATCCAAGTTATACCACTCAGTATGTTTAGCATTGACTTTCACCCCAGCTTGCCAGACAAACAAGAACATTCTTTTTTTCTGACTCATTTTTTCAGTCCAAATGTGCCTACCCACTCACAACTCACACGGTTTGAGTCTACAGGGATTTCTAGCTCCTCTCTTTCTCCAGAAAACAGAATTTTAGAAGTCAGATTTCACCATCACAATGATAACTCTCACTTATATTGGAATTGAATTTAAAAGGAAATTGAACAGTACCAGTTTTATTATTTCAATACATATTTCAGTTATTAGTCATGAGAAAACATGCAAAAGCCTTGATACTATCTCACATTTGATCCATAAAATAGGAAAAGGAATATTGAGTCCCACAGATGCAGGAAGCACTGGCATACACTGAATTCACACTTCTCAGGCAGCATGTTCTTGACTTTTGTTGCTTTTTTACTTTGTGAAAGAATCTCACTCAGCAAATAAGAAAAAAGAAAGAGGAGGACTTCACTTGTGGGACAGCAACTCATTAATTGTCTAACTGTAAAATACTGTACCAATTTAAGAGAAAATTCTTGCTAGTTTTGAAATTTTCTTAATGGCTTCTCAGATTAAAAAAACAACAACAAAAGCAAAATAAAAAATGAATAGAGAGCACCAAGATGGGGAACATACCCACCAGCTAACTTGTTGATTGCCTGATTATTAAAATTATAGAATTCAGCTTCATAAGCAAGATGTTATTATTCAAATATACCCATAGCGCTTATGACTGGTTTTCCTCATTTGTGGTTAAATTCAATATTTCACTAACAATCATTATGTGACTTCTATAACATTCATTTAACGGAGTCATTTAACTGTCAAGGGCTTCCGTCAAAGTAATTGTTCCAAAATGCTTCAAAATATGAAGAGCTTTTGCTGTTCAGCTGAGTTTAACTTGAATTACTTTTTTTAATGAAAGACAAAATAGCACAAAATTAGCAGCAAAAGATGTTCATTTACAAGAAGCACAGTGACCTAGTGTTCAGTTAAATTGAATTTTCAGCCATGTTTTCTACCCGCAGAGGCATCCTTCCCTGTCTTTTAGTAATGAAAGGGTTTCCTCTCTTCCACCACTGCAGTCAGGAGCAGCAGAGCTAACATGGTTGTCTTACAGACGTTTAATGTACTGTGGTCATAATTAAACTAAAGGATTCTTAGGGGAGAATTGGCCCTCAGTTGAATTTTCCTCTTCCCTAATGTGCATGGAATGAACAAGATGATTGGGAAATAGCTATTTTCACACTTACTACATTACAAGAAACTCTATTGCTGATCTCAGAAACAAGCTTCACTGCCTACCAGTCAATTTCACAGAATGTTCTTGCTAGGACAGGAGTACATCTTAGCTCCTCATAGCCTTAAAATCTCTTATAACTTTTCCTAGTTAAAAGAAAGCTGGCTGGGTACGGTGGCTCACACCTGTAATCCCAGCACTTTGGGAGGCCCAGGTGGGTAGATCACGAGGTCAGGAGTTCAAGAGCAGCTGGCCAAGATGGTGAAACCCTATCTCTACTAAAAAAAAAAAAAAAAAAAAAAAAAAAAAAAAAAAAAAAAAAAAATTAGCTGGGCACAGTGGCAGGAGCCTGTAATCCCAGCTACTTGGGAGGCTGAGGCAGGAGAATCATTAGAACCAGGGTGGCAGAGGTTGCAGTGAGCAAGATTGAGCCACTGCACTTCAGCCTAGGCAACAGAGTGAGACTCTGTCTCAAAAAATAAAAATTTAAAAAAAAATGGAAAGAAAAANCAAGGTCAGGAGTTCAAGAGCAGCCGGGCCAACATGGTGAAACCCCGTCTCTACTAAAAAAAACAAAAATTAGCTGAGCATGGTGGCGTGTACCTGTAATCCCAGCTACTTGGGAGGCTGAGGCAGGAGAATCATTAGAACCAGGGTGGCAGAGGTTGCAGTGAGCAAGATTGAGCCACTGCACTTCAGCCTAGGCAACAGAGTGAGACTCTGTCTCAAAAAATAAAAATTTTAAAAAAAATGGAAAGAAAAAAGAAAACTAACATCCTGCTCTATGGTACTAGGAGTAGACTTAAGACTTAAGTATAGTGGAAACTGTGGAGTGCCAAAATTCAGATACAAACACAGATTTGGAGGAAGGGGAGAAAAGGATTTCATAACAAGCTATTCACCTCGTTACTCAGAGAGAACACGAGTCAGAGGATTCTTATCAACATTTGCCTTATCCTCAACCAGATTTTTTTCTTTCTTAATGTCTTTGAGTTTTATAAAATTAAGAAAATGTGGTAGTTGAAAATATCCTCAACGAAGCTTCCAATTTACTTTAAAAATAAAACATCCTTTGCAGTTCTAGTCCCTTTATTTTAACTCCCAAGAATAACTCTATGCTATATTCTCCTTTCCTTGGGAACAGATAGTATATTAAGTTGTTATAATTGCTGATTATTGCTAAGGTAGACTGGGGCCATCTCTGAATCTGATAAATACTGTTTTTAATCTACAGGAGTTATTTTGGTAAGAGATTGGCATACTAAAGTAATTACAGAAAGTTGGTGGTATTTATATCAATGATAGATTTGCAGAACTGCCAGTCAATTGATTAAGGTAATAGTTGTTTATATAGACTTCCTAAAGGAAACAGTAATTTTTAAAAAATTCAAAAATTCACATTTTAGCTGGATATGATAGCACATGCCTGTAGTCCCAGCTGTTGGGGAGGCTGAGGTAGGAGGATTGTTTGATTCAGGAATTAGTATGTTTTAATGAGAGATCTATAATAAAGAAGACAGTCGTCATTTTGTGAAAATGATACTAAAAGACAGAGAATTTTTCCAGCATTTGTTATATCTGAGTTATTACTGGGACATTCTGTGTTACTATGGGCATCATTTTAAAATCTATAGTATGTAGATGCTTAAATGTATGTGGTTAACTGCTAATTCTCAGCTTTACGTATTTAGATTGAAAGTTTGCAGTCTTATCTTAAGCCATTAGGCAATTTTAATATGTACTGTATAATTTTTAAAAGAAAGTAACCTAACTTCCTAAGAACTATCTTATTAAAATCATCAAGATCAGCTTCAGAAATCATTTGATTGTACAATACAGTTATTGACTAACCTTTTAAGAGTATCTTCAGTAAAACTAGTAAAACAGAACTAATTTGAATAAAGTCCTCATTTAACAATTCGATGTGTTTCAAAACCTTATTTGCATGTGAGTTGTTTAGAATTTAGAATACAGTTTTTTTATAGAAGTGCAAGTTTTCCATAATATGGAGAATCTGCTTAGCCATAATCTTGATGAAAAGCTGTATGTTTCAATGAAAAATTGTAGAAAACAGCATCTATAAGAGTTACTCAGTAAATATTTATTGCATGGATAAAAGCTATAATAAGCCACATATGTCAAAAAAACAATTTTTTAAATTTCTAATTTTTTTTTTAGAAAATCAGATAAATTACAGGGCACAAGTTTTACTGCACTCTCTGCAGCAGTTCCCTAGTATTTTAGTACTTTAAAAAAATAATATGCTAGGAATACATAACATCAAAGCAGAGAGTGGAACATGGTTGTTGTTGTTTTTGGTTTTTTGTTTTTTTTTTTAAAGAAAACACAGACTCTGGTAAGTGTAGCTTTGGGTCTGAATCCTCTTTCTGTGCTCTTACTAGCTGTGTGACCTTGGGCAATGTACTTAACCTCATTGAGCTTCACTTCCTTCCTCTGTAAAATGGGTATAATAATCACAGCTCTTTTCTGATTTTTGAGTCTCAATTGATGAAATATTGTTTAAGGAACCAGTTGACTGCCAAAATAATAACTTCAGTAATCCAAATCCAAAAAGTTTTGCATTTTTTGAAAAGTTAAGGCAACTTAAATATCCCAGATTGATATTTTAGTTCAGTAAAAAATTTCATAAATGCATAAAGATTAAGTTTTAAGACTATTTCCTATATTCTTAAGGAGCATTATGCTAGGATTATTATGCCTAAGGAATTCTTCATTCCTTTTGATGTCTGGTTTTTCAGTGCCTTTCTTTAGTCGTCTACATTAAGAATTGTTTTGCTCTGGACAGTCACACCAATCACCTTTTTTACATAGTTTTTCTTATTGAAATAGAAGAGTGTCAAAGTGGCACAATTATCAAAGCAGGAGGAAATCTTTTCCACTAGTCACTGTCTTTTATTCTTGCAGGGGAAATGACTTGTAAGTACAATGTACTTTCTTACAATGAAAAACTCAATATTTGCTTCAGTGTGTGTGTGCATGTTACTTTCGTTATTGAAAAATGTTTTTGAGTACTGAAGTCTTATTTTAGCATTATTTACTGTAGCATCAACTTCGCTAAGATTGAAGAGGTTTATAACTGAAATGTTCTGCAGAACTGTGGTCAAATACTAGTGCACCTCTAGTTTTTCAACTATGTGTACTAGCACATGGTATTTTAAGACACACTTGTATTAATACAGAAAAGTGGAAGGGCAGTGTTGGGAAACTGACAAATTTTAACGTTTTCTAAAGTGGAAAAGTAGGGTGGGGGGAGGGGGAGGGATAGCATTAGGAGATATACCTAATGTAAATGACGAGTTAATGGGTGCAGCACACCAACATGGCACATGTATACATATGTAACAAGCCTACATATTGTGCACATGTAACCTAGAACTTAAAGTATAATTAAAAAATTTAAAGAAGAATAAAGATGGCACAAAAGTCAAATAGTAAGTACCCAGATATAGATGCAGAGTACATCTTAGTCACCAAAAACTATTTAGTTTTTCTTTTTAAGTTTTATTTTGAAAATAGAATGGAGCAATTTTTCTCCACTGGAAAGCTAGCATATTTTTTAAGGATTATATCGGGTCTCTATTTGAAAATAGTCCTTCTATTCGCTTTGTATATACTCCCACAGGTCTTTAGTGAAGCTTCAATAATGCACCTTTTTATTTAAAGAATGAGTTTAGGGAATTGTGTCTGTTTCAAGTTGTCCCTAGTCATTATTTAGGAAAGCATGAATGAATTTCAAGGGCCCTTAAATGAAGGTTAAATAAAGAACATGAAAGAGGATATTTAGGGACTTGTGGAAATTATTCTGTTAATTGTAATTTCCTCTTACGAAAACAGTTGTTTACTGCCAGGTGCCCTCTTAACCTTCTGAGCAAGCATGCACAACATCAGCTCAGGTGCTGCTGGAGCTAGACCTGTCCCTCTGCCTTCTGGTAATGGCTTCGCCCAGCACGCTTCACATAGTTTGAGTGAAATCAAAGGTGGAGGAGGCAATTCATAGGAACACAGGGTATTGAAAAGTATTTTTAAATTTGTTGGCAATATTATTTGATGAAGTAGCATGGATTTTAAAAGGAAATGCATGCCCTGTTAAGTGACTAAAGGTTGAGTCTAGTTTAACTACTCTTTAAAAGAATCAGAGAAATTAGTGCCAGGTCTGTGAAAAAGGAAAGTGGAGCACATATCACTGCTTAACAGATTTTGACATTGGGACCATCTTGAAAGTTTGCAAAGGGAGTCTTAAAACTTACTGAATAATCGGGACTTGATGGAAATTCATGGTATAAAGCCATAAGAAACTGAAGACTCCTAAGTACCCTTCCCATTGTCTGAATTTTTCAAAGACTGTGACACTCAGATAAGAAGTTCAAAACCAAAATAATTTTTATTTGTACTCCTTTTAAGAATTCAGAATGCTATTATAAGACAGAGGAAGCATGTAGAGTTCTGACCTCCTAAGGAAAAGTGAGGAATTATGTCACCTTTTGCTTCCTTTACCCCACTGAGACTAAATGGTGAAATGGAAACAAATTAAAGGATTGTTCTTTTTATCCCTAAATGTCAAACGTGGCTGCATCTCCTAAAGAAATAATGCACCTGATTAATTGTGTAATTTCACAGGGAAGCAGTAATTCTCAGCCTTATAAACATGTAATGTACTAATTTGGTTTCAGAGTTAACTGAAACAGTTTAATGAACTGCTGTATCACGTGTATGTACAGTGTTACATAGAGCAGATGCCAGGAAAAAAGGAAATAACACACCAGTGACACTTGGAATAGCAGTGTTTATACTTCATTGACTTTGGGTTGTCAGCATGCTATTCTCTGTGTTTCCCTTAGTAACTTATTAAGGCAACTGAATTTCAGTGTGATGATGTCTGAGTGTCATTTCTTGTAAATTACACAAGCATGCACACACCAAATGCATAGTCAATCTTTGGGAAAAAAATAATACTTTCTAGAATAGACGACCAAAATATTATCCGCAAGATATACACACAGAGTGAAAGGTTACTCTGAACCTCGTGCATGCTGGAAGAACAGCATTTGGGCCTTTCATCAGAAGAAATACTATTTCTACAGACTTTCCCACTCATCTGTTCTTGGTCTGTTTTCACCGAATGGTCGTGTAACTCTTGGTTTGAAAGTTGTCATACAGCCTCACAGCAGGCTTATATTATCTGCAGAGTTCTTTATGAGGAAATATAAATCACCACAAATGAGACTTTTCACAGCCAGAGATATGTAGAAATTTGTGTCAGTGCTTTGCTGGCTTGCTAAAAAATATCTCTAGGCTCCGAAGCCCTCACAACTCATCCTTGCTCCCTACCCTTTTGGGAAGCAATTCTCAAAACTTGAGATTTATGGTCCAGAGAGCTGATAGTGGCTATAAAGTTTTCTATTTTCTCGTTTCTTTAATATTAATGCAGAGAATGAGGCATTATCATTCATTATTTTAGTTCATGAGTATCCTGTGGGCTTGAAATATGGTTTCTGGGGATATGGCTTACCTCTGTTTAATAGGGGAAATATGTGGACTTTGGCAACAGACTTTTTTTCCATTGAATATTTTAAGTCAGATTGTATAAAATCCACATTAGGAACAGAACTTTAATATATATGCTATGTATGGGTTTGGTTTTAAAGTTTAAAGCTTCACAAAAAAATTAATTCATTCTGAGCTTCAAAAGTAAAATATCATGAATTGGAGAACAGCCAGTCTATTATTGTTGGAAATTGGAATGATAATATCTTTTCATTTTACTATTTTTAGAGACATACAGTATTTCCAACTAGCTTTATCCATATTAATGTTAACTAAGTTTTAGTTTTTAGTTAGCATTCCCTTTTGCATGTAAACCCATAAAACAAATAACGTGCTCTGAATCATTTTAAGAAGAATGTATATTATTTTAACTTGCCCAATTTTAGTACCTCTAATATCAGGCTTCTAATGTAAATTTGCTTTGCCTGAATTTTTTTTAAAGACATTTTTAAAAGTTCATTTTCTCCTACGGTAAATTGTTACAAATTCTGACTAAAATCTGAATTAAGTTTTACTGTATGTTTTGCTTTAACAGTTTCTATTGGTCCTCAACCTTGATTTCAGAAATACTTGCTTCATTTTAGGTGGAATTTTTAACGGGCAAATCTAAGTAAGCAAGGAGAATAAATTAGAGGCTAAAAATGTGAACAGGGAAATGTTTTACTTTTAATATATTGCTTAGAGGTCTTACTATATACAGTGGGGGCAGTTCAGTTCAGTCAGTTTTGAAGCAATATGATGAATACTGCAATGATTTAAATGAAGTTTAATTCAGCCTTTTGCTAAAAGTTTACTCATGCTTTGACTAACAACTCCTCCCATAACACTTGTTCTGATAGTTGTAATTAGAGTGATTTAGCATGTATTGCAGGTACTATGTGGCAGGCACTGTACCTAGCCCTGTATCTGTTTTAAATTGTTGAATCCTCATCTGGGAGGCCGGTACTGTCATTATCTATCATGTAGATGAGGAAACTGAGGCTCAGAGAGGTTAAGTGACTTGCCTGAGATCATGTAGTTAGTACTAGGGTCAGGATTTGAACCCATGCAGTTTGACCCCAAGCCAATGGAGTCTTTATTCACTTATTTCATAATAAATATTTTAAAAGAAGTTAAAAGGAGACAGATTTCAAGCATCAGTGGCAAGTCGTTATCTAAGTTCTACCTTCACCTTGGAACTTAGGTAGACCCTGTTCTCAAGACAGCTAATGTGAAATGTATAGGGGAATTTCATGTCAACTTATTCCTGAAATTCACATACTAGGAAGTAAATGGGTTTATAGAACAAAGCAGAGTACTATTGAATGGTTTGTGGGGTCAGACATGATGACATAATGAAATGTGTCATTCACCATTCCTGTTTCAATTGTGATGAAGGCTTTTAATGATTAGCAAGAGTATTGAAAGTGTATGTCTCTTCAGTACCCTGAGTCATTTTTCAGAGGTTAAATTTCATTAACAGAATCAATAGCACAGTGTAGGCATTGGTGGATATATTGCAAAGCCTAGTGAACGACTGTCTCAACATTGCAGCTTGTTAACATGGTGCGCCATGCCGGGGATTCCTTACCTTATCTAGCCTTAAGCAGCACAGCAGCTGCAAATTATTGTTTCACTTATTGTAATTAGTTACACTTGCTGTTGCTATTGTTATTTAAAATCCACCAGTTTTTCACAGACTTGCAGTTACTATACATCTTTGCACAAGAAAGATGAATAGAGCTCCCATAAGGGGAAAGACACTTTGAGAATGTATAACATTTGAAATCCTTTTGAATGAAGTTCAGGAATTGTAGCAGCCATGTACAGCACCCAGATTTTACACAGAAGGGGTCTTGGCACTGGTTCATGAGGGTGATTACCAGAGTTAGGGAGCCCACCCAGCAGCCCTCCAAAAAACAAGCTTCACACCGCTTACATGGATTTCTTCTCTTACCGGCCTCCCCTCTCCTGATAAGGAATCAGAACAGCATAAACTCAGGAATCAATGAAAAGACAGGTCTGAATAGAATGGAGAGTATTTGGAAAATAAAAACTGCATAGATTGTGTCGGGTTATGAAGGGCCATTAATTCTGGTCTGAAGAGTTTCGAACATATGTAACAAGCAATAGGGAGTAGTATATTCTTAAAGAGGAAACTGATTTGAGGCTTATCATACAAATACATTGAAATCATGTGTTTTATGACTAGGTGCTTGCTGGGTATATATTAATAGCTAGCATGTAGTAAGCACTTATCCATTCCATATGTTTATATATATATTATCTCATCCATACTTTACCACAGGTATGTGTTAGGCACTGTTATTTTCCGATTTTACAGATGAGAAAACTGAAATGCAAACAGGTCAAATCACTTGTTTAGAATCACACTGTTCATGTACAGTTGAGTCCAGATTTGAGCAAAGCCATTCTGACTTCAAAGTTCGTGCCCTTAGCTCTTATCCACGTGTGAAAAGCAATGTTCAAAAGCTTATTCTATAAATAGTACTGGTACTTATGCAGAAATGATTCTAATCTCAGAGAGATTAATATCCTTTACTTGAGTTTCTCTTTTTTTTTTTTTTTTGATTGCCTTTAGTTCCTTTGCAATAGGTGTAGAGATTTTGCATAAGTTTTATATTTATATTAAGTGGAATTCCTAAATCAATAACATTTGCTAGATTATTAGTTTAATCAAATAACAGAATTTCTGACCTTTAGATACAATGTGTTAGTTTATTATTAAAGTACATTTTAGAAGATTTATTGTGGCAATTTTGTGAAATATTTGTATTCAAAATGCTATAAAAGCCCTTTATTAAACTCTACTTGGGCTGTTGTACCTGTGCATCGTTATATTTGTAGAAAATTTGCAGTGGCTATAGAAGGACACACTTCAGTATTACATATTATTTTCTCATTAGTTAAGCAGTTCATCATGCTTACTGAGTTATGTTTACCTAGAGGGCCAATGTAGGGGACACTATGGAGAAAGTATTTGATATGATTTTTGTCCTCTAGGAGCTCACAATCCAGTGTGGGAAAAATATATTCATGAAAATAACAGCAAAAAGAGAAATAAAGTGAATTACCAGATTAGCACTTTCCATAAAAGAGAGAGAGAGAAGACTATTTCAGGAGGAAGGGATCAGTTAAAGATTTTAACTGAGGAAGGGATCAGTTAAAAATCATGCTGATTTGAGGGACAAGGTGGAATTTAAATCTCAGGGCTTAAGACGCTATCCCAAATTTAGTGATCTGCCTGCAGAGGTTAGGTAAAAAGGCAAATTCTTGGAACCTACTTCCATAAAGTTTGATTCATTCAATTTTACGAGGTTGCAATGTAGGAATTTATTTTTAATAAGCCCTCCAGCTGTTTTTCCTGCAAGTTGTACCACAGTTCGGGAACACTGGCGTAAAGTAGGAATGGATGGTCTGAATTCAAGACTTGGAAGAAGTGGGTACTAGAGGATTTGATTAAGTGGAAGGGTCATGTCAACAGTACCATCAGCCTTGAGAAACGACAGTCTTTGTGATGTGAAGGTTGGTATAATCCAGGGAGCTCTGGTTAAGGAGAGACTAAGTCTAAGATAAAGACTAAAATAGACTAAGATTCTGGGAGTCTTCTAATTCACAGTGGTCATAACAAATCCTTCCTTCTGCCTGACCAAGTAAATTGTCTCTCATTGCTTTACCCATAAATTAGACACAATTTGACCTTGCAGATTCAAACAAAAACCATAGAACCCTTTAGAGTTTTTGTATTTTTTGTACAATTAAAATTTTTTTATCATAAAATAGATTTCTTTTTCAAAGTGGTAAGCTGTGTTAGGATAAGAATCACAAAGCCACATAAAAATAGAAAACAGGCAAGGTATCAAGTGATAAGAAATATTCATTTTGGACCAACAGTTTAGAAGGAAAATGTGTACCTGGAGAGAAAGAAAAGAATAATGAATAGTTCCTGTAATACTCTATTTATGTAACATGAGGTTTTTGGAAGGTACACTGAAGAAGTCAGTGCCTATTGTCTGTGACCTTTTGTGCTTGTCAGTTTGTTTTGCTCTCCCTGATGTCAGTTAGAGTCTGATGAAAACGGAATCAATTTAAATGGAGCAATGATTTGGTTATGTTAAAGGTCAACAGTGATCTGTACTTAATCACTATTTTCCACTTCTGTATTGGGTTAGACAACAGTCATTTGTTTTACCCGTATAATATGCCCTGATTCTTAGAAAATAAGTCATTTCATAGGTTCCTTTTAAAAGTATTATTAAGTTTAAAAAGATAGATGAGATGGGAATGAGGAGGCCTGGGTTTTGGCTCCACCATTCATTAGGTGTGGAGAGTTGAGCAGGAGACTTCAACCCATGCTTCAAGTTTTCCATGTGTAAATGAGTTGAAGTGCTAGTTTAATAAATGGTTTTCTTAATATTGATATTTGAAAGGCAATTAGTTACTTTCCTAGTTTCTGTCAAAATTAATGGTAGCTTCCATGACAAATTTTTATGGGTATTTTGAATTATACATTTGCATGTGTCAAAAATAGTTTCTATCATCAACTAGTTTGAAATACACTGGTGGTCAGAAATAGCTCACTGTCATTTACTCACAAGGGCATTTTTCTTACCATCTTTGCAGAATCAAATATGGCCAAATATATTAATTGAGTTCAAAAAGTATTAATTCAGTTCACTGAGGTTCATTTAGAGTGTTCTACAGTGGTGAAGATGAAGAAATGATCAGTCTACTCAGAGACTCATTTTGGAGTCACATCCAAATCTGTAGTGGTCAGTTGAATGTGTACAAAATATTTTTGAGGGTTAACTAGAAAATTGCCTGTCTGTTGGCAGGTTTTGTGCACCTGGTTTTTTTCCCCTGTAGTCTCATACCTGAGAAACATGGAGAAATGTTCTTTTCTAAATTGAAAACCTAGCTGTAGTCTAAATGAAATGGGATAAATTATCTTTTTCACAATTATCCATTAAAGAGAGAATCAGAATTAATATTAATCACAGATGTTTCATCAAGTTTTATTATCAACCAGATTGACTGCCAAAGTGCTTTCTGGAAGACATTTTCTCTCTCTCCCCCACCTGCTACTGAGAACACACTATTATGGGTCCTTAGATAAAGATTAATGGTTTTGGCGATTCATTTGAGGAAATCTGTATTTTACTGTACATTCCAAGTCACTTCAAGGCATCACTGGAAAGCGTGGTTTGTCACTTCACTGATAAAATTATACCACGGAGACACAAGATAGAATAATTCTGTCATCAGAAACAGGTTAATCAATAAGTTGCCCAAAGTTAGTATCACCCCATCTATATTTTTAAAATTTTGGCAAGCCTTGTTTGTAGACGATTTTAAGAGCTTTTTTTTTTTAACCCATCACACCTAAATTAATATTACTTTTCATTTCTCTGTCTACACTCTGGAATAATTCATTGCCAAATGTATGACCCCCTGTAATAATTATGAACATTTGATAATACCCCATCCATTTGCAAAGTACACCACAGATGAGTATTATATTCATTAAGGTTCTCCATTTATAAACAACATTTTTATCAACTTCAGCTAACTTAAACAAAAAGAGCCAATCGTGTTGGCTCACACCTTGTAATCCCAGTGCTTTAGGAAGCCAAGGCGGGAGAGGAGAGTCACTTGAGCCCAGCCTGGGCAGCAATGTAAGACCCCATCTGTGAGAAAAGTTTAAAAATAGCCAGGCATGTTGGCCATGCCTATACGTTGGTGCGAGCCATGATTGCACCACTGCACTCCAGCCTGGGCAACGAGTGAGACCCTGTGTCAAATACCAACAAACAAAAAGAGACGGACTTTTTCCTCCCAGAGTTTGGTTATTTTAACTGAAGACCTCAGGATGGACAGGAACCATGGGGATCTTAAATATAGAAACACGTAGATAGTTTCATCAAGACTCAGCCATTCGATTTTCTTAGCTCTAACATTTTTCAATTCCTTGTGTCACCCTGCTCAGGATGCAAGTTCCTGGGAGAAGGAATTTGATTGGCTTATGTGCCTGTGCTTTGGAAAGAATAGAGAGTACTTTGACCAACAGCTCCAAGACTGCATGAGATAAGGAAAGAGGAGTTCTTCAGAGTTTGTTGTTGTTGTTACTGGTGGTGGTGGTGGTGGTTTTTTAGCCTAAGGAAGTTAGGTAGTGATGCAAAATAGGCAGAAGCAACCACTGGCCAAAACCAGGGTGTATTTCATTGATGAACAGTACTGTAGAATATGTGGAATAGTTCAAAACAAAGAGAAAATTTATGCAGTCAGTCCTTTAAGTGCAACAGGGGCAGAGGTCAATTTACCATTTATATTTCTGGTGTTGTACAGTATTATTTTATCTTTATCTAGTACTCTTATATTTTTCTGGTGCTTTTGCAGGTTTAACTGTGGTCAGCAAATCAAAGAATGTGGTTTATATTTTTCAGTTAAGATTTCTCTCACATTTAATTACTTTTCTTTCTTTTAATGGATGTAATACGAAAAGTCAACAACTCCAAGACAAAGAATGGAAAACATCCTGTTTCTTAATTTCCAGCTTTATTTCATTGGCATCAACAGAATATAAGACATGCAATAGACTGGGTTAAGTCTCCTTTCTGCCACTGCCCAACTGTAATCAGATCTAGGGCCAGTCATATAAGTGAGTCTGTTTTCTCAAATGTAAGAGAGGGGGTTAGGCTGATTGAGGATCCAAAGATAATTTCAAGGAACAAGAAAATTATTAAGATGTTATAATTTCTGTTTAAGTTTGCTAAATTTTATTAAAGTTATTTTTTTCCTGAAAAACTTTCTGGTGCCTTAAATATGATACTGTGTATTGTTGATTCTTCAAAGTGAGTGATACCATATACAGTGATCACCAAATTTATTAGACCTAGGAACCCTTTTTTATGGAGAATTTTGAGGGGACTGACTTCCATGGATTAGGTTAGATTATTTACAAAATCCCATTCACATTTAAAGTATACTAAGTATATAGTTCTCCTGGTCAAAAAAATCCATTTTAATACCATTCATCATCTAGTCCTTTCTATCTGGTCAGTGCAACCAGACTTTCTGTATACTTAAAAACACATCCTTGTCTCTAGTCTTCTTTTCAGATGAGCAACATATACAGACAAGTGTTCTCTTCCTTCAAAGACTCATGCCTTTGTTAAGAATCATGTCACTTACTGAGAGGCTGAGGTGGGCGGATCATGAGGTCAGGAGATTGAGAGCATCCTGGCTAACATGATGAAACCCCGTCTCTACTAAAAATACAAAAAGAAATCAGCCGGGCGTGGTGGCGGACGCCTGTAGTCCCAGCTACTCGTGAGGCTGAGGCAGGAGAATGGTGTAAACCAGGGAGGCGGAGCTTGCAGTGAGCCAAGATCCTGCCACTGCACTCCAGCCTGAGCGACAGAGTGAGACTCCATCTCAAAATAATAATAATAATAATAATAATAATAATCATGTCACTTAAATTCCTCTGGCTGTTCCTACAAGACCAGTTTTAAATCTTTTAAGTAACTTTTGTCATCTTTCTGGAGTCACATTTTGAATGCAGATCCAAAATGTGAGAACAAAACTTATGATTAGATTTGACGAGTAGACCAGTATAATTCACATTCAATTTACAGTCTGCTATAGGTTTCGTTTTACCTGAGATATATTTGTACCTAGTAAGTGGCTCTTCTGTTCATGTGATAGGCTCTGTGCTTCTGACTTATAGCATGCCCTTAACTGTCTTTATTGAACTTCATTCCACTTTAATGAACAATTTAACTAGTTGGCTTCAATAACTAGTTACCACACCCAAATAATTTTACTTATAAACCTATTTGTAAGTCCGTCTTACATTCTTTGATGAAAATATTAAGTAATACCTCGATTATGACTAAGCTGGGGGCTAGAGAAGGATAGGCACTCACTAACACATATGCCTTCCAAGTTGGTTCTGAACATTTGAGAATCCTATTTTTGCAATAAATAGCTAGTCAGTTTTGGAATCCCTAGCAGTACACAGTGGTTTTTCATCTGATATCTCATTGTCCTGCAAAAGACATCATGCTACCTACATAGTTACACCAGGGCATTGTTCCCGCTGCATCCCATACACCCTTCCAATCTCTCACAGGCCTGATGTTTGGGGATGCCCTTGGTGCTTTTAATGGTTGGGTTCTGACTGCTTGAATCCAAAAGGTTCCCCAAACTTCGATGTCTTCTGAAACTACTCTGGACGTGGAAATGTAGGTGCTTCTAGCACTGGTGATCCAAAGACAAAAGATGAGGCATACTTCTGTCTTTATGAGTTCACTTCCTAGAGTGGTGTAAATATTCAGTCAGAGCTTTTTGAACTGTCTTGCATCTAGTACTCCCTTCAGAGTAGCAAGTGTATCCAGATTGCCAAAGGGCTCTAATTGAACCTGACCCCTTGGAAGATTCTAATGTCTTTGTGTTCAAGCTTGATGTGGAGTTTATCACTTTGGACTGTGCCCCTTGGTTCAATAGTTGGTGTTACCACTCCATCCCATACAGAACCTTCAAACCTTTTGCTTCTTTCTTCAGAACAATGACATTTTCAAATTTTGTATTTTACTCTTTAAAGTGTAAGGCCCTGAGAGCAGAACTGCATATCTTCTTTCTTACTGTAGACATAGGGGCACAAGGAAGGGAAGGAGGAATTGATAAAAGATGGTTGGGTCTGTCTGCGTGGGAGGCCAGGGCTCTCTCACTGAACATTTGCGTAAGGGTCGGAGCTCACCAAGGCCTTACCAGGAGAAGTCTTGCTTTCTAGAATGAATGGATCTGTGCTGATATAAAGAGAATGACAAGGCAGATGATGCCAAGTATTAGTAAAATTCTGTTTTTTATTCTAGAGAAAGTTTTCAACTGAAATGGAGTAGAAAGAAATAATTATGTTGGTTTTATCCCCTTGAGGAATTCTGAACAGGTCTATATCGTTTTAAACAAGTATGACATAAGAAAATAAGGATTTTACAAAAGATAAATTGCAGAGTGATTATTTCATTTACAAAATGGAGTTATTTTCAATAGCCCTAGAGCATTTTAAAATGGTCTGATTTCTAAAATTCAATTTACATATACTTTTCAGGATCAAATTGGTTGTAAGCAAAAGTAGTTGAAAATTTTGAAAAGATAGCTGTGAAGGAGTGTAAAGAACATTTCTTTGAGATTGAGGTAAAATTCTTGGCCCCTGGGAATTGAGATAAAAAGTTTATAAACCTCTTCCTTAGTAAGATGTGGTGGCAGCAGTGATGGTGAAAGTGATGGTTTTGTGTGTGCGTGTGTGTGTGTTGTTTTGCTGAGGGCACATTGTGGTAGTAGCTGTGGCCTAAGTCATACATGTGTAGATACAGTATTACACTGTGCAGAGAATAGGGCCTGGTAGCCACTTAGGAGAAATAAGTTCTATTACTTCATTAGTTTTTCAAATTAGTATCACAGACAGCTCCCACTTTTCACCCCTTTGCTTTCTGGAAATAGAATCATAAAGCAGAGAGTTGTAAAATGCCTCCCATTTTCCTTCAGGAGTAATATCTTAATTGAGACTGTGTCTCTGACCATATATTTGAGAAACAATAAATCATAACTATGACCAACGCTATGTCAGAGGCAAAGATGCAGTAGCCATAACCTTTCATAGTTATTTAAAATAGTAAAATTATACTCTTTTCTATAAAGGGGACATAAAAATGTATTATACACATTTATTTTACATGCACTCTAAAGAATATGTTCAGCAAATAAAAAGTTCAACTAAACTATTTCATGAATTTTAGCAGAACTAGCTATAATGTAAATTCATTAAACATTTAATTCCTAATAATTGGGTTCTTAGTATTTAAGAGGAGCTTTGGGGACAATTTCTTTACTCTAGTTCTGTCCTAGGTAGTTTGAGTGAACACTTTCTTTTGATAAGTGTCCCTGGCCCAGGTCATCTTGTTCAATATTCTTCTCCCAAGTAAAGTGAACTTCGGTGAGCCACTTGATCTCTTTGAAATGCTGAAGCTCAGTTTCTTAAATTTGTAAAACGAAGAGATTAAATTAGATGATCCCCCACAAACGAGTTTTGTGATTCCGTGATTTTAGCTTTCTGCTTGGTCTGAGGATGCGAAAGTCGTCATTGATGATGTTGGTAATGAGATTGTCTTTCGGGTCTATGTCACTCCTGAGACGTTTTCCGGTTAATCAGGGCTGCTGCTGCTACTCGACATTACTGCAAAAAACCTAGGGCCTGCGTTAGACTCAATGCTTGGTTGATAGTTTGCCATCATCTGCCTCCACCTTTTGCAGGAATGCTTTGAAAATAACTACCAAGTTGTTAGTAGAAGTTTTTTCAAAGGTACTTTTAAACTAATTTTGCTTTGTACAAATGTGAAGAAAAACCTGCTATATCTTGAAAAATAAGCTACTTATTCATCTTTATAGCCGACTTAAGAACCTACTTAAATTGCATGAAACTCATATGCCTACGCAGTGATTAGACTTTTTATTTCACTTTTTTCTACTTTAAACTTGTGATTTTATGGGCAGTTAGAGTAGATCAGTGAGAGAACAGTGTTTTTCTTGAGGCGATGCTGTCTTTCATTCACTGATTCCTTCCTCCCTTACTTCATTCAACAGGTATTTATTGAGTACATTCTGCTGGCCAGAGAGTATTTTAGACTTTGTGAATACAACAGAGAAAAAAATAGGCAATGGTCCTGCTTTAATAGAAGCTACACTCTACTGGGGACAGGAGGCTGAGAAGGGACTAAATAAACAAATAAATAAATATAAAATATGTCAAGTAGGTGGTAAGTACTATGATGGAAAAGTAAAGAAGAATAGAGAATGTGAAGGTGGGGAAATTATGATATATATATATATAAACACACATATTGTATGTGTATACGTGTGTGTGTGCATGTATGAAATGGTCAGGAAAGGCCTTTCTAATAGTTAACATTGGAGGAGGGACCTAAAGAAAGTGAGGAAGCAATCTGTGTGTCTGTCTGGCAAGAGAGTTTTCCAGGTGGAGAGAACAGGAAAATATCCAGAGGCTGCAGGGATCATGGGCCTGGAGGAGAACCAAGAAGGCTCACATGACTCAAGTAGGTTGAACAGGGAGAAAGGACTGTAGACATGTACAGAGTATGTATTAAGTTGGTGCAAACATAATTGCATTTTTTTGCCATTTAAAAGTAATGACAAAAACCAAAATTAATATTTGTATACATTCTATTTAATATTTGTATACATTCTATATATGCAAATATTATATGTATTTGTATACATATTCTATGTATTTATATACATAGAATGTATACAAATATTAATTGGTGCTATAGAGTATGGGGGGCCATTCATCATAGACCATGTAAGGATCTGGGATTTCACTTTCAGTCAGATCAGAGCCATTGGAGAGTTTAGAACACAGAAGTAACATGATCTGACTTAGTTTCCACAAGGATCACTCTGGACTGTTGCCCATTTGCCCCAAGTATAGCAGAATCCTTTTTGCTTCTCAGGCTGAGATTCTGTGAATTTGGTCTGTTAAAGTAAATAATTTTTGGCAAACAGATGGTATAGAAAAATGTTACACATGCCATTAAATAGGATATTGATTGATTAAATACCTGCATTACAGAAGGAAAAAAATAGATACAAAGTCACTTTGGTGTACCTTATGAATAACCATATCCTTACTGACTTTAAGGTAAAAATGAGTGAATCTGCTGCATCTGTTACTTTTCGGAGGCATCCAGAAAGGCCCTGGAATGTCTGTATGTAAATGGGCAGGCCCGTTCTCGAGACAGAGCCTTCTCAGTTGGGTTTGGATAAGAGACGTTTCTGATTTATATGTTACTTTGAGTTCTTGTGCCACAACCTCATCAGCTAGTTTGCTTCTCCTTCCGGCCAGGGCTGAGGCAGCACAGGAGTGGGAGCAGGCAAGGGCTGCCCAAATCTCAAGGGACATGCTATGAGGTCAGAGATGGAAAGGCCAGGCTGGGAAATCTCTTCTTTCATGGCAAGTGTATATACTAAGGTCACTGTCAGTTCTTCCAGTTTTCTTTTTGGAACATTAGGTTACTATGTTTGTTTCCTGTTTCCTCCTGCCATAGCGCCTGTGGGTACTTAGGAGTACATCATAAAGTCCTACCATGGCTTGAACAATGAAAATTTTAAAAAAGGAGCACAACAGTTACAGTAATATAGTATTAAAAGGCTTTTTCTTGACATGCATCTGATTAGAAAATATGCATAGGGCATGTCTCTGCGGGCTAAATCCCCATGCAGCTTTTTAATTGAAATCTGTTGCACATGCTTAACATTACACAGTCAAGTTCTACCAAGTTTCAACCTCCCCTAGACTTTTTTGGAAGGACTTTTAAGAGCTTCTGGGAAATTATGAAACTAATATTTGAAGTAGGGCAGTCAGGAAGAAAAGTATGATTTATACTGTAAACTGAGGTTGTATAGTTCTGGCATCAGGAAGACTTGGAATTGAATATCCGTTCCACCCTACACTAGCTATGTATGACATCGCCTAACTGCTTATCCTCCCTAAGCCTCGGTTTCCTCGTCTCTAAAATGAGGATAATAATACCTGCCTCGAAGAAATGTGCTGAGGATTAAACTTAATAAACCTGGCACAGTTCCTGGTGCATAGAAATAGTAGATAATTGATAGCTGTTATAAAAATATTAATAGTATTGTGCATCCTGAGATGATGTTCGCTTCCACCAAGCTCCATGTCAATTAAGAAATAATTTCATGTTTCTAATTTGTATGTAGTCAAGTTAAATAGAGAAAAATAAACATTATGAAGAAATAATATTCTAGAGTAATTGGTGCCAAAAGAATCCTAAAACAAAAAATATGTGTCTTGTTATTAATTCCTAAAAACAATCATGTGTAACCATTCTGCAACAGATTTATTGACTACAACATTGATTTAGAAATGCCAAACTAATGAGAACTCGCCATCACTTGTGATAATGGTTTATCATTTCGAGTTTGAACCATGTGTACTGATTTGGCCTCGTTTCAGAATAATAAATTATCTTAAACTCACTTCATTTCTTGAATATATTCTTATGATTTAGGTCATAAGTTGGATTATATGAATAGTATCCCTATAATCCACTGTCTGAAATAAGCTATATGATTCTGGGCTATTTTAAGATTGAGAAACTTCAGACATTTTTCAGAAATTACATAAAGAGTTTACAGGGTTTCTCAAGCCTCTAATTTACCTCTTTATGCTCATGCTTGATTGTTGTTCCATATTAAGGTTTATTTTCCTTTTAAAATAGCTCTGCACAAAGAGAATACACTGCTAAATACTACTGCAAGGGAATGTTTACAGATGCAAATGACTTCTATTTAGGGAGCTCATGATTAAAATTTGAAAGAATGTGGCACTAGAAAGCATGTGAATAACCTTTGAAAAATCTCACAATAGAACTGAATATGGGATATATATATAATCTAGGATTACAGCTATAAAGCTATGTGTGAATATGTATGCTCAATATGCCGTAAAGGACATCAAATTGAAATTTGTTAGTCTAATGTTACTTTTTGTTAATTTAGTCAAATAACTGTTTTATTATTGTGAAAATGTAATGTAGAATGTAGTAGAAGGCTAGTACACCAGGAAGAACTAGTGTTATGTTTGCCTGCAACAGGTGAGCCAGGCATTTTCCACAAATCTCTCTTTCTGATAAAGGGAAGAGACATCTAAATTCTTTCAATGTCTCATAGATGCTTCAAGACTGAAAGTATTATTCATTATTTCATTTTTGATTGCTCACAGAGCAGGCTGCTAATAAAATCAGAAAAAGCTATAATCATTGGCAGACATAATGTTTTCTGCCTATTCCTGTCCAGAGATGTGTTCTTGTTTTAAAGACTAACCTTCTCGGGTCATCAAAGGGATCACTACAAGTTGTGCAACTCCTTTTGGTGGAAATCGTGTCTTTAACTCTTTAGGGTATAGTAAACACTCCTTCTGCTTCCCTGTGGATGGTTCTGGAGACTGGCCTGGTTCAGGCCCTGGCTATACAGGGGAACTAATGAACTTGTCATGCGCATCTTGAGTTTTCCAGTCTCTGGCACAGCTGTGGCACTTCCCCCCCTGCTGTGAGGCACAGCACGCTGGCCATTTGTTGGCAAGTTCATATTTCACACTGCAGGGAATTGAAATGATTGAACAGACAGAAGAAGAGTTTTATTTGCAGTAGCCTACGTATCCCCAGACTCTGATTTGGCATAAAACATCTGCTTCATGATCTGCTTCAAGGCCAGTTCCTTTCCTCCCACAAAGGTTACGACTTCAGGCAAGCTGTGCTTCCACTGGCAGGAGGAAATTTGCCCGAAGACTTGATTTAGTCAGAATCAAAGCATCCTGCCACAGAATTTCTTTTTTCAATTATCTCCGAAGAGGCAGCCAGACTTTAAATGTATCAGTATAATAAATGTAATGAAATAAGGCAGACACTCCTTTCCCTCTGTTACTATCAATGGAAGGTGCATATACAGTAGTGTATCCACACCTGGAGGCCTGTGAAACTTACCTTGCTAACTGTCAGCACATATATCTCGGCAACAGCACATTGTAGGGATGGCCTTAGATTTCTTGTGGCATGATAAATAAGTGCATGCATTGGTTTTACCTGCAGTGTTTACATCATTCAGACTGTAAAAGCAAATTGGCGTAATGATGCTGAAAGAAATTAATATTATTATTTTTCATAGTGAAGTAGTGTCATATAGCCTTTGTTTTGCGGTATGGTCCTAATTGCTAATCATATTTACCCGCATGATTTTGTTGTGCATAGTCATATTTTTTGTTCAAGACAGCCCTCGCTAGCCTTACAGACATATATACAAAATTAAATCTTGCCATTTTATTATGCTAGAGCAATTAGATGCCATCCTTGTAATGAGAAACATGACATCTTCATCGCTCTCTTCTATATTTTCATGTTGTTTTAATGCAGACATTTACCAGAATTGAATATAGTCTTCCTTCTCCTCCTACACACACACACACACACACACACACACACACACACACACACCTAATTGAATATCTACATATCTCCAAGGAGTCCTGTGGGTGAAACCATGTATTCATCTTCTTTAGTTCTTAGGCCACTTTGGTTTAAGAGTAAGAACTGTTGCTTTTATGAAGTGCCTTTTTCTATAAAGTCAAAACCTCACAGCAGTGCACAGAAAGCCGATGGTATAAAGGAGCTAAGTAGAGTCTTTAATAGAGAGAGCTGGGTTGTAAGTGTTTTTGTTCCTACAGAGCAGATAGATTTGGCTCCATCTGTTCCATATTCATAACAAAGGAGCACACTTACAGGAGGGCCAGCTTCCCCGGAGCCGCCTGGTAATGATCTTTTCACCCGAATGAAAGCATCTGAACCCAGTGGCTTGGCCCTGCGAAAGCAGCTAGCAGGATTGCCCTTCAGAATCTTGATTTCCTTGTAACTCAGGTTGACATAAATTTCCCCAATATATAGAGTGAAAAGAATTTACTGATATCTCATCTTCCTACAGCCCTGTGTGGTTGGAAAGTTCAAAATGCATGTGTTTTACCTTCCCCTCCTGCAACCACAGAAGATTTGTAATTAAATAGAGTTTGATAGTATGGGGGAAGTTTGCACTTGAAGTGTCTATAAAGGTATCACAGGGGAGAGGCTGTTCTTCAAACTTTTAAGTTGTTTCTATTCAGACTTTTTAATCTTTTTAAAACTGGGGTTAATGAATAGAAATATGAGTTACACCAAATAAGGGAAAACCCCTGTTGAGTTTTGTAATTAGCAAACTTCAAAGCCAATTTCAATTGAGACCTCTTAGATTAAAAAGATAAGTTGACCCAAGAGTTTTCTTCCACTAAGCAGTGGCAAAATCGAATGCATTTCTCCTCAAAATGCCAAGTAATACAATAAATCTTCCTATTTGTATGACATGTGGAGTCAGCATAGCAATAGGAATGATTGCTTAAAACTGAAGGGGCACATTGGTGTCACTGTCACGGTTAATGGGTAGAATACTTGTTTTTATATGTTAGCTGCAGCAATTTCTTAAGAAATAGAAACAAAATGTTAAAGGATAGTTATCCTTTTTTCCATTCTTCAGGCTTTTCATATACTAGAAGCTCCTAAAAATGCATCATTGATTTATTTACTATACTTCATGTTAAAGTTATAATTGTAATTTATCAATCTTTTATTATCCATCTGTGCATTATCTGATTGCTAAACTAAGGTTTCTGGCCAATCAGATAGTAAACAAATCTCTCAATAAGTTTGCACCAGCAATAAAGTAGGCAAAGTTTTCATCTAGCTAGCTATGAGATTGCTCTGTACATTAGCAAGAGGAAATATAAAAGGTAATATTCACAGAGAGTTGAAAACATAGCAAATCAGTCTGTGAAGATCTCAAGTTTCTGGAACACCTTGTTGCCTTTGGTTATTTTTTGTAATATATGGCCCTGAATATTTTCTGGCTAATTCAGTTTTCAGTTCATTCACTTATTCACTCCTACCAAAATGTTTCTTGGGTACCTCCTTTGTGCCAAGCAGCATGTTAGATTTTAGAAACACTGTGATATATTAAAAAATGGTTCCTGCTTCTGAAGCTTACAGTTTCATCAGGAAGTAGACAATAAACCAGGAAACAAACAAATCTATAACTGCCAGTTATACTAGTAGGGAGCTAGATGCAGTGCTACAGAAACATGGAGATAGCTTTCGATTAGGTGGTCATAGGAGGCTTCTCTGAGGAGGCAGCATGAGATCCAGGACCTGAAAGGAAGTGTCAGGATGAATTTTTGGTACACAGAAGGGTGGGTTTTATCTGTAAAATAAGTTCATTTAAATTTTACATTTAAAATTTGACTTATTGAAGTTATAAATTTTTTTAAATCTTTCTAAAAATTTCAAATTTAGCCTATTCAGATTAGCTTATACATCTTATTCTATATATAAAACTAGCAAATGTAAATATTTGGTTTCATTTAAAACCTTGGTGAATTAAATAGACTTTAAAACATTTTAAGCTGAACTTAGATTTAGTTATTCTCTATCGTTTAAAATATTTTAGTTGTCTGACTGTAAAACTTATTTCAGTAATTCTTATTATAACAAATTAAATTTTAAAGTATGATGAACCTTTAGTTCTCTTAAATGTTCTAAAACTGTACACGTAAATTATAGGTTTAGTCACTGCTAAAATTTCACTTAGTCACAAATCTAAGTCAATTTTTCCATTATATATTTTAAATTAGAATTACTTGTCTGACCTGTTACTCAAATTGGCCAAAGTTATCCCACAGTTTAAAATTATTAAAGTACCACATTCACAGATGGCATTTTTTAATGCACAAGAAATACTCGCTATGGTTTTGACTCTAAAAAATGCCTCTTTTAAGCTCTGCTGTGGTTGAAAGGTAGTTGTATCCCTCAGCACAGTTTGGGGGGTTATGTTCTCATGTAACGTCTGAGTTGTTTTAACTTGCTGACAGGTTTCTCTAATCTTCATGATTAGAGGAATTCAGCAAGGACAATGTCACCGTTACCTGTGATCATGATTGTCCAGAGCCACCTTTTATCATTACTTAAAGAAGCCCAAGGTCACCTGGATTCTAACCTCACTTTGCTTTTATTCTCTGTTCACTGGGAGGGGCCTGCAACCTGTACCCAAACTATCATTTGATTACATTCTACATATCTTTGGATCTAAAGATGCCCACATTCCTTTCTCTCTCTCTCTCTCTCTCTCTCTCTCTCTCTCCCTCTCTCTCCTTCCTTCCTTCCCTCCTTCCCTCCCTCCCTCCCTCCTTCCCTTTCTCTCTGTCTCTCTCTTTCTTTCTTTCTTCCTTTCTTCCTTTCTTTCTTTTTTTGAGCAGAAATGGGGTTTTGCCATGTTGGCCAGGCTGGTCTCAAACTCCTGACCCTTAGGTGACCCGCCTGCCTTGGCCTCCTAAACTGCTGGGATTACAGGAGTGAGCCACCGCGCCTGGCCGCCTTTCACTTATTTCTTACTTCTTGGGACCCCACACTTTTACAGATATTGAAATGCTACCTACTTGAATTTTATATATTCCTGGCTTTGCCTGATTATTAGATCAGTTTCCAAGATCATTCTACAAGAAGGAGCCAGCAGTGTGGGCAGGGGAGACTTCTAGTTCTAGGACAAGGCCCTCTTTTGTTTTCTTAATTCCTTTGACATTTACCGCTACCCCTCTCTTCACTTTTGTGTCCTAATCCTAAATTTTAGTTCATATTTGGTCAACAAATCACCTTGCAGCTAGATTTTTTTTTTTTTTTTTTCGAGGCAGTGTCTCACTCTGTCACCCAGGCTGGAGTGCAGTGGTACAGACACGGCTCGGCTCACTGCAGCTTTGACCTCCTGGGCTGAAGCCACCCTCCTGCCTCAGCCTCCCGAGTTGCTGGGAACACAGGTACACACCACCACACCTGGACAATTAAAAAAAATTTTTTTTTTTATATATAGAGATAGGGTCTCGCCACATTGCCCAGGCTGTTCTCAAACTCTCGAGCTCAAGCAATCCTCCTGCCTCAGCTTCCCAAAATGCTGGGATTATAGATGTGAGCCACTGTGCCTGGTCTTGACAGATTTTTTTAAAATCTCTACAATAATTCTTCAAATCTTTATTGAATACCTGTTAGGAACAAAGCGATAGACTCCCCAGAACCAAGAACCCAAGAACACAACAACTTGGCATGGCTCCTGCCTTTGGGGGAATTTGCAACTCTAGTGGCAGAAATAAGATGTATTAACCAGTTCTAAAACAAAATAGAATGGGTTAAGCGCTAATAAGGAGACAGAAACAGATCTCTGTGGGAACCTGGAAGAGGGTTATTGTGTTAGAGAAATGGAGACATACCTCAAGTGGCCAGAGGGAGCAGGAATTTTGAGAGGCAAAGGAAAAGTCACATGAGAAAAAGTGGACTTTCCAGGAGATTCTAGGAGGGAATATTGTTGGAACCAGCTATGAATGTATGCCAAAGAAGGGAAAACAGTGGGAGGGATAAAGAGGGAGCCCGGGAAGTGGAGGCCGCAGTGAGCCCTGATTGCACCCCTGCATTCCGGCCTGGGCCACAGAGACTCCTGTCTCAAAAAACAAACAAACAACAAACAAAATGAAGAAGAATAAGGTTGGGACCGGATTATGGAAGAGGAAACCCTGGCTGCTGTTCTGTGCTATGACGAATGGGAATGCACAGCCATTAACTTTTCTGGAGATAATCCGTCTCAGAGACAATCAGAGGAAGCTAGAATTTAGTCCATGAGATTGGCTTTCCTTTTATCCACTCTATCTACGTAAAAGCGTTATCAAGGAAAGCATTTTGAGTGTGAAACAAAATGTACATTCCTGGTACCTAACGACTCCCTCCTTGGTAAAATTTCGTCTTCTACAGAGAGAACGTTAATTTGTTCAGGCCTCTAGGATTCCATGTGGAGCCTGCAGGCTAAATGAATGGATATTTCTGTCTAGATAATTGTAATACCACTAGAAATGATAGGCACTGGGGAGAACATGGCTTACTGGTTAAGAAATGTAACCAAAGAAATCATTGATTTGTGTAAACAGATAATTACCCCTCCCCCCACTTTTCTTTTAGGTGGAGTCTCACTCTGTCATCCAGGCTAGAGTGCAGTGGTGTGATCTTGGCTCACTGCAACCTCCGCCTCCCAGGTTCAAACAGTTCTCTGCTTCAGCCTCCCAAGTAGCTGGGATTACAGGGCCTGCCCCCATGCCCGACTAATTTTGGTATTTTTAGTAGACATGGAGTTTCACCATCTTGGACAGTCTGGTCTTGAACTCTGACGTAATGATCCACCTGCCTCGGCCTCCCAAAGTGTTGGGATTACAGGTGTGAGCCACCACGACCAGCCTGTTTTGTTTTGTTTTGTTTTGTTTTAATTAGAGACAGGGTCTCACCCTGTCGCCTGGGCTGGAGTGCACTGGCACAGTCATAGCTCACTGCAGTCTCAGTCCTGGAATGTCAGGTGATCCTCCTGCCTCAGCCTCCTTAGTAGCTGGGACTATAGTTAGACACCAGGCTAACCCAAATAGTATACAAAACAAAAATTAAAGAGCGTAATGAGAGCGTTTATATATAGCAGCACAATATCCATGGACTGGTATAGCCATGGTGCGGGGTCTATAGCCACCTCTGGGCTGGTTTTCTTTAGTGTCATCACTGTCATGTTGCAAAAGCAGTCTCAACACCCAGTCTAGCTTCCTCTCTGCAGGATTTACATCCTTGTCCTACTGTCCCTCTAGCTTAATAGCATGCTCATGCTCTTAACATGGATTGAAAAAAGACCTGAGATCTTAACATATTTTCAAAAGGATCAAGATCTTCCAGCACCCGAATTCTCTAAATTCTCTCAGCCTCAGTGCACATCCTTACATAAATGTCTTCATCACCACCACCACCCTCCAACACACACAAAATAGCAAATCAAACTATGGTAGAATCTGGTTTTTAAAATTTAGGTTAGAAAGGATCACAGTTAATTTCCCTTGTTTTTCTTATGACTCCTAAGTAACTTTTAATCACCACTATCCACACCTGAGCCCTTCCCCCTCCACATTTGTACTTAGAACTCACAACCTCAGAAGCCTTCAGCTGGGTGCCCCCTGCTTAGGGATATCCCCATGCAGAGGCCCCAGTAAGCGCAGAGCTGATGCTATCAATCTGTAGAGTAGTGAAACAATATTCTAGATCTGTAGGGATCACCTGAGTTTCTAAGTGCCCTATAAAATTGTACTGCCCCTCTAAAACAGGTCATACTTAAAATTTGTTTTAGAGAAGATGAAGCTAATGAGGAAACTGAGGCATAGGCAGGTTAAGTAGCTGGCTCAAAACCACAAAATAAGTCAAAAAGAATGAACCAGGGAGAAAGAGAAACATTATGCATACACTCAAACTGCTAAGCCATGTTTCTTAAAAGAACCCTCACCAAGGAGAATAATAATGAAAGGGGTTTTGAAAGGCTCACAGAAATATTAACTTTTTTCTAGGAGCTTCTTTGAATTGTATTAACTTGATGATTTATTAGTAATTTACTGTCATGCTACATTAGTGCTGTCTGATAACGACATTGTTTCTGTTAATATCGTACGAATGAGGAATGAGATTTGTGGCTTTGCTTTCGTTGCCTAACAGCTAACAGCCACCCTCATAGGGTATCACACAGAGGGGCAAAAGGAGCCTGTGGAGAAGCAATAATATAAATAGTTCCTCTTGTGGGATTCTAGGAATTCTGCCTTTGTTGGAGTTTTTGTTTTTGTTGTTGTTATGGTTATTATGGGGCTTCCATCTGAAGAAGGTTTTCTAAGTGAATAATTCTGCCTATCTGGTATGTTGCTGTTTTGTCTTGTTTTGTTTTGTCAGATAATACCTCTCTAGTACAGTAGGTTCACCAGAGTAACCTCAAACAAGAAAGAAAGAACTGGCTGACCTTAAAGCTTGAGAAAGTCACTTAAATATTGTGTGGCCTTAGGCAAGGCCAGGTCTCAGAGAATAGTTAGAACACTCATTGATAATCGAAAACTTACTTTTTCTTAACTGTTCAAAGATGTTCAGTGATTTTTAAAAATAGTAAAATATATAAGAAACTGAAATATATTTCTTCATGTGAAGGAGTTTCTTAGACAATTAAAGTGATATCTAAATATTATCTTGCTTTCTGTGCCTGTGTGGACTAGATTTCCCCATTCACATGACTGACGGAGGTGAAATTTACATTCAGAATGTGAGATTTATTTAAAGCTGTCTTAAAATTTCCTTAGAACTAGAAATGGGCCGGGCATGGTGGCTCACACCAGTAATCTCAGCACTTTGAGAGGCTGAGGCAGGGGGATCACTTGAGGTCAGGAGTTCGAGACCAACCTGGTCAACACGGTGAAACTCTGTTTCTACTAAAAGTACAGAAATTAGCTGGGCCTGCTGGCATGCACTTGTAATCCCAGCTACTCGGGAGGCTGAGACAGGAGAATCGCTTGAATGTGGTAGGTGGAAGTTGCAGTGAGCTGAGATCGCACCACTGTACTCCAGCCTGGGCGATGGAATGAGACTCTGTCTCAAAAAAAAAAAAAAAAAAAGAAAGAAAAAAAAAGAACTAGAAATGCTTCATATAAGGGGACATTTTAAAATCATTCTCCAAAATCCACGTTTTTGTCTCATACCTGAATAGATATCAAACTGTGTGAGACAAATCATCCCCTTCTAGAGTAAGCAGCAGAAACAAAGTTTGTTGTCACTGAGCTTTTAAACGCAAGTAAAAGTTTGTTCATACTTCAGATAAATATATACAAAAAGCATGTTAATGTCCTATTTGAGTATTCCTAGAAATGAGTGGAAACTTGTCCTCAGCCATTTACTTGAGGTCGCTAAGAAAAAGTAATTGATCTACTGAGACTTACCTGCTGGAATTTAAATAATACTCAGGTTAGTTATTAGCAATGAGAACTTTGCCTTAAGGGGGCAGAGAGATGGGAGGGGAGGGAAACAGTGGGTAGAATGGGTGGTGCTTCCCATTTCTCTTTTGTGTGTGGCTGCACAGCTGGAACTTATTTTACCTCCCTTGTCCCGAAGTTTATTCTAATTATTTGTTCCCTGTTACAGTTCCCTGGTGTTAAAACCAAGTTTTAACTTGCAGAATATGTTTTTCTATCCCTCTTGTTATGTGGTGGGAAACACGTTCCTTTTCTTATTCTAATTTTTAAAAGAAACATCCCCAGAGTCATATCAAAGTTTCTAATATTTACATGATATTCTTAATTTCTCCAAGGCCTCTATCTTTACTTAGTGACCTCCTTTCCAAATTTTACGTTTTGGGCTCTGACCTTAACCTGCCCATGATTTAAGTCTTGAGACACAGTGGACTGCAAGAGAAGAAATGTGTTGGCAAATTTAGCAGCTCCTGGGGTTGCGCCATGGATGCAAGCTTGGTAAACCAGGGCCATGAGCAAGTCATTAAAACACGTGACTTTCAAATCCCAAAAGTTAGAATGGGTGAGAAGTATTTCATCATAACACATGATTTTGTTCTTTATATGAAAATTAAGTATCCTATGGCGCTTTTTAAAGAGGGCACATAGCCATTTGCAAATTGTTGCTCTAGTATTCTTCCCTTAGCAGAGGCCTAACTTTTGTTTTAAGAGTTTTCTGTGGATCTGGTAACCATTTTCCAAGCCCATATGGCTTTGGTTAATCTCTATTCTGTTCCCACCACTTCTTCTGTTTCCCCGCTCCACTCATATACACAAACTGGATTTTATTGATTCGTCAAATTTTAGGAGATATTTCCAGTAGTACCATGTATTTAAATGGGCTTTACTTTTTCAGCATTTATTGTGAATGGAATATTAATGCTTAATTCCACCTTCACCTGCCTAATTTGCATATATTTGTGTTGTATGTTGAACTGCATGAAAAACCTACAGGGGAAAAAACTGGGCCGTGCTAACAGCTAATAGCCTATCTTTTCTTTTGACTTGCACAAATTGAGAAATATTTCCTGTGGCAAACATAATGGAAAACTGCATTTTTAATGCCCCCCCACACACTCATTTCTTTAAAAAGAAGAAAGCGGCTGAATATTCTTAAAAATAAAACTTCCCAAAGTACCCAGATTGACATGGGACACAGAAAAGGAGGATTTTGGCTTTCAGAATTAAGATTGGAAGCTGAATAAGGTTAGGCAGAGATGTTAAGGTTGACTAATGAGTCCAGTGTTGGGCCTGAAAATGTGAAAGAAATACAATATTTCCCTCCTTTTCTGCTAAAAGTTTGGTACTTCGTAAAGACGAATGGTTGTTACCTTGATGATCAGGGAACTTTTGAGTTGTTTGAAGTCTCATAATCTTTGTATTTAACTTGATGGCCTGTGTAGAAGATAACTAATAGGAGTTTTTTTTTTATAGTAAGAGAAGTTTTAACTTATTTTAAAATCCTTTCAGGTATTTTAAAGACTGCCTTTGCACTCTATTTCTCCTATTTGAAGAAAGGCATTCTCCTTAAGATTTGTGTTCACATTTTGTATCCACTCATTTTGGTTTCCCCAGCAATTTGGAGTTAAAATGAGACATCATGTAATTGCAAAGAACAGCACAGGTTGGCTGCCTTAGCAAAAGCAAACTAAGTTGCATAGGAAGGAAAATGAAAAACACTTTTTAAATGCTGGAGTGAGAACATTTAAATTGATACGTCTTGTCGTATTTCTTCAACAGCAGCTTATAATTACCTTTCTTCAAGGCATATTTTAAGTGGACTCGTAACAGTAGCTTGAAATGTAAACTAGTAAGAGATCCAGTTGTTGAGGCATGGCGGCAGAATCAGGAGTGTGCAGCTCTGTGGGAGCAAGGGCATGCTGGCCATTAGCAGAGCATGCCGGAGTGTCTTAGTCCTTCAGTCAGAAGTTGGCTTTAAGCCTTTAATTACACAGATTTGTTAGTGTACAGCATTGTATCAGCTCTTGATTAAAAAATTACCCCCACATTTTGTGGCTGAAGCATTTATTATTCCAGTTTCCGTGGACCAGGAATCCAGGGGCAGCGTAGCTGGATCCTTTGGGTTTCTCCCAAGGCAACAGTCATCTCAAGGCTCAGCGAGAAGGATTCACTTTCCAGCTCACTCACCCGATTGTTAGCCGATTCAGTTCCTTGTGGATTGTTGAACTATGACATCAGTTCCTTGCACCTCTTGGCTGGAAGTCTCCCTTAGTTTCTTGCTACATGGTCCTCTCCATTGGAAATCTCACAATATGGTACCTTGCTTCATGAGCAAAAGACAGAGTGTTCGCTAGAAGTAAGGCACAGTCTTTTGTAACATAATCAGAGTGACAACCCATCACTTTTGCAGTGTTCTGCTCATTAGAAGCAAGTTAATAGGTTCAGCCCCCTCTCAAGGGGAGGGGATTATACAAAGGCCTACCTACAGGAAGTTGGGGATCACTGGGAGCCATGTCAGAAGCTGCATGCCACAAGCATCATGGCAGTACCTGAAGGGATGTGTTCTCTACTCTCTCTGAAGGATAGACCTATGATGAATTGTGGTGTGAATGTTACCTATATTTGCATTGCTAATTATGACTTTTAGAAATGCTGATTTGGGGCACTGAATATGGTCACTTTTCTATACCAAATTGGCTAAGTGCTGAGTCACGCTCACCTGAGCCCCAGGAGACCAAGATTTTTGGGAAGGCTAAAGTTAGAGCCCCTGTCTGAGGTCATGGAACAGAGTAAAAGTAAGGGGCCCTCACGGCCTTATTAGCGAGGTACTCTAAACACAGAGAACCAGAGAGTCTCCAGCTTGTATTTCATTATGTGTTATAAGGTTTTGATTGGTACTTTGCAGCTCATTCGGGGGAAGGGACTCTATGGATTGATTTATAAAGTTGCTATTAAGATAATGGAATGGAATGGTTATGCTTGTTTTAATTGTCCCCATATCCCTACTCCCAACCTCCTGACTCCAATATACACTTTAAGCAGTAAACTGAGTAAATGGATGTGAATTTGGATTATGTGGCGGCTGTTTAAGACATTTCTCATTTTAAGTTGAAAAATCCTATTAGAAAATCCATGTATCTTTAGAGGAAGATTTCAGATCTAGATTTTTTTCACCTGTTTGCAAGTCACTGCCTCTTTTTGGTTGCCAAAGCTCCAATTTGGAAATTTAGGGATAAAATGTCTTCTGTCCCAGTTGCTGCTGGTTAGCTTCTGGAGGACCTGTGAAGCCTCTGATAAACATGTCTGGTACACACTCTTGCTCCCTGCCCAGAGCTGCACTGGCTCTTCATGTAAACCTCAGTTGTCACGTGGATCCCTCCAGGTACCCTAAACTGTGGTTCATATTTATGTCCCAGCTTGAAGAAGCACAACACAAGGGCAGGGACAGTTTGAAATCTTATATCTCTTCACATACACAGCACCTAATAAAGAAGCTGATACATAGTAGGCATTTTATTTTATTTATTTATTTTTGATACAGAGTCTAGCTCTGTTGCTGGGCTGGAGTACAGTAGCTCAATCTCGGCTCACTGCAACCTCCGCCTCCTGGACTCAAGCAATTCTCATGCCTCAGCCTCCCGAGTAGCTGGGATTATAAGTGTGTGCCACCATGCCCGGCTAATTTTTGCATTTTTAGTAGAGACAGAGTTTTGCCAAGTTGGCCAGGCTGGTCTCAATCTCCTGGCCTTAAGTGATCCATCCACCTTGGCCTCCTACAGTGTTAGGATTGTAGGCGTGAACCACTGCACCCAGCCCATAGCAGGCATTTTAAAAGCATTTGAAATGGTAGATGAAGCTGCAGTAATATGTAATGGATTTTTATAATTATTCACTATCAACTTTCAACATCAACTATTCATTTTCTAAGGAAAGCAGCACAAGAAGTTATATATAGTGAATATAATTTGTGTGTATAAATTTATATATATTTATGTATATAATTTATGTATGAAATGCTTACATATTTGCTTTTAACTAAGATAAAGTTGACTTTTAACTAAGACAAAGTGATGTATCTCTAGAGCCATAAGGATTAATACTACCTGCCTCCTGACAAAAACAAGGCATGTTTTAAGATTTTACTCCCTCATTTCCATCCTCTGCTCTATCTATTGCTCATAAATTGATCCTGAGATTTTCTTTATAAGTTTAGTAGTGGGAATATTATATGTTTCAATTCCTCTGTTATGTTTTGTTTTTAGTGCTCAGTCCTCTGCCTTTTGCTTATTGTGATTCGTAATGCACTTATATCTTCAAATAGTACTAATAATTAATCATCTGTATATTTAAGTTGGTATAAGGTCATCCTTTGTCAGCCAGGAAGTGTGTGGTGAAAGAACCTTGAGCATAACATAGAGGAAAACCATACTCTCACTTTATTAAACCTTACATTAAAAAAATGGAGTTTTGATAGTATATGGGAAAAGTTTTCATCTTTTGGATTTTTTGTTTGTTTTCAAGGTGTTAAATAAGAAACCCAAATTATACTGAGCTAGTAAGGCACACTTCTCAGGTTGTCTTGAAGGGTTAGGAGTTTACTCCTTGAGCTCAGGCCAGTGATGCAGTGATGATAGAGTCAATCCATGGCGTGCAATCTGTGTTGTGTACTCACATATCACATTGTATGTTAATATTCCTTGTTCATAAATTTTTCTAAGGATTAGAGTATAATAGTCAAACAGTATCACAAGGCATCAGCCACATTTTCTGGTGATAGAAAATGAGGAAGTAATGGGGCAGGTTGTTAGGGAAGAGGTTTTTATTTTATGTGTCATATAAATACAAATACATTCGATATTTTTAATTCACAGAAGTATGTAGCACATCCACTAGCTAAGACTATGTCCCTCCTTGAGAGCTCATGAGAGAACTCTCCAGTTTTTTTCTGGATGGCTTATCATTTGCTGTTTAGTTATTCCCATGTGCCCTACAATAATTTTCATGTCCTGGATTTATTTCTCCTAAATACAAATCTGAAAGACCTGTACTAAATCCAAGAAGCTCCTCCCTAAACCAATTAAGCATTTGATTTTGTCTTCACCCTGTTTATCTAGCAGTATCATCTGTAAAGTCAGTTATTTGCATGTAGCAAATCAAGTTCACGAGGCTTGAAGTGAGTTCATCTCAGCTCAGAAATTCATAGAACAGCAGTGTGAACATCCATGTGTCACTTTTTTCACACTAACTCTCATGAATAAGACATATACTCCCTCAAGAACCCGTGGTTTTCCTAATGAATTGGAGTCACCTATGTGTACTGTATTTGCGACATGCACATTTGCAGTTGAGGTCCACAGGAAGGACACCGTTTCCTGGATCAAACCGCAGAGTGCAAATATTGTGCCCTAAATAACACACTAGTTACTGTAAATGTCAGTAGAGGGAGTTTTTCTGACTTTGATTTAATGAAAGCCTACAGCAAAGCCAGCTGTTAGCACTTCTTAACTGCTTGTCAGAGCAACCAGGGGAGATAGGGAGGACCAAAAACACTTTTTCTCTATACTTTTGTTTTAAAATTAAAGTAGTTTTCAACAGGTGTTGAATAGGGACACTGGAGGCTCTATACTACTTGACATTATTTAGTTGGTGAATTTAGTTCTCCTCCAGGAGGGTTACTTGGATCTAGAATTACATAAGGAGATTGTATAAAATGTGTTTGCAAGTTTGTATATTGAATCCTCTCACCTGCAAAAGAAGCATTTTTGTGTTCTGGGCTCCCCATGAGGAATAATTTAAAAATAAAGGAGAGAGAAGACACACCAAATGCCAATCCCTCGCTTTGTCACTTTGGGTATTGCCAAACTAATTGTAAGCCATGTGTGATTTGATGGATGTCATCTGCTTTTTCTGAACAAAGAAACCACTTGAAGCAAACACATAGGGAGGAAAGTATGCGACGCTTGTTTCTGTAATTTTTTTCATTTCTAGAATGCATTAGTAAATACATGTGGTTGTGAAGGGCCTTACTGCCCTTGGAAATTCCTTTGACATTTTGCTGTGTGTACAGAGGGGAGATAATCTTTCAACCGTGGGGAAAGTTTACAGTCTTATTATCTTGAAGAGGAGAAGAAAGTTTCTTCCTCAAGTGATTTATAACCTGAAACATGCTGTCATGTTTTGGTAAGCCCACTTTATTAATTCCATCCTTCTCTGTGGCAAATTAAAAAAAAAAAAATACATGTACCATTGCAACACAGTACTTTCTCAATAGCACATTGTACTTATAATAGCATGATGGAAGTTACGGGCTTGGGTTAGTCATATAGAATGCAGAGCCAAGTTCTGAGTAAAACTTCTAATTGAATTACCTGCAAAAGCACTGACAGACAAGCTTTCAGGACGGACAAAGCTCTGCTTTCCCGAGCAGAAATAGGTCACGTTTAAGTCTGCCTTGTAACTCTCTGTTATTGGTTTTTGCCGGCACTTTCAGCTCGTGCCTCTGTTGGGCCCCTTTTCCTGCAGCAGAGGAGGAGCAGCTCTGTGAAAGCCAGAGGGCTCACACATTATCCTCTCGATTTAGAGAAAATTGATAACAGATCAAGTTAAATGGAAGAGCCTTGAAATAAAAATCCAAAGTATTTCTTCACAGATTACTCAGATTCTTGCATGATTCTTTTATTGTATTGAAAAGAGAAGATCAGGATATGAAAGTAGCCTTTCTGTAGCAGTGAGACCTGAAAAGTACTGTTTGTTTTAATTTGGGGGAAGAATTAGAGAAAGTTCCTGTTGTTCAAATCAGGAAAGAATTTATTGTCCATCATGTGTATGTGAAAATGAAGAGTAATATGTTGTTGTTCTCTTCTTTCTCTCCTTCTCTCTCTCTGTGTTATCCACAGCCTCTGCAATCCCAGATAATGGAAGAAGGTCCTGTCTAAAGCTCAAAGTCTTTGTGAGACCGACAAGTAAGTTCACTAGAATGAGCTTCAGAGGGTGGCTTCACTGCGCATGCTTTATTGTGTGGTCTGGTTCACAGCGGTGAAACTTTTTTTACTGTTAAATCTTGTGTGGTATCTGTTTTGTATATCAACATTCATATTTTAGTTTTCATCATATTTTTTCTCATTCTTCATGATGCTTTTACTTAAGTACACAGCAGTTGCTAACTTGTTGTTTCTTAGACTGTTGTACATGCAGAGCAAATGGGAACAATATTGGCATTTAGAACATGCCATTGATTGCAAAACAATCTTTACATAAAAAAAGAAAAAAAGGAGAGAAAGAAAAAAGAAAGAAATGGGAGTTTAAGGGTGTCTTCACTAACATATTTGGCTGTTATCTCTATTTTTGTTATAGATAGCTGTATGAAAACTATAGGTGTTCATGATCGTGTTTTCGATGTTAACGACAAAGTAGAAAATTCATTAGAACCAGCAGGTTAGTATGCTTAGAGAATCTCTTTTAACAAATGCATCTATTTCTCTGGTGCTTCAGTATTTTTTTCCTTTCTTCCTCTCTGCATGTTTGCATGGTATAATTGTTGTTCTGCTTTTGCTCATTGCTAGCAATGCTAATATGACTTATATTCTACCTCATTCCTCCAGTATCTTTGTGTAATGCATGTTAGATAAAATAAAACTTTTCTTTTTGGAATGGGTTTGAGCTAATGCAGTATCTTAATATAGAAGCCCCATCAGAATGCTAAAATCTCACTGCCTTTTACCATATCCTCAGAGCATGCTAGTGAATCACTGTGAATATTAAAGGTTCTGTTTTCATATGAGACACAAAACATTTCTATTGTATATGTTCGTAAAATTTTATTTTTTATGTCCAAATCTATAGATAAAAGTAATAAGACTATTGCACAAAATAGAAACTAATTCAACATACTTAGTTTTCTCTAAAAATTTACATGCATCATTGAACTGACCTAAGGAACTTTATTTTATTTAAATATTATTTCAGCTATTGTCAATAGTAATTGGTCTAGAGAAGTATAATCACATTGCCACCACAAATTCACACATCTCTTGCTGCCACAAATGTACCAGTAGCCTGTTGAGCCAAATGTGATCCTTGATTACCGAGGCAAAATAAGTTTTAAGGATAAATAAAATTTTTCTACTATTGACTTCCACACTCCTAACGTTTCCCATAACTAAAGAAAAAAAAAAAAAACCCACCAAAGCACTCATTGAGGCATTTAGTCTGTCGCATACTATGGATAATGAGAACATGTAAACTATTCATTTGGTTATCAATTCAGTCTGGCCATTTAATGAAACTAGATTAACTGGGAGGAGTGGTTGCCCTCTGCCAATTGCTTATGGAGAAGTGTGCCTGGAGGCGCTGTGTGTTCCCTTCCTCTGTGGTGTCCTCTTCTCCCCTACCTGCTCCAGATCTTCACTGGTTTCCTTACCCATCTCCCTTGATCATCTCAAAGCTTAAGGGAAATAAATTTTTTTCCTCTTCATGGAGAGATTTGAGCCCCCTTATGTAAATGGGGATTTTTTTTTTTTTTTGTCTTTTTTTAGTAGAATTTCTCTTCCTTATGGTCCTAGAAACTAACGGGCATTGAGGTCCACTTTTTCCTCCAATGTTGTAACCAGGACTGCACAGTCAATGAGCCTTAGGGAAACTTACCCTGAGTAAATGCTGTGCCTCAGGACATACAATAGCTTTCCCGTTATAACTGACAGAAAGAGTTAGAGCTTTTTCCCTGAAGCATTCTTGTTTTTCTAAGGCAGGCATCTCACCCAGAGCGCAAATGAGAGGTGTGTACAATGAGTTCTCCGAGGTCTTAGTGGCTCCCCAGGGATCAGTTAGCTGCTTTAGAAAGTTTTAAGGAATGAATGCTGATATGAAGACATTTTAATTGTGTCCTGGAAATCTGGAGCCATGACTTTGGCTTCTTAAGGTACCAGAGTCCTCACAAGCTTAGGGACTTGGGCCATCAGAGGATCTACAAGTTACTCAGTATCTCCCTCAACAACCCCAGAGTCTACACTCTTCCTTCTGTGACTGAGGAGACTCACCCGTGCCACATTGCTGATTAGATAGATCCAGCTTTAATACTCAGATCTTCTGACTCCTATTCCAATATTAGTATCAAAGTAGTAGTCTTTTACCATTGCTAGAGGTATGTTCACAAAGAGGACTTAAGTCTCTTGGCTTTGTTAAGAAGCCACAAGAAGAATGAGCAGCGTGTTCTAAACAAAAATTACCCAGGATTATGATCTATTGATACACATTGTACATAATGTAGGCATATCTTTCCCATGGTTTTTTTTTTTTTTTTTTCCAGAGTATCTCCACTGCCTGTCTACAGCATAGAAGGCTGCTTAGATACCTAACAGATTGCATATTTTTCTCTGGTAATGAAAAGGCACATGGAGGACCATCCTGCCATTAGGAAAATTACCTTTGAATTCCACTAACGATACAATGCAAGATATTAAGATGCCTTCGTGCATGAACATATGTCACTGTCTTTGGGGAAACAACGTTTTTTTTTTTCACTGAACAGTTAAAATGCACAATGGCCCCAAATTGATGGACATATAACTGCTGGAAGTTTGCAAAAGTTTGGCAGAATGTAGTTCAGTGTGTGCATACGTGCGCTGGGGAGTAGAGCGTAGGTGTACATGCAGGAAAAGCTCCTTGAGTCAGTCAGAGCTATGTTTTAAGGGCTTGCTGGTGAGCATCTTCACTAACAAAGTGAGACAAGGTTGAGCCACAATTCCTGGCAATAAGAAAACAATAAGGAGTGAGACACTGTGCCTCACACCTATAATCCCAGCAATTTGAGAGGCTGAGATGGGTGGATTGCTTGAGGCTAAGAATTTGAGGCCAACCTGGACAACACTGTGAGACCTTGTCTTTCCAAAAAAAAAAGAAGTGGTGTGTGTGCCTGTAGTCTCAGCTACTTGGGAGACTGAGGTGGGAGGACTGCTTAAGCCCAGGAGTTTGAGGCTACAGTGAGCTATGATCATGCCACTGCACTCCATCCTGGGTGACAGAGCAAGATTCTGTCTCTAAGAAGAGAGAGAAAGTCTCGTCAGATTTGCAATTCTTCCCCACTGTGTCAAACCACTGAATGAAAGAGTATTTGCCTTCCCCCAGCTCCGGGTGTAGACCCAGTCTTTATGAACCCAGCAAGTCTGAAAGGATTCCACTGCATGATCTCAGCGATGTGTACTAATTCACCTGTCTTTGGAATGTATTTGTCTTTTTTGTTTGCTTGCACACTCTGCCTGCCAGTTTCCTATCATCAGGGACACAGGATGATCTCAGGGCAGACATATGCCACATAACATGCTCCAAAATATCGCTAGTGTTCTCTCCATTAACCATTGAAACCCCCATGTTGTGGAATCCTGTAGCCAGGAGGCAAAACTTGATTTAGCTTCTGAAGAGGAACATTTTCTTCTTCCAAGCCCGTGTTACAAGTGTTAGAAATTCTCTCATATTTAGGTGTAGTTTTCATTGGGATAGATTTTGCCTATGAATTCCTTCTTAGAATTCTGAAATTGCTCAGATTTGCCCAAATGACAGCCAGTTTCTCATTTCACTTTTGGGGGCTGTAGAATTTCCCAACATTGGGAACCTGTTTTAATCAAAGGATGCTTTGTGGAATCCCGAATGAGGAACAGCATGTTGCAGGAAGAAGAGAAGGATCCTGATGCCCTAATGGGACTGATTTTCCTTTTGTGGGGCAGGAAGATATATATTCGTTGGGTGCTTATAAAAGGTTAATTCCAAAGATTGTGTATGATTAAAGGACTGAAAGGCCCACTTAGCCTCATACTTCACTTAGATGAAAAACAAAAGCCTTTCTCTCCATTACCCTGTAAGACCTATTCCCTGTGTCTTGTGCTGAGTGGACCTGGAATAATGGATAGCCCTCACTGTGTACCTAGAAGGGACTAGGGTGGTGATGAAGGGGTTCACACCGAAGATCTAAGTGCTAGCTGGGTACCTTTAACAGTACACTTGTAAACTATACAAGGAGAAGGATTGGGTAATATTCTAGTAAAAATAAGATAGAGAGGAATCCAATAGCTGATGCAATTTCAGGTATTTAAATATGTGATATTGTGAAATGAACTCTGGAATCCTCAGGGTTTATGGTTATTTCACAATTAAGCCTGAAGTGCTCCATTGTTTTGATTGACAACATATTGGTGCTCTTAAGAAAGTGATTTGGATTTTAATTTCAGGGGTATTAAGGGCCTTTACTTCTACTTCCTGTTAACTACAGATTTAATTAATACACTTGCAAGGCTGAAAAAGAGCAGAGAATAGAGGAGAGTCTGAAGGTATTTGGCCACATTGTGGAGGACTTTATATATTTTTTTTCTGCATCCATTTATCTTCCCATCTTGCTTCCTAACCTTTTCTAGTCTCCTAGGCTAAAATCACTCCATGTAGATTCGCTAAGGTCCAGGAAAGGGGAGCAAATTTGACAAGGGGATGCAACAGCTTTTATTCGAGGGGAGGCGATAAGAGCACTGGGCAGGAGACTCAACACTGAGAAGACCTTTCTCATTGGGAATGGATGTGATGGACAGAAACATCCCAAACGAGCATATCTGAAGCAGAAGTCAGCCTGTGAACCTGAAAAGTGGTTACTTTAGCACAAATGTTAGGGGGTGTGATTCTACCCAGTGAACTAAAAGCACCCTTATTGTGACACGTGTGGTAGGAAAATATAAATGAGTTTAAAATAATGGTTAGTTAACCCATTAAGGGGTTTGAGGTGGCCCCATCCAGGGTATTTAGGGATTATCCTTTGAGGTCAATATAATTGTAAACAACCACTAGAGCCTTGTTACCATTCTCTCTGACCCTTGAGCAATTCCCAGATGGCAACTGCTGAACACCTACAGGAAGTTACCCTGATGCGGAGATAAAATTTGCACAGGGACTCACTATTGGCCCCCAAAATGTGTTATTCAGAGATCCTTAGTCTAAAAGCACAAGTGGCCAGGTATGGTGACTCCTGCCTAAAATCCCAATCCTTTGGGAGGCCAAGGGAGGAGGTTGGTTGAGGCTAAGAGTTTGAGACCAGCCTGGGAAGCAAAGCAAAACCCTGTCTCTCTAAAAATTTTTTAAATTAGCCAGGCATGGTGGTTCACACCTGGAGTCCCAGCTACTCGGGAGGTTGAGGCAGGAGGATTGCTTGAGCCCAGGAGGTCAAGACTACAGTGAGCTGTGATTGGGCCACTGCACTCCAGTCTGAGCAACAGAGCAAGACCTTACCTCTCAAAAACATTGATTAATTTAATTTAATTAACAGTAAAGAAAAGCATAAGTTAGACCAGGTGGAAAGAAGAAGACAGGCAGCCCTGGAGCAGAGCATGGCTCCTAGGCAAGCCTCCAACCTCTCTTTGGTACTAATTGCTGCACAGTTCCCATTTTGAAGTTAAGCCTGTTAATCATGCAGATCAGGAAGGCTATCCAAAGTCAGAGGCAGCCTCATAGAACACTTTATAGCTAAATAAAAGAAGCTTAACTCACTTAATCCATTTTATTTAGAGGAAAATTTGCATCCACGCTGATAATTTATGTGCCAAGCTTCAACCCGATAAAAATAGTCAAGTTCAAGTAATTTAATCTTAGAAATACAGGGTTTGTAATAGAAATAGCACCATAGGCCGGGCGCGGTGGCTCAAGCCTGTAATCCCAGCACTTTGGGAGGCCGAGACGGGCGGATCACGAGGTCAGGAGTTTGAGACCATCCTGGCTAACGGTGAAACCCCGTCTCTACTAAAAAACACAAAAAAAACGAGCCGGGCGAGGTGGCGGGCGCCTGTGGTCCCAGCTACTCAGGAGGCTGAGGCAGGAGAATGGCGTAAACCCGGGAGGCGGAGCTTGCAGTGAGCTGAGATCCGGCCACTGCACTCCAGTCCGAGCGACAGAGCGAGACTCCGTCTCAAAAAAAAAAAAAAAAAAAAAAAAAAAAGAAATAGCACCATAATTGACACCTAATTGTAGGCAAACTAGTGGGCATAGATGTATTGAAGTTTACTAGGCATGATGTATAGTTTATCCAAAAAGCTGTTGTTTTGGCATTTAGTTTTTCATGTTTGAAAATTCGTCTAGGCATCCAACAACCAGGCAATCAACACTAATCCTATGAAACAGCTAAAAGAAGGGAAATGGGCAGTGCATTCTGCCCCACCCCCACCAACATGTCAGTTGCCTGCTTGTGACATCTTAGGTTTCAAAGGTACATTCAGATATCTGAAATTTGTGCAAGGCGTATCTGACTGCTGGCTAATGAAAGCAGCTCATGTGCCAAAGGTTACAGTGTATGCATAATTTTTCCCTTCAATTTTTAAGGAAAGTATTAATATTGCTGAGAAAGTCCAATTTTCTTTGCTGCTTCTTTGTTTGCTGTAAATAATGAGTGATTATGCAGACATGAAAGTCAATGGTGGCACAAGGTTCATTACCCTACTTTGCAGAGGGTGGCGAGGTCTGTTAACAGCAGGCTGCTGCAAAAGAGTTATTAAGGATGTGAAATCTCATTGGAATGTGTGCTTTCTATTTGAACAGATGACACCGTACATGAGTCAGCCGAGCCATCCCGCGGCGAGAACGCGGCACAAACACCAAGGATACCCAGCCGCCTTTTGGCAATCCTACTGTTCCTCCTGGCGATGCTTTTGACATTATAGCACAGTCTCCTCCCGTCACTTGTCACAGAAAACATCAGGGTCTTGGAACACCAGAGATCCACCTAACTGCTCATCCTAAGAAGGGACTTGTTATTGGGTTTTGGCAGATGTCAGATTTTTGTTTTCTTTCTTTCAGCCTGAATTCTAAGCAACAACTTGGGGCTGGGGGCCTAAACTTGTTCCTGCCTCCCTCACCCCACCCCACCCCCAGCCCTGGCCCCTGACTTCTCTCGCCCCTCCCAAATTAAATGGACTCCAGATGAAAATGCCAAATTGTCATAGTGACACCAGTGGTTCGTCAGCTCCTGTGCATTCTCCTCTAAGAACTCACCTCCGTTAGCGCACTGTGTCAGCGGTCTATGGACAAGGAAGAGTAGTGGCAGATGCAGCCAGCGCTGGCTAGGCCCGGGAGGGTTTTGCTCTCCTATACAATATTTATGCCTTCTCATTCAGAACTGTAAGATGATCGCGCAGGGCATCATGTCACCATGTCAGGTCCAGAGGGGAGGTATTAAGAATAGATATAATATTACACCATTTCCTGTAGGAGTGTATAAATGAACAGGCTTCTAAAAGGTTGAGACACTGGGTTTTTTTTTTTAATATGACTGTCTTAAAGCATTCTTGACAGCAAAACTTGTGCTCTCTAAAAGAAGCCTTTTTTTTTCTAGGAGGCAGGTTGGGTGTGGAATGCTAATACAGAGCAGGTGTGAAAACAGAGAAAACTACAGGTTTGCTGGGGGTGTGTATGTGTGGGTGCCTCTAATTTTTTTGGTGACTGGGCAGTGCACACCAGATATTTTTTCTTTGAATACAGATCACCATGGTGCTACAACTTTTTTTTTTTTTTTTTTTAAGAAACTCAAAGAGGCATTTTTATGAATAAAGTGACCTTCCCCAAGGCTGACAAGCCAGGGTTGATGAGTGCATAGTGGAATAGCTTTGGATGCTCCTCTGGGGGACGACGTATACCAAGGAGAGGACCGCAGTGGCCAGAGGAGACATGATTTGGCTTTGCTGGAGCGCCAGTGTGCTGTGGCCTTTCCCCGCCTCCCACCCTAGTACCCACGTTTTGCTCCACACTCCATGACCGCAGGGGCTCGGACACAAACCCCTGTCACCAGGAGAGTCAGTCAGCATGACTTGGGAGGGCTAAAGGGAAATTTGGAAATAAAATTCCAAAGTTTGGAGTAAAAAAATTCAAGTGTTGATTTTACATTCTTTCCCTTTCTGGCACAGCCTAAAGCATAGGGGGAACATGTGTTTATCTGTGGGAGATAAACAAGATGGAGTCCCAAAGACTTTAACAAAATATTTTTTTAAAAATCCACTAGAATAGAAAATACATTATTTAGATATACTTTATGCTGAGAGTGAGTATATATGCTTGTCCTATTTAAACTTGTGAGAAAAACTGGTATCCCTTGATACATTTAGAAATATGGGGGCTATCTTGTTTCATTGTGGGGTGGGGCAGAAGGAGAATAAATGCAGGATGACCCTGTTGAAGGAATCTTAGCATGGCCAACAGGGGACATTTCTAGTCAATTACCGGGAAATGCAAACCTTGGGGTTTCTACTGGTGGTGGGGCTGTCATGAACTTTAAAATCCAAAGCCTAGACAGGGAAAAGTGTTAGACCAATGGAAAAGCAATCCAACCTTTTTTTTTTTTTTTTTTTTTTTTTTTTTTTTTTGCCAAAAATT
>NW_016816948.1:1791315-1965677 GCF_001698545.2 Rhinopithecus bieti
TTTTTTTTTTTTTTTTTTTTTTTTTTTTTTGCTATTGCACGACATGTCAACAGAAACCATGCCTTTCAAAGTAAGAAATGTGATGATCATGTTAAATGTGAAAAATTGAAAGCATTCCAGCAAAATAAGAATTTTTTATATCTTTGTTTTTTAAGATGCATATGTAAAAAAAAAAAAAGAGAAGGTCACGTTATGGACAGACTTCGTGAATGGGAATTTGCTTAGAATTGTGAGTAGTTCTGAATTAGAAAAGTATGTGAATGAAAGGCAGCTGTAAACGTATTGCACCCTGGAGAGTTGTACACATGTTGAAATGTAATCTGGGCTTACCTGATCCATTTGGAGTGGATGTCACTGCCGAATCTGTTCTCACATGGAACCATGTGCGTGGGGTTGCCAGCCTCACAGATACAATCAATCCTATTCCCCCCTGACATCAGGAACTCCTCTGGAGTGGCAGAGTCTTATCACAGAAGGCAGCCACCATTTCACCGAAACAAAAGTTCATGACATTCAATTCCTTTTTCCTTTATTTATATACTCAGTACTCTCAGTAATATCCAGAAATACTTTTTTTAAAAATTAATAGTTACAGGCTAGTTGGTCCAGTGGGATTTGGGTAGGGGAGAAAGATACCTTCTAAATGGATCAATACAACCAAAATAATACTGCATGTTCTCTAACCACAAGGAAATCAAATGATCCTGTAATGATTCCAGTTAGTCATAACTACATTAGCAGTGCTAAAATCATTTTAGAAATGGTGACTTCTGTGGTTTTCCTAGCATTTGTCTCTAACAAATGGTGAAATAATTACTCATGGCCCTCTCTGCCATTGTCTTTCATTTTTTCACAGTGAAATTCGACCCCTTTATTTCACCATTCTGCCACTGCAAATTAAGTATAAAGAGAGTAGCAAGACTATCCACACCAGTAGACAGTATGCTTCTCTACTTATAAGTGATGTAATCATAGCTAATGCACTTGCCATGGAGTTTTCAAGATGATTGGTGTCAGACAGTTTTCATTTTGTTTAAAAAGTGTTGGTGGCCTTTTGTGGTGTTGTTACAATCCTCTGGGGGCTTAGGAGGATGTTGATGCAACTTTGTAGATGCTTTTAATTTCAAAAACAACTCAAAAGTCTGAAGGGCAGTCATAGCTGCCACTCAGCCCCAGTTAGTCAAACCCCAGTGACCTTTGCCCCTGGTTGCCAAGGGCTTTGCAACATGAAGCAGGGAAATAAGGATCTGTCTGTTTAGTGGATACCGTGTATCCTTTAATAGACCAGGTAACAGTTCGTGTTAGTTTAGACTATTGTTTTGTACTGTACTTTCTTGGGTGGCAGAGGAAAGAAAAGTAAAACATTAAAAAAAAAAAAAAAAAAAAACTGCGTTCTTTAAATTCTGTATTATTAGCAACCTCTGTTGTATATAGTGTTTGATAATAAAGTATTAATTTGATTCTTATGTCTTTTGTAAGTGAGAACAATAGACTTTCAGGATACAAAACATGCATTGAGGCTTTGAAACATCCAATGTGTACCGTGGCTGAAAACAAGAGTCACAAGTGGCTGAGACACTGCTCCATACAGGACTCGCGTGTGGTCATTGCCCACCCAATCTTATGACTCCATCATCTTGGGACCTGGAACAACATGACTTTTTTGATCAATATTTTGTCCTCAGTGTTTTCAAGGTCTGATGTTGGAGCCCTGTGGCCCACCCTCCCTTCTCCACCAGCATGTTGGTTTGAAAAGGATAGGGAATTTAGAAACGGTTCTGTACTTTGGTTTGGTTTGGTTTTCTGTTTGTGATTGTTTTCATGGACTGTTTTATTTTTTCCCAGGAAGAGTCTTTATCAATATCATGTGCGGCTCGCTCATGGAAACGGTTGCAAACCAATCAGTGTAGGAAGGTTCAATGGGGCTGTTTCCCTCTCCGTGTCGTTGTGAAAGGAAGAGTCACACAGTACCTGTGGATTTTCACGGACTCTGTTTTTCTCTGGTGCCTTAGCAACGGCAACAGCCATTTGTATTAGTTTCAAATAATTAGAAAAACAGTTTTCAACTCCTCCTTTCCATTCATTGCTCTCAGAGTTGTGGTCACTGACTTTTCTTTTGAAAACCACCTCCACCAACACCCCCGTTTGCCTACACCACCCCCCTTTTACTTTATATGTTTGTTTTTTTTTTTTTGTCTCTTGCCTTCCTCCCACATTTTATTTCCCTTCAGAGCTGTGAATGGTCAGGTCTGTGTCTGGTTTGGCATCACTGAGTTTTTCCCATGCATTGGCCCCAGGGCTGCTAGGATGTGAGACAAATCTCCCTACAATGGGCTTGCTCCCATTGTCTGTACAGTTTAATAGATGCTGGCATGTCGGAGGTTACCCATGAGTCAAAATCCGCTTTCCATGCTTACTCTTGACACCCCATTGAAGCCACTCATTGTGTGTGCGTCTGAGTGTGAAGTCCAGCTCCGTGTGGTCCTGTGCTTGTACTGCCCTGCTTTGCAGTTCCTTTGCACTTACTCATCGAGTGCTGTTTTGAAATGCTGACATTATATAAACGTTAAAGAAAATGTAAAAAAAAAAAAAAAAAAATACTCACACACAAACAAACCCATACGATCTGTATTTGTATATACACGTGTCCGTACAAGTATACCTAAATAAAAATTAAAGATTTTCATCATTTTAATTGGATCCCTCCTTCTACTTCTTTGTTCCTTGAATGACGCCTTTATTTCAGGGGCTACTTGTACTCTGCTGATTTTTCAAAATCTTTGTGGACAGAAAAGATAATACAACATGCACAAGAGAAGGCCTGGGAAGCTCAAAGAATGCAGAGTTAGAAATGGCCAAGTATCTGGGCGCATTCCAGTTATTCTGATGAGAGAATAGTGAGATTTCAGCCTAGTCTCTGTATTTGAGCCTTAAAATAGGCACTATGACAAGCCCTGCATCCTAAAACGACTGTTAAATACAACAGGAGCTAAATACAAATTATATTCTGTTACTTTGCACGTAGTTTTTTCACCCCGTCAAGAAAAAGACCAAATAAGCATTTTCCCAGCAAATACTGGAAGAAGAAAAGAAACAATAAGAGTAATAATAATCACTTCAGTGCTGCCCAAAGCCTCAATTCTCACAATCAAGGAAGAATTAACTTACTACCGTGTGACCTTAGGCAAGTCACACAATATCTTTGGGACTCAGTTTCCTTATCTGTAAATAACAAGGTTGTATAAGAGATTTGTTTGATTTTCTCAATTCTACCCTTTTGGGGCACTGCAAAGCCCATTTTACATCTATGTGATGTGAGTGTTTTTGTCTTTGATGATGACATTGCTATAAGCACAACTTGACAGTTTCATCTGTAAAAGAAAAAAGCATCAAATATCTGACATAATAGACACCTAATGCATTTCAAGACTTGGCTTTAATTACCCCATGTTAACATTAAACTCATTGAAAACTTTTTATTATACTTAATTATTTGACAGGGCACTAAACACTAATTATAACTTACTGTAACCTTTTTTCGTTAATGAAGAATGACAGCTTTATAGAATGAGAAACAACTCACATTAAAAAATATGTACTGGACTACTTATATGACATTTTCAAACCAGAACAGCATTACGTTATCATTATCATCTTCACCATCATCATCAAAAGCATTTAAGTGATCATGACATTGTGCTCAGTGCTGTGCAAAATAATGTTTACAGTCTGTACTTCCAAAGCTTACAACATAAGGCAGACATTACGTGTAAGCATGACATGATAGTGATTTGTAGAGAAGAAATAAAATTCAAGCATTTATATTATACATATAATAGGAGAGGTAAATACTTTTTTTAAAAAACATGTGAATGGGAAAAAGTTTGGGATTATAGATTAGTAAAATTGAGTTAAAGGAAATTACATTTAAAATAGTCAAGATGGGGTTAGGGACTTCTTAGAAAATAGAGCACTTGAGTTAAAAGCATTGTAGGCTTTAAGAGAGTGGAGAAATGCATGGCGTAAATTTTCATGTTAGCCACAGAGGCTACTGTAAAAATGTGAAAACCCATAGCACCATTTGAATGTCACTGAAGCAAATTATGGGTGTGTTGGTCCATAGAAATCACGCATTTCTTCCCCTAAGGAAGTAGGGGAAGTGAGGAGTAGATGACAATTTCAGATTCTGCTTTATAGAATAATCAGGTAGCTGCTCCTGAAACTGAGACTGTATCTACACCTAATTGTGAGATGTCTAGAACCTCATCGAGCGGGAAGGCTGGACACACACCCACACACAGATGAGGGAAATGGGATAAAATCCAGAAGATGCAAACTGTTGCACACTCTAATGGAAAGCTGACTGGACCAGAGATGGGACAATGAGCAGGGCTGCACGAACACACCTAATCTGGTAACAAAGCATTTGGAATGCTCAAGTAATCTAAGGTGTTACATAAAAAGAATCACAGGGAAAATGTTGGAATCTAGATGTCCATGCATGTGGTGACTAAAACACACATGTATGTACCTGAATGTCTTATAGGAATGTGTATAATCTAGGTGTCATTTTAAAAGTTCAGTATAATCCTGATGAATTGCTCACTGACCATTCTAACAGTTTCTTGAGAATTGTTTGCAAAACCATTTCTTAGAGATTGTTTGCAAAGATTAGTTTTGTATTCTGCTGATAACTATCCTTCAGGAAAGCAGTGGCAAAAAATGCTATGAAAAGCGTTATGATTTTTGCACATTCCCTTTGGAAAACAAGTATTTCTGAAAATCATTAGAAATAATTAATCTGGCCAATATTCTCCATCAGTTTTTATTTTGATACATTCTGCTATATTAAGTCATTCAGTGGTTAAATACATATGAGGGTCTATTTTTAAAATGGAGTTGTAACTGCTGGACTCTGTGAGCAGTACATTTGTATCAATTGCACGTCTTTGTTTTATACAGATGATAAATGTGCAAGATTAAAAAAAAAAGGAAATTGTATTGCCCAAGGAATTAGTCAAGGGCTTCACCAAGGGTTCATTTGGTTTGAGGGAGGTGATTAGCCAAGCCACTCTTTAAACAAATAGTATCTAATTAAAAACAGTGGGCTTGCTGAGAAATACAGCTTCCAGGTAAATTCCCTTTCCCCCTCCTCCTTTCCAAACAGAATGCAGTTTCTAAGCCCTTTTATACAGAGTTTCTGGAGCCACTCCTAGCACTGGAGAAAGGAAAAGGAGTAAAGGCCTCATGTTCAGCATATTCCAACATAATGACCCTTTCAACAATTTTCTTCAGAGATTGTCACACTCCCTTCCCAAGAACCTCAGTACATGCTGAGAGTAAAACATGATTTCACTACTTTTCATTAAAAATGGCCCTGTCTTTCTCTCTAAGTGTCCCATGAGTTCTGCCATCTCATTCCCAGGATGGCATTAGTTGGTGTTCATGCTGATGGCAGGTCAACAAGGCAGTGCTACCCACTTTAAATAAAAATAAGTTTCAGTTCCTCTTCTTGTCATCTGCTTTTCTGATCCAGGGTTTAATTCCTAAACATGTAGTTTTCTGTAATATTAATGAGAAAACCCTTTCTAGCTCCATAACCCTCATCATGACAGCCCTGGGAAGAAGAGGCCAGCACCAAGGCTACGGTAGGAACCTGGGAGGCCCTGACCGTTTAGGGTAAACGTACCTCGCTGAGGCTGTCAGTCTTTGTTAATTCAGAAGAATTCAATCTAGTGGGTGGCTCTCCAAGTCAATAACGCGCTTTAAAATACCCTGGATTTTAGTCATGATTATTCAAGCAAGAACTTTATGTCACTTGGTAACACATGGATGCTTGTAAATCTTGACAAGAAAACAAAAGGAGGGACAAAAAAAAAGTCTTGAAGAGAGATTACAATGGGAAAATAGAACAAAATATTTTTGCATGCTGTTTTCTTACAAGCCTTCCTCCTTCTGTGCATAGTCAAACTTAATCTGTAAAAATTAGGAAGCCAGGTGCTCCCTCAGACCACACATACGATTTGAAATGCAGGTAGCCAAAGCCATTTTCTTTCCTTCATACCCATGAAACAAGACACTAAAATAAGAGAAAGAACATGTTTCCTCCCACATACATCCTAAAAGGCGCATTTTATCACCACCCTGGTATCCTCTCCATTTTGTGTTCAGAGCTTGTTCTTCTGGACCAAAAAATAACCAAACTGAAACAAAACAACCCCCGCTCCGCACCATGATTTGTGTAGCAGAGAGTATGGAACGAGTAACTCCTCTGAAATGTGTGCTCGGCTTTACTAAATCTGAACACATTTTCTTCAGTAGACAGAACAAGACGATCTGTGTCTTTTTTATTTTTTTCTTAAAGACAGTGTGCCAGCCAGAAAGCTGACTCCATTTATTTCTCCTGCAGGGAGCCAGCATGTTCCTTCTCTTGGAAGATGCAGGTACTTAAAATAGTAATAGGCTTTGTGGTTTATCAAGAGTATTTCATCCCAAGATCTTACAGGCATAAAGAATAAAACATAAACTAATGGCTCTTTCCAACAAGCTTGGGAAGAATTAACTGGAAAGGGGGATTGTCATCATTTTTTCCTGGAGAAACAGGGAGAAGAAAGCAACTTAACTCAGGTAGCCCAGGGAAAGAACGAGAGCCAAGTTGATCCAGGATTTGAACAGAGGCCCCTGGTTTGTTACTCTTATTTCCTAAGAAGTTAAGAGCTCCAGTTGAAGGAAAAACAAATGACATGTTATCCCTTTAGGAAGTTTCAAATGCAATGTAATTGGGAGAGGGGCACTAGGCAACTTCCAAATGTTTCTTGTGAGTCTTGTGGCTTTATCATAAAAGTGAACTTTTCAAATGTAACGGTCTTCTATAATTTCCTAAGGTATCTTCCTCCTTCTGTGCATAGTCAAACTTAATCTGTAAAAATTAGGAAGAATTGAAAAGAACAATAATTCGTATTGTTAACTTTTTTTTTTTTTTGAGACAGAGTCTCACTCTGTCACCAAGTCTGGGGTGCAGTGGCACCGTGTCAGCTCACTGCAACCTCCGTCTCCTGGGTTCAAGCAATTCTCCTGCCTCAGCCTCCCAAGTAGCTGGGATTACAGGCGCCTGCCACCGCGCCCGGGTAGTTTTTATATTTTTGGTAGAGATGGGGTTTCCCCATGTTGGCCAGGCTGGCCTCGAACTCCTGACCTCAGGCGATCCACTCGCCTTGGCCTCCCAAAGTGCTGGGATTACAGGCGTGAGACACCACACCCGGCCACACTGTTACTTTTTAAGAGCAGTTTCCCCTGCTTCACATACATACAGTCACACACTTTTTAGTATTTTCTCTAATTTGATGAATCCACAGCCTTTTTCCCTTGGCATTGTCTGTGCTAAGCAGTGTGGTATTTGAAAGGACACTGAGGGTCACTTTAGGCACATTTAAACACCAGTGTGATAATACTTGAAGCCATAGGGCAAAAGTGTGGTGGTTAAAAGAAATCACACCAGGGGTGGCCAGCCGGGTACTGTGGTATTCACATATCTGACCACACTGAGAATTTCCCAGAGCCCCAGCAGGAAACAGAAAACCATCTACTCTGGCAGGGAACATCACTTGGCATTTTGGATTCTCGGTGTTTTCTCCTTGACTCAGCTGACTTTTGCACCTACAGGATTCTCCAGTATTCGGAGGCAGGGCAGCCATCATTGTGCCAATACTTGAGCCCCAAACTTTCTTAGTGGGTCTAGCTGGTTAAATATGAGAGTGTGCAGACTCTGAGCAGGAGAACTAGGATATACCCCCATAAACATATACAATTATTGTTATTATTATGTATCAGGAAAAAAAAAAGGACTAGGATCTGTACCTTTAAAGCTCTAACCCCAGTCTGGACACTTGGATTCACAAAGATGACACAAAATCCTGTAGGTTTAGGGCTTCCTTAAATTCACTCTCTAGGCTTACCTTAGTCTGGACTGGATGTTAGCACAAATTACAAACCCTCAATTTACTACTAGTTCAGGTTTTGAGGTTACCACAAATTAGAGTGCTCTGCATTCTCTGTGGGTCCTGTCCGTCTCTGGTCCCTGTCAGTATTCAACAAAGCAAGTTAATCTCCCTCGTAAGTGACAGCTCTGCCTCTTGTAACTGGCATGGAATCAATTTTTTTTAACTTGATTTGAGAAGTGAGGAGAGTATCAAGAATTCAGTACTAGCTGATGGATTCATTAGCAAGCCGAATCAGTTTTAGCTGAAATCAGTTTGGCTGTCCTCATCGCTTAGTCCTGCTTTTTCCCCCTTCCTTTTATCATTGATTCTGCCCACAAGACTTATTACCTACTCTATCTACTGAGGATGCCAGGTTCCTTTGCTAAGCTGTTCACAGCAGACAAAAACACACCCTAGTGCTCTGATCCAAACTTTCACAACTCCATTGAGAGGAGAGAGAAAAAGTGGGTTCCACAGATATTGACTCCCCAGGATGCTCTGAGAAGCCAAAAAGATTGCATAGAAGGAAGCAAAGTAATTGTCATCAGGACCCCTCATTATTGTACACAACGGGTATACACAATCTTCCAGAAGCAGCCACCCAAACACAAGAGAGTTTTTCTTTCCAGAAATGTGGAAAGACCCTACACCGAAGGAATTGAGATTTAATTTTTAGTGGGAGATTTGCAAAAAGGAAGATTGATTTTGTAATCACTACAACATTTCCCCTGCTTCTAAACCCATCCTCTGCCCTGATCAAGTTTGTGAATGGACAGGCAGGAACAAGTGAAAATGATGACTATGTAATGGGAGCCAGTCCTGGTAGGGATAGGCCTTTGTCCAACACAAATCTGTTCTTGGTGCGGCGTGTCTACACTGCTCACTGTGGTCACAGAGTCTTGGTGCAGTTTTCATTTGGGGACAATCCCACTGGGAAATTTATGTAAGGGACTGAAGCATAGTGACAGTGTGTGCCTACAATTCCTGTGGTGGGGGGCAGGCAATGCTGACCTATGCCTTCCCATAGACCCCATCATCCCTGATGTCTGTCCATGGCTTTGAGAAGTTCACAGTTTAGAGGAAGTTCTCATTCAGAGGGAGGTTCTCCAGACTTCTCTCTAAAGAAATAAACTCTGACCCCACTCTTGAAACCAGAATACAAATTTATAGTCTTCAGAACTGCTTGTTTCTGTAGTAACTAGCAGGGTTTTATTCGAGCTTCTTGGGAAGAGTGACTCCAGGGTATGAGAGAGAATGACTGGAGTTATAGCAAGTTTCTCATCTTAAAATATGGTTTGGCCTTCATGTCATATCACATTGACTTGCTGACTTTACTACAATGGCTTGATTCTCATAGATCAAGGTAAAATTTTTTTTCTGAAAAGGGCAGAGGGAAAGTGAAATACATCATGTCTTAGAATCCAGTACCCTCTTCAATTTCCTGCTGTTGACAAGTAAGTGACATCAAATCACAAGCATACTGCAGGTTACTTCACTTCACCCAAAACTAGCCCCAGGAAAGAGAACATAAACATTTGCTTATTCATTTAGTCACAATTTATGGAGCATCTACTATATGCCAGAACTCATGCTCAAAACTATGGATATTTTTAAAAGGAGACTTGGCTCCACCCGGGTAAAGCTCCCAGTCATTATGGGGCTGCACATATCAGTGAGGAAACTTGTGAGGCCATAGTCCCTTCTAAGAAAGAAAGGAAACATTCACTGGGCTGCCATGTAATATGCCAAGTCATCATACTGATGACTGATTGGACAGAGAGTGGGCACCTGACCCAGAGGCAACCAGTACTCAGGCTAGTCAATGTCCTTTATGTATTCTGGCAAGGAAAGAAATATTTCTGCCATTACTTGTTACATAGTAATTACCCAGAACAGTTAGTATATCCTGCTTGAAAGGTAATAGAAACAGAATAAGTCAGAAGAAAGGGAGAGAAACAAAAGAGAGCAGATACGCAGAATGTATCTAGTATCATTTCTTCTAGCAAAGCCCTCACTTCGATTGTGCAGTTCCATAGAGCTGTGTCCTTAAGCCCAGAACAACCTAGTTCTGGTTACTGTAATGCCTGGTCATTATTTGACTTGTATTTTGAGTTTCATAATATTCTGACTCCATTATTAGCAAAGGCGTCCTTAAAATAAGCCCTCATTATTTGAGCTACCCCGTGTGAATCACAGTTCTTTGCAAGCACAATAGTCTATTAAACAAATATGACAGGATAAGAGGGCTGGGAAGAAAATGTGATGAAAGCACAGAGGGAGTAATTAATACTACTAGAATTTCAGAACCTGATTTTGAATTTCAATATATTGCTGTACTGGAGACATTTGCCATATTTCAAAGGTCACATCTAAATTGACAAAATAATTATATAAAATGGTTCACCTGATTTTCTTGAAGATTCAGACTTTGTTTTTTTTTTAGTTTGATGGGATCGAATACAAAATAAAATAAATATCCCTACTGATATCTCATTTCAGTTGGCACAGGGAGGAGTTACAAAAGTAAGATTCTGATTAGAGAGTCAATGAAAAGAGCTAACAAATGGTAAGATGAATGCCAAACACTGCCACAAATGAGCTCAAGGATCAACAGTGGAAAAAAAAAAAAGGACGCTTTCTAAGTCCTAAGTCCACAGGAGCAGACCAAGGAGAACTTTCCTTAATTGGTCCTCTGCTTGGGAACCTAGCGTGCTCTCCCATTAACATGTGACATTTCCTAACGAAGTGATATACACATCAGCCAGTCTAATGCTTGGATTGGTAGTAACTTGTTTCTACTTGGCATAAACCCTCAGGGAAATCAGAACTTGCTAAGCAGTCTTGACTGTTACCAGTATTTTCCAGCACCTGTTAGCTCTTATGCAGGGAAGGTAACTCATTATCAAGCATAAATGCTGTCAGTAATGGCAAGGAGGAGTCCTAAACGAGTGCAGGCCGGAGGCAACAACTCCTATTGGTATAAATATTTCCTTCCACAAGTTCATACCGTTTACAAATTCCTTTTCAGTATGGATAATCTTTAAGGCAGGAAAAAAAAAAATGTTTCAATGCAATAATTTGTGGTGCAAAACAAAAGACGTCTCGGTGGTTTAAATCTGTGCGCCCTGGATGGGAGGGGGTGGTAGTGGGAAGGCACATTATTCCAATTCCACTTGGTTGCCGCGGAAGTTTGCCGGGTTCTCTTTTACTCTGAGAAAAAGCTCTCAGCACTGATGGGAGAGTGCACAGTTTAGATAAACTGGATTAGAAGAAGAGAAAGAGATGGATATAATTCTTTCTTAGACACTAAAAATGGCATGGCTGCCTGCTATAATAAGTCCAAGAAAAGGACCATGCTTATCTCAACTCCAACCTGATGCCAGTAATTATACAGAACATAAGAAGAGAGGTCCCTGTTAACCAAAGCAGGGGGTTTATCTGTCCTTTGTAGGCTCCTGGATAAATCCATTAGCATTGCAGCCTCAGGACTCCCCCTCTTGTAGCACAGTGTTTACCCTTATCTTCTGCTTGACACAAAAGCACAATCAAGACAAAGCCAAAGAATGTGTGGCTCTTCATTGCGAGTGAATGCCTTCCCTGTTTTTCTCTTTTAATTATTATTTATATTTTGCATTTGTTTTCAGGTTAAAGTAAAATAAAGTGGAAAAGCTGTCCTGCATTTCCTGGGCTCTGTTCTCATTAGCCAGATCTTCTTAAAACTCTGGTACTTCAGAGAAGTTTTGCCAAGTGGCTAAATGAAATGCACACAATTGCAAAGTGTTATGAATATTTATGATGGTTTAATGATGGGATTTTTTGCATCCATGAATAATAAAGATTTTAACAAGAACAGATAATGAGATGGGGACAAAACAGTGAAGTGGGTAATACAAGGACTGCTCTTGGAGGGAGCCCACTGAGAACAGCAGGAGCTGACCACCTCCCTGTCCTGTCCACCACAACCAAGTGCAAAAGGGGGCACAGGGTGTAGGCTCTTTTCTCCCCCTCTCTTAATCTACATCATCAGCTAACGTAGGCGTTTATCCACACTTTGTGCCTAAGCTCATGGCCTTCCCTGGAGGTGCAGAAAGTTCAGAGTGATAGACAACCCTATTGTAAAGTGACCTTCCACTTCTAACAACAGTATTTATTTCAGCCTTGGCTCTCCAGCAGAAGTTGCTGCTTTGCCTTTTCTGAGCCAACTACTAATTAAAAAACACTTGGTGGAGGAAAAAGTTGCTGCACCCTCTCTCTGGAAGCTGCTGACTATCTCCCAGGCCACCAACGTCAACTTGGGGAGGGCCTTCATCAGAATTTTCTAAAAGGCAAATGTTAAAATTGCTATCCCCACCAATATTTTATGTATTGAAGACAAGTGATTCCCAGTGTGACCCTGCCAGTCTCTGGTGTTTCAGGATGCTCTGTATGTCCCAGGGCCTGGTCCCCAGCGGCCTGCCCTGGGAGCATTATGCCTCCTTACACACAAAACCTGGCAGTGACTCCAAAGAGAGCCATTGACATAAAGGGGGTTAAGTGGAGGAGTTCTGGGTTAGCTGCCACCTTTGGCTTAGGTGGTTTACTCATCAAGTGAGATGAACATTCCCTGACCTCCCAAGATCATTCATTCATTTATTCAATAAATATTTATGAAGCACCTACTATGTGCCATAGTGTTCTAAACGTTTGTGATACATACATGAACAAAACAGACAATGGTCTGCTCTCAAGAATCTTACACACTGGTAGGTTTCCTGCACAGCAGGTTTTAATGAAATTGGCAGGCAGGGATGTCGGACTGTGTGAGAATGTTGGTGAGGAATCTAGCGATGGAGAGTAAGTAAAGGGATCATAAGGGCCTTCTGCTGCTAGACATGCTTTCTCTGCACCTAATTTACCCTAAATGAGTTTCCAGATAAGAATTGTTTTCCCATGAATTTGTATCAATAGATTTAAGACAGAATTTATATAATAAAATGAATACGTAAGTGGTGGATCATTGGTAAAGTGACCCAGGCAATAAGGACATAGAACTTCCACATTTATCTTGGTAACAGGCTCGCTTTATGTGGTAGATATAAAAAGTCCAGAAAAGTTGCATGAAAATCAAAGGATATTTTTAAAGCCCTTAAAGAATGTGTGAGTGTGTTTGTCTTATATAAAATTATACGGTGAATCCTTTTGTTAAATAATGACCATGTCTTGTTTTATCTCCACTGGGAATCTGAATTTCCATATACTGCTTGTTATACACAGACATAAATGTCCATTCTTCGTAAACCATCCTTGGGTTGAAAATCTTTAATAAGCCATAATATTGCCTAATATTTGGTTGACACCTTGTGTTGGGATGTGCACATCCATGCTCTTAAATCTATTGATGCAAATTCATGGGAAAACAATTCTCATCTGCAAACTCATTTAGAGTAAATTAGGTGCAGAGAAAGAATGTCCAATATAAGAAGGCCCTTATGATTCCTTTACTTGCTCTCCATCCCTAGATTCCTCACCAATATTCTCACACAGTGTGACATTCCTGCCTGCCAATTTTATTAAAGCCTGCTGTGCGGGAATTTCCTTTCTCTGCTTTACTAGCTACCAAGACAACCCCGTCAACGTGATTTTTCACACATTTTCTCTTCCTGTGTTCCGCGTCTCAGTGAAATTTCATCTCCCTGACTCACTGTTAAGTGTTTCTCATCTGAAATCACACTCACTGGTAATCTCAGATAAAGTGCAAAAAGAGGAAGTTACAAAAGGAGAACGACAGACCAAAGTCCTTCTCCTTCCAATTATTCAGACATTAAGCAAAAGCTACATGGGAACTGCCCAGTCAACCAAGACTAGCAACTGAGCACCAACATCCACAGAATAGAAGACTAGGCTTGGCGCACCACACTCCTCATGCCACAGTACTTCTCCCTTAAGGGAGCACATACATCTGTCTAGGTGTTCAAATCTGAGGAACCGATAATAGGTGTTTCATAGAGCAAAAAGAGTCATTGCAAATTGGATTCCCACAGGATAGACCCTGGAGTGCCTCCCCAGGGAATTGGAAACAGAGCTAGAGGAGGGAGAGCCAGAAGGAAAGGAGGCAGAAGAGAGGAATGAAGAGGAAGAAAACTCATAGAATAGAGGATGAGAAGTGGCTTTGGAAGGAAGTTCCCTGCCTGTGCCACCTTACTGTCAGAAAAACCTCAAAAAAGTCTCCTAGAGGAAATAAGCAGCATCCTATTGTTTATCATAAAAAGCAAAAAGCTTTAATACCACCCAAAGCTGAGATCATGTAGGTACATTCTAACTCCAATATTCCCAGCTCCTCCAACAATATATTTATGCGCATATCCAGTAATAGCTAACAGAATGAAAAGAATCATCACAATGTTAGGACCAAGAGCTGGAACCTGAGTCTGACTTGCTTCTGACCAGTGTGTCATGGTTAGACTTGGTCAGTTGGAAATCCTTGCATTGCGTCAAGAGCTATGTGTAACGCTCAGCTAAACATGAGTTCTACTATCTAGAACTTGGTGTCTAAACTATAGATCAAACATCTATGATGGAGACTGGAGGAAACTGATCAAAATAGGCTGTTTGTGTGGTTATGTGTAGTCAGAAGTCAGGTGGAAGAAAGACTTCCTGGTTTCTTATTCCTTTTATCTTAATTCACAAAGGAAGTGTGGGAAGGGATGTATGGGATGAGAGGGGAAAAAATACAGGAATTGAAAACCTAAGGCAAACATGACGTGTAGAGACACATCAGTAGTCATCTTTGTTGACTATTTCCACCATCAGGCATGCAATTAATTTCTAATGGTGGCCATCATAGCATAGGAAGTATTAAGGTCATGGGAAAAACAAATGTGAACCAAAAACCTATGTAGAAAATACACACACATTTTAAAAGGGAAGTTAATCAATTAAATAAGACAGCACTAAGTAGTACTACAATGGCTGACTGTTTTCAACCTAATTGAGTTGGTGGTTCATTTGCTCTCAGGCATATTCTTTGAGATCTCAAGAGATGAGCCAAGGCTTACAAGAAAAAAACAGTCACCTGATGGAATCAACAGAAATCATATAACACAGCCTCAGAGTGACAAACATATTGTCCAAATCCCCTGTGGAAGTGTCTGAGTTGTATCTGAACTTTCTGTCTTCTTAAAAATTGCATGAGGTGCTGGTTTATGTTAGCTTCTTGGTATGGTTTGAGAGAGCACTGGCATTAGAAGGATTATATGACATACAGCATATCAAGCAACAAGCACAGTGATTGGCTCAGAGTAAATGCCCAATAATAATTGTTACCAACAAGAACATTTGAAACAATACCTAGGGAATTTTGAACATAGGAAGTCGTTTGGCCTACTTTGCTATTAGTGCTTGTCTTTTCCTGTTTTCTCTTTCTTACCTTTCTTTTCTCTTAACTTGAGATACAAATGTGTAGCTTTCTCAAGTTCTCGAGACTTCTATCCTAGCCTCTAGTGCTTGTCATACTTCCTAAAATGGAGGAAATGATGAAATGATGAAAGTGTTTTTGTCTAACAGATAAGGAAGGCTCAACAGATGGTATACTTGAGATGACCTCTTTATAAAAAGAAACCCATCCGACGTATCCTCCAAATGAGAGTCTTGCTTTAGAACAGTCCTCTGGGAGGCCGTACACATATTCTCAATGTTGTTACCTTTGTTATAACTTTTTAAAAACATTCCCCTTTTGTAATTGCTTTCAGAATATTTTCAGTGTCCAATGATGATACATTTTTGTGTTGTGAAGGTGCATTGAATTTTGAGAAGTAGCCAAAAGTCCATGAAAGCACAACTGATCAGTATGGAGTGTGAGCTATTTGGGTAGCACTGTTTTATGCAAAATGAGATGTAATTTGTAAAACATCAATACGATTTTCTTGCATGGGTTTTAAACATTTCAGAGGGAAAATCCAGTGATATTTCAAATAAATTCAGTATTTCTAGAGTCGATACTGGTTTCTAAAATTACTCCTCTGAAGGACATCTATTTTGGCTGTTCAAATCCCTTTGTGTCTGGTTAAAAAATATACACACACAGAGTCAGCATTCATCACTTTATGTCACTCCTAATAGACCCAGAGATGGTGACATTTCTCACATCTGTAATATACAAAGTAATAAAAAATGTGTGAAAAATTTAGCAATTATAAATGTTTGCTATGGAGTGGATCAAACTTCTTATTTTCATCAGCCTGAGATGTGCATTTTATATGTTGTGTGAGAAAGTACTTATGGCCTTATGGAAACTTTTTGGTCATAAAACTGGTTAACAATGCTTGCAAGACATGTGAAGGTAGATGGTGTTGAGTACAGCAAACTTCTGTTCCTGGGTATCCTATTAAGAGAAACCTCTGTTAATCTAAATTTTCTGGTAGTGCAATGAAAAACTCCTACAATTACATTGACCACAAGGTTGTACAGGATAGTAAAATACTTTATGAACCATCAAAAGAAACAAAAAGTGTTTTCATTTTGTTTTGTTTTGTTTTTTGAGACGGAGTCTCATTCTGTCATCCAGACTGAAGTGCAGTGTTGCCATCTCAGGTCACTGCAACCACTGCTTCTTGAGTTCAAGCAATTCCCCTGTCTCAGTCTCCTGAGTAGCTGTGATTACAGGCACCCACCACAACACCCGGCTAATTTTTGTATTTTTAGTAAGCCAATTTCTCCATATGCCAGGCTGCTCTCAAACTGCTGACCTCAAGTGATCTGCTCACCTCTGCCTTTCAAAGGGTTGGGATTCCAGGTATAGACCACCACACCTGGCCAAAATGACGTTCTTTAAAGTTGTGTGGTTGAATATTTTTTATTATAATTATATTCTTTCAAAATCACTAATTCATGTTAGATTCATGCACAGTATGTCCAGCAAATTATTATCATGGCACATGTTTCATGAACCATTCCATCCCACCAGGCAACCATAAAGGACCAAGAACATTATCTCAAAGTCTCCAGTTGGCATATAGTTCTCCCCTTCTTTCCCATCCCCTAACCAATTTCTGAGCCACTATGATGTGGTAGGTGTGTTCCTTATGTGAAACACATAAGATGTCGCACATCTTTGTAACAACACTTTAGAGGTGAAGAAACTGAGCTCCAGAAAGTGTGAACCCTTTGCCTAAAGCCTCCTGCCACCTAAGCAATAGGGCAAGGACTTGAAGTCAGCGGGGTGTGAATACAAATCAAGACTTTACCAAAAGGCCCTAGTAACTCAAACTGGGTTGAGCAACAGTCGTGAACTGAACTCTGAAAAGGTTACAGAACAAGAGGAAGAAGCTTCAGTATTACATAACCAATTGGTAAATTTCGTGACTGTTAGTGACGCATTTTGTGGACTCAAAATTCCTTTCCTCGCCCCTGCAGGTTGCATTATCCATGTGCTTTCGGGCAGCCTTAACTCCGGCTTTCTTCAGAGTTGACATCATTAACCTACTCTATTAGGGTAAGCAGGGAAAGGCAAAATAACAAACCTAAAAAGATACTACCTCAATTGTTTATTCTCAAATGCTATATAATTCACACTAACACACTAAAATATTGCGACATTTTACTTGACAACTTCCTTTAAACAATGAGAAGAATTCCTTCTGTCTTTTTCACTTATACGAACTATAATGTTCTTCTGTGTGTAGGTTTGTCGACAAGCAAAGAATTTGAGATTATTTGGAAAAGTACTTGGTTTCTTCATTTACTTTCACATGTGTGAGACTCAACTGACAATTTAAGTGGGGATTTTTTTAAACTCTGAAAATTGGTGTTTAATTTGAGAATCTCGCCAGCTTCCTCTGTTTGTTATCATCCCTAATAATCTAGTGTCCCATTACAATGAAAAATTAAGGGTTGCCTCATCACAAAAGACTAATGAGTAATAATACACATGATTAATTGATCATTCTCAATATAGCTGAGAATAAAGAATGAATGAATGACATTATTGATTATAGGACATGTGTTTCTTTCCATATATTATTTACAATTCAGGCCCTCGAAATGACCATATATTTATCTTCTTAAAAAGTGATAAAATAGGCTAACAAAGATGACAGGGCTTGGACATAACTGAAGTAAGTAGGTAACTGTGAGGAAGTTTGCATTTTAGGAGGTGAAGCAGGAACTTCTAGTCATCAACACTTGGTTGAGTTTATGAGGGAAAGAAAACACAATGCTTAGTTACCTATATGCTAAACATTCTCAATTTTAAAATAGTATCGAAATCCCTGGCTAGGCATGGTGGCTCACGCCTGTAATAGCAACACTTTGGGAGGCCAAGGTGGGCAGATCATCTGAGGTCAGGAGTTTGAGAGCAGCCTGGTCAACATGGTGAAACCCTGTCTCTACTAAAAACACAAAAATTAGCCAGGTGTGGTGGTTCACACCTGTAACGCCAGCTACTCAGGAGGCTGAGGCAGGAGAATCGCTTGAGCCCAGGAGACAGAGGTTGTAGTGAGCTGAGACTGCACCACTGCACTCCAGCCTGGGCAACAGAACCAAACTCTGTCTCAAAAAAAAAAAAAAAAAATCAAAATGCTTGAATTTATCTAGGGCAGAGATAATTCCTAAGCCAGATGTTGTGTTAAATAAGAGGTAAACAAAAATTGTTTACAGAGCTTAGGAAATACCATAAAAGGGTAATAGTCAGCTAGGACCTTTTCACACGCACTTTCTTTCCTACCTGGTTGTGGACATGATGACAGCACTCATGTTAGACCATGGAGCAAACTTGAGGATGAAAGTTGTGCTTTAAGGATAGAGAGGTAGAAAAATGGAAGAAGATTGTATCCCTGATGACCACAGAGTTCCTAAAACCCTGGATTGCTTATCACTAGACTTCCGTTAATGTGCGAGAAACCCACTTATTTAAGTCATTCTTATTTCAAGTCTCTGTTACTAGCACACACAAATTCCTAATGGATACTTGGAGTAAAATACTCAACACTGTCTAAATTTAAAAAGCAATGGGTCTTGTTGGTCTTAAGCTTTGATCTTCTGTGAAGTGCAGAATCCCCTGGGAGAAATAACATATTGAGTTTAAGGTCATTTCTGTAGAGCAGGTTTTGCAAAAAAAGTGCAAAGGTAGAAACAGAACACTTCAGAGTGAAGAAAAGGGTTTCATAGCGGGCAGGGAGGGCGCATCCCATAAGCAACTAAAAAGATAATTAAATATCAGCTTATTTTAATATAAACGGTGGAGTGATAAAGAGACTTTACATTGAGATTTTCAGAAAATTCCAAAGCGACTGGAAAAAAAAAAAGTGTTTCACCTTGGCAGGGGCAACCTGTGCTAAGTCAAGAGGAAAGCAATAGGTCCTATTCATCTGACATATGTCTTCCTTGAATTTTAGAGTCATATTTTTCCCCCCAGCAACGGAGAATAACTAGGCAAGAAGGCTCCACGTGGGGGCACCTCCTTATCACCAGATATTCAGCCCCTCCCTGTCACATCCTTAAATTTTACTATGTTATTCTTTTATCGATCAGCCCCTGCTGGTTTTAAGAGTCAGGGATTTTTCCAAAAATATTTTAATACCTTTCACTCTTCTTTCTCTTTGAAGTTTCAGCCATTATAATTTAGCTATTTCTTGGCTCATAAACTTGGCAAGGCTTTCTAGAAAAAAAAGTCATCTCACTGGCAGGGAGGTTTCTCGTATGCTGACAGTTTAGCTTATATGAAATTGCTGAGTAATAGGAAGGATCAAATAAGGATTCTAAAGGGAAAAGGAAGTGCAATGCCCTCCTTAAATGAATCCCAGAGACTGATTTTGCTTATCTAAGAAGATGAAGGGCCTTTCTTTTGAAGCAACCTTCATTGACCTCTTGCTAAAACTGTTTATTCAATGTGATTTCTCCACTGGATGGAGAATGGTCTTGTCTTCTTCCCCAAACCTTTCTGTAAGTGCCATTTCAAACATAATTCTCTACAGTGGTGTTGTGAGCTGCTTTCTCTAACCCCTCCGCTAAAGAACACAGCTGCAGGCTCAGGACCGCTTAGGAAGCCTCACACTCAAGCAGCCCTTCATCTCAAAACAAATCTCTTAAAAATATTCCTTGGAGCGCATCTTTGTAGACTGCTCTATTTGTGACATCTCATAAAGACTGAAAAGAGGAAGCTCTGTGTATCTCCAAAGAGTGCCCATCTTCATCTCTGCGTCTGAAGCACATGGAAGCTATTAATTAGTTAAGTCCTTGAGTACACAATGCAGAAGACATCTGCCCTTGTTTTCTCCATACTAAATCCCTTTCCATGCTTACTATAACTAAAAAAATCACAGGAAGTAAAATGGCTCAAATTAAAACACTCTCTTTCACACAACATCCTGTCCTGCTTAACAGTGCCATAATTCTACTGTACTGTAAACAATTAGATAGGGATATTGTAAAATTAGCTCCAATTTGCATAATAATGCTTTACTGTTATAATTTAGTGACTACATTTGCACAAATTTAATAATAATTCAGCTTACATTTTTTGTTTTAATGTATCTTATACAAATAATGTCAAATTTATAGATTACTAGGTTCTCAGAGCAAGCCAGATAAAGACATTGCATTTTTTGCAAGTTTAATATAACACATGATATGATAATTCTAGCCTTCTTAAATTAAAGGTCACCTCCTTTCCTGATTCTGGCTTTTTCCCCTTGTTTAAGGAAAACAGTTTTTGAGACTCCTAATGACTTGGAGCAAAGAAAATTATACCCATTATATACCTGATGATATCTAAAGCAGCTTAAAGTATTTTAAATGTACCTTTCCCCATTTTGTTTTCAAGGAACTATGGAATTTAATCCCCAAAACATTTTAAAAATCAGATTTCAAGTTTAAAATCAATCACATTTGGATTCTGAGCTGGTGGAGCAAATTGCATTAAAAGGTATTTTTATTGTATGTATGGTCACAGATGTTAATTCAATGGATCTAACCATTATTGTCTTTTGGATTTATAGTATAATTCCACCTGATAGAAACTGAATTGCCACATAAGCTCTACTCTTATCTGAGCTTTGTGCTCTCAGGGCCACTGGGTCAATGATGAAATCATTGCAAGTCCTGAATCAATGCTTTCCTTGAGGAAAATTTTAGTGATCATTGTTATAACAGGACATCGCTTCTTCACAAATGAGACCAGCAGGAGTTTACTTGTAAACATATTAGGAGGGTTATTAGTACATAGGGGTAAGTGACTTAGTTTGTCAAGGTAGTTAGTTAACTATTAAAAAGACTTTCTGACATTATTGGTTGTTAAACATGAATTGTTAAGAAAAACTATAAAAGACATATTCTTGGTGGTACTTCAGAAATCCTTCATCCTGTTCAGAGCTTCTCCCTACAGCAGTGCAGGTTACTGGCTAAGGGAAGGATGAAATGGGAACTGAAGTTCAGCCTGCCCTTCACTTGCCAACCTGGAGCTGCATAAGCCCAAAAGATGAAGTGTTTTTTCCACTTAGCACAAGGGTGATCCATAGGCTCGTGGCGGTTCTTATTCTGACTCTCCAGGTTGGTATAAATGTGATTTAGCTAAACAAAAGGACTACTTCCTAGGTTCCCCCCCAGCATAGTTTCATAATTTCAAATAAAGGCCTTATGGGATATCAAGTAGAATCATTTAACTCAGAATGCTAATCTCACAATGTGTACAGTAAAGGGGATTGTGGAAACCATTTGTAGTAGCATCCAAGTCAATCTTGTTTCAATGTACATTTCTATCTCCTTTCTTACTCACAGTTTCTTTGAGAACTTGTGATTATATCTGTACCTGAAAAGTGGTGGATCAATGTGAACAACTGATCACAATAATTGGACCCGAATCTCATTTCCACACCACTTCCATCTGGTTTTATCAGCAGTTTTTCTATTATTTTGTTTTGTCTCAACTCTTAGATAAGTACTTCAATGGTACACTTTAGTTTTCCAAATAATCAGCCTATCCTTCAATCTTGCCCTCTCTGAGTGAGGTTAGTTAACATGGACCAAACTGCGTCATTCATGGATTTGTCTAAGGGATTTATCGATAAAAAATTGTTTGGTCCCGATAAATTCTACACTTTATAAGAATCTGTTAGTACAATTATTTGCTATGTGAAAGCTTTATTTCCATGTATTCTGGTTTATTTAAAGGCATCTGGCACATTTAAATGAGCAGATAGAAACACATAACAAATAAGTAGTTAATATAGATTTCAAGTCACAGAGAAAAAAAGGAGATAAGGTAATAAAATGTATACATGGTTTAGAACATAAATTTTATTTTATATGTGAGTCTTGCACATAGCTATTTCACTAGTGGTCTGGAAAATATATTTATTTGAATTAATCTATCTCTGACACATTTTTCTGTAATCAGCTTTGCAGTTTGCAAAACTTTCTCTTGAAGATTACTTCATATTAGCCTCTCCAGGCCTCCATATATAAACCCTCAGAGTGCAACTAAACATACTGTGCAGAAAGAACAAAGAATATGAATTTAGGTGCATGTATTATAAATACAATATTATATGTAAAAAAATCACTGAGGTTCTCCTTCAATTAAGCTTAGAATGCTAGCTGAATTTCTATTCTGAATTTTCTCTAATGAGCATTGATCAGTAGTTTTTCTTCTTAACAGTAATACCCCATGAAGAGGCAGCTCTAGCTGAAAGCCCTATAGGACTGATTTCAGGAGAAAATATAACTTTATCAGTGAATGCTAAAAAACTAGGCTTTTCTTCTATTACTGTTATACAGTATTAAAATTTTAAGTACCCATACAAAACAAGAAAGACTACATTCACTAACTAATTTTGTAGGCCAGAGAAAAAGAGATCTCAATGTGCTTTGCGGAAGCCTAGATAATAATTCTCAAACTTCAGTCCTAGAATTTTCACAAGTTTTATTTAAAAATTTGTAATAGCTCCTGTATGAATTTGCTTATATTTTTACTTTTTGAAAACCTAGCTCGTTTTTCAAAAAATAACTTAAATACATTTTTTTAAATAAAGAAATGTGTTTACGTTATAAAAGGGACAGGTCACTGCACTTGCCCCTGAAATAACTATAAAAATTAAACATAATGAAAATAAACCAATCTTAGTAATATTCAGCTAGGCAGTTTGGCTTGTCAAATGCTCTGACCCCTAGCCTTGCTCTTTGATAAAAGAGAAAGGAGAGAGACAGAGAGAGAAGTTGGTGAAGACATTTAAGCACCATCGAGATTTTCCTAAAGCTTGAAAGACGATTTTGAAAGGTAAATACATTCTTCATATGGATACAAAGTTATTTCATGGTCAGGGCTCTCTAGCACTATAGAATCCTGCTCTAATGGTAGTAGGAAACATGGATCCAAACTTTGAAACAGTAATATTGAGGTTGGTGGCCATCACTGGCTGCTTTTGTGCACACCTTCTGACTCAAACTCTTTCCACTCTTTCCATGGGTAACTTAATGGAAGGCTCTTGAAGGTGAAAAACCAAAAAAATAATCACTCAACCTATTTATTACTTGCTTCGGCAGACATGTAGGAAGTATGAACTAAGGGAAGCACCTTGCTAGCTGATACGATTGCAACAGATTTCAGTCCTAGGTCATTTAAGTGCCTAATCCTAGTGGGGGACTCTTCTTACCTAACCATTTTAAGATCATAATTTTCCAAAATAAGAAAAAAAAGAGAAAAAATTTTGCATATCCTGAAATTGTTTTGTTAGGCATTTCTTCTTTCTAAAATATATATATACAGAATATATATATATGCACAATATATAACACATATAAATAATATAGTACATATTATATTATTAAATATATTTATGTAATATATATTTATATATTAGTTATTAATATAATATAAAATAATATAGCATTTATTATATATATAAATAAATCATAAAATAAAAATGTTTATCTCAGATGATCACTGCACAATTCTTTTTTTTTAAATTTTTTAATTTAATTTTTTATTTATTTATTTTTTTTTATTATACTTTAAGTTCTCGGGTACATGTGAATAACGTGGCAGGTTTGTTACATATGTATACTTATGCCATTTGGTGCTGACCCCCCATCATCAAGTCAGACCCATCAATTCATCATTTATTATCATGTATAATCACCAATGAATCCCTCCCTCCTCCCCCTCCCCATGATAGGCCCTAGGCCCAGTGTGTTGATGTTCACCCTTCCTGAGTCCAGTGATCTCAATTGTTCAGTCCGCACCTATGAGTGAGAACATGCGGTGTTTGGTTTTTCTCTTCTTGTGATAGTTTGCTAAGATGATGGTTTCCAGCTGCATCCATGTCCCTACAAAGGACGCAAACTCATCCTTTTTCATGGCTGCATAAGATTTCCATGGTATATACTGTGCACATTTCTTAATCCCAGTCTGTTCACAGGGTGACATTTGGGTTATTCCAAGTCTTTGCTATTGTGAATAGTGCGCGCAATAAACATACGTGTGCATGTGTCCTTTGTAGTAGAATAATTATAATCCTTTGGGTATATATCCCAGTGTGGGATGGCTGGGTCATATGGTAACATCTAGTTTCTAGATCCTTGAGGAATTGCCATACTGTTTTCCATAATGGTTGAACTAGTTTACAATCCCACCAACAGTGAATGTAAGCGAAGAGAACAAGAGTCTCTGCCAGGTAATCCAGAAAATTCTCCTGGAACTTGCCTAAGATCACCAAGGTGATACCTCTATGAATCTCCAAGAGCCAAAGCATTACTGGGCATAGGGTACACTCTAAAGCAGATAGGGCTATAGAGACCAAAAACTTAGAATTCCAGGAATACCTGGAAAGCCCTCCTAAGAAGGTTGGGTACAAACAAGGTTAGACTGCAAAGTCTATAATAAATATCTAATTCTTCAATGCCCAGAAACTGAGGAACATCCACAAGTATCAACACCATCCAGGAAAACATTACCTCACCAAAGAAACTAAATAATGTACCAGTAACCAATCCTGGAGAAGCAGAGATTTGTGAACTTTCAGACAGAGAATTCTAAATAGTTGTTTAGAGGAAGCTCAATGAAATTCAAGGTACCATGGAGCAGGAATTCAGAATCCTATCAGATACACTTAACAAAGAAATTGAAATAATTTAAAAGAATCAAGCAGAAATTTTGGAGCTGAAAAATGTAATTGACATATGGAAGAATGCATCACAATCTCCTAACAGCAGAATTGATGAAGCAGAAGAAAGAATTAGTGAACTCGAAGACAGGCTATTTGAAAATACCCAGTCAGAGGGAACAAAAGAGAAAAGAATAGAAAAGAGTAAAACATGCTTACAACATCTGCAAAATTGCCTTAAAAGGAAATTCAGAAAGCAACGCTATTTACAATAGCTACAAAAAAAATAAAACACCTAGGAATAATCTTAACCAAAGAAGTTAAAGACCTCTACAATGAGAACTATAAAACTTTGATACAAGAAATTGAAGAGGACACAAAACAAATGGAAAGATATTCCATGTTCATGGATTGGAAGACTCAATATTGTTAAAACGTGCATACTACCCAGAGCAACCTACAGATTCAATGCAATCTCCCTCAAAATATCAATGATATTCTTTATAGCAATAGAAGAAAAAAATCCAAAAACTTATATGGAACCACAAAAGACCTAGAATAGCCAAAGCTGTCCTGAACAAAAAGAACAAAACTGGAGGAATCACATTATTGGAATTCAAATTACACCACAGAGAAATAGTAACCAAAACAATATGTACTGCCATAAAAACAGACACATAGAACAATGAAACAGAATAGATAACCCAGAAATAGATCCATATATCCACAGTGAACTCATTTTTGACAAAGATCCAGGAACATATATTTGGGAAAGAATAGTGTCTTTAATAAATTGTACTGGGAAAACTGGATATTCATGTGCAGAAGAATGAAACTAGATCTCTAGCTCTCACTAGATACAAAAATCAAATAAAAATGGATTAAAGGCTTAAATCTAAGACTTCAAACTATGAAACTAAGAGAAAGCATTGGGGAAACTTTCTAGGACATTGGACTGGGCAAAGATTTCTTGAATAATATCCCATCAGCACAGGCAACCAAAGGAAAAATAGAAAAGTAGGATCACATAAAGTTAAAAAGCTTTTGTACAGCAATAGAAACAACCAACAAAGTGAAAAGACAACACACAGAATGGGAGAAAATATTTGCACACTATCCATTTGCCAAGCAATTCATAACCTGAATATTAAACATGCTCAAACAATTCAATAGGAAAAACATGTACTAATCCGATTTAAAAATGGGCAAAAGATCTGAGTATACATTTCTTAAAAGAAGACATACAAATGGCAAACAGGTATATGAAAAGGTGCTCAACATCACCGATAATCAGAGAAATGCAAATTAAAACTCCAATGAGCTATCTTCTTACCCCATTTAAAATGACTTGTATCCAAAAGAGAGGCAACAACAAATGCTGGCAAGGATGTGGAGTAAAGGGAACCTTCATATACATTGCTGGTAGGAATGTAAATTAGCGCAACCACCATGGAAAACAGTTTCGAGGTTACTCAAAAAAACAGAAAAAGAACAATCAGGTGATCCAGCAATTCCATGGCTAGGTATACAGCCCAGAAGCAAGGAAATCTCAGCATGTTGAAGAGATAGCTGCACTTTCATGTTTATTCCAGCACTATTCACAATAGCCAAGATTTGGAAACAGCCTAAGTGTCCATCAACAGAAGAATGGATACAAAAAGTATGATTATATATATATACACACACACAATGGAGTACTATTCAGCCATCAGAATGAATGAGATACTGTCATTTATAGCAACATGGATAGAACTGGAGGTGATTATGTCAAGTGAAACTAACCTAGGCACATAGAGATAAACTTCATCTCTTTTCACTTATTTGTTGAGATAGAGAGTAGAATGATAGTTACCAGAGGCTGGGAAAGGTAGTGGGGTTAAGGGGAAGGGGGATTGGTTAATAAGTACAAAAATAGGCCGGGCGCGGTGGCTCAAGACCTGTAATCCCAGCACTTTGGGAGCCGGGAGACGGGCGGGATCACGAGGTTCCAGGAGGATCGAACCATCCTGGCTAAATGGGTGAAACCCACCGTCTCTACTAAAACTACAAAAAAACCAGCGGAGCGACCTGGGCGGCGCCTGTAGTCCCAGCTTACTCGGGAGGCTGAAGGCAGTGAGAATGCGGGAACCCGGAGGCGGAGCTTGCAGTGAGCTGAGACCGGCCACTGCACTCCAGCCTGGGCGGCAGAGCGAGACCTCCGTCATCCAAAAAAAAAAAAAAAAAAAAAAAAAAGTCAAAAATATAGACAGAATGAATAAGATCTAGTATTTGATAGCACAACAGGGTTTCTACAGTCAACAATAATTTACTGCACCTTTTAAAATAACTAAAAGATATAATTGGACTGTTTGTAACACAAAGAAAGGATAAATGCTTGTGGTGATGGATACTGCATTTACTCTGATGTGATTGTTACACCTTGTATGCCTGTATCAAAATATGTTATGTATCCCTCCACAAAAATTAAAATTAAACTAGAATGAGGAAATATTAAGATTATTCTAATGACAGGGTCAAAAGAGGATTTTTTAAAAAAGATGTTAGAGATGGTTCCTCACAGAGAGGAAGTATGTTGTATGGTGACCAGCTGTTCTTTATCTTCTCCAGGACAGATGAAGAAGAAAGGCTTTAAACTGTAGCATGTGGGTTTTAGGTTATGAGCAAAGAAGAATTCCTGGCAGTGAGAGTTGTTAAGCATTGATTTAGGTTATTAAGAAAGGCTGTGAAATTTTTTTCTCCGAAGGTTTTCAAAACCAGTATAGATTTTCATCTATCTGGGCTGGGTAAGGTATTATCCTATCCAAAGGCAGATGGAATCGGGTAGATAATTCTTTAAGCTCTTGAATGGCTTAGGACTGATGGATTTGTAACTTACAGAATGAAAGTTAAATGTGAGTGTAGAGGGACTTCCAGAATGGTGAGTGAGGAGCCAGAGGACTCTCTTCTCAGTAAAATAACTATTTAATTGATAAAAATTATAAAAAGTCATTTAAACGTCTCTGGACATTGTCATAAGGTCACACAGCAAATGGAGAAATACTCATTCAAGAAAATCCATTGAGCAGTAAGAACACCAAGAGTCTGTGACATTTGAGTCATAACCTTTGCCTCTAGCCCAGCTCTGTGTTTAGGAAACTATTTTCTGGGTGTCCCACTCTGTGCAGGTGCAGCCAAGAAGATGAAGAAGTGAGAGTAGAGAGGAGAAGGGCTCCCTCATCCCTAGGCTCCCAGTCCAGTGCTATCTTTTCACCCTGCCCACCCTTTGGGCCCTTTGTTGCAAAAGCTCTATATAGGACAGGAGTGGCTGAAAGGATTAAGTCTCCCATCCACCACCAGCCCCTACTCCCAGGGCAGAAGTGCTAACCCAGGTATGGCAGACTGAGAATATATGTGCCCCTATCACTCATGCCCTAGCAATGTGGAAGTTCTGTGCTTAGATGGGTAAGCTGAGATCAGGGGCTACCACCTCCTATTCCAGCACCCACCGGTAGAGCAAGGGTGTGAATCCAGGAGAGGTGAGCCACCATTCCTGCTCGCAGCTCCTATGCTGGGAGATTGTGCTCAGTGGGAGAGGCAGGCTGTAAACAGCTCAGTTGGAGGGAACTGAGTTTGTTTGAAACAGAATATGGGAATTCCAGGTCTAAGGGAGTTGAAAACAATGGAAATATTGGTGGAAAGCAATTATGAGGGTGTTGGTAGCTCCATGATACTGAGAGCAACAAGTGAAAAAGCAAAACAGCCAGAAGTCTAATAGACAGAACAACAGAAAGAAACAGCTAAGAATACTCCTGTGGATTCACAGCCGACTCTGTGGATCAGAAAGGGCTGTGCGTACGTGTTAGGGACCTACTCAAGAGCAATCAGAAGAGGACTTGGACAGACTTGAAATCACTCCCAAAACTGCAAACATATCTATCATCAACATCGGGCAGAAGATTCACTGGCACAAGGGTTTTAAGCACACCTCTTCCTGAACACTGGCTGAATGATAAGCTACCCTGACCCAAAAATAATTCCTAGGAATTCAGGGTTAAAAACAAAAGCACATGCGTCCCTGGCAGTTTGGAAGATAGTGTGCATACTCAAAGTGGTGCCCTCTTAGAGGCAATTAGAGACAAGAACTTCAAAGCTACTAGTCCCTGGGCTGATTGTGGGCAAAACTACCACCCTCTTGAATTGCAATAGCAGCCCCCAAGTCACACACACATACATCCAACAATAAGGGATAAAAGTCTAACAGAGCTTTATTTTGACTAATTAGTATCTTCTTTTGACCAATAAGTAGCTTATGGTGACTCAGGGGCAACCCCTAGGAAACCAGGCTAAAAGGTAAAAAAACAAGGGGAAAATAATCTGAGCTGAAACATGAGAGGCTACACATTACATGGAAAACAGGCCTCACAGAATTAGTTCAGCCAAATCACCAAACAAACAAATGATCAAGCAAACATCAGCACCCCAGGGGATATTCATATCCAAGTTTGCTTCAAGATATTCTCCAAAATGTCCAGTTTTCAACAAAAAATTATGAGACATGCACAGAAGCAGAAAAGAATGACAGATAAACAGGAAACATACTAGGCAATAGAAACTGTCTTTAAGGGACCAAGATGTCGGATTTAGTAGACAGAGACTTCAAAGCATTTATTAAAATTATGTTCAAAGAACTAAAGAAAATCATATCTAAAGGATCAAAGGAAACCTGATGACAATGTTTTATCAAATAGAGACTATCAATGAAGAGATAGAAAGGCTTAAAAAGAAAAACCAAATGGAAATTCTGAAGTTGAAAAGTACTATAACTAAAATGAAAAATTCACTAGAGGTGCTCAAAATGAGGGGAGAAGAATAAGCAAACGCAAACTTAGTTCAGTAGAGAGGACCTTCCACCTCCTTTAGAATTAAGAACAGAGAGAAAAAAGAATGGAGGAAAAACAAAAAACAAAAAACAAACACCAGTATCTCAGAGAAACCTGGTACACCATTAACCAAGGAACATGTGTATAGTGGGAGTACCAAAAGGGAATAGAGAAAAAAAGAAGTGATAAAAGTATTTGAGGAAATTGTCCAGGTGTGGTGGCTCATGCCTGTAATCCCAGCACTTCGGGAGGCCAAGGATCACTTGAGGTCAGGCGTTTGAGAACAGCCTGGCAAAAATGGTGAAACCTCATCTCCACTAAAAAATACTAAAAATACAAAAATTAGCCAGGTGTGGTGGTGAGCACCTGTAGTCTCAGTTACTTGGGAGGCTGAAGCAGGAGAATCACTTGAACCTGTGAGGAGGAGGTTGCAGTGAGCCGAGATGGCACCACTTTGCTCCAGCCTGGGTGACAGAGCAAGACTGTGACTCAAAAAAAGGAAAAAAAAAAAAAAAAAAAAAAAAGAAAGAAGGAATGGCTGAAAACTTCCAAATTTAATGAGAGCCACTAATCTATACACCCAGCAAGCTCAACCAACTCCAAGTGGGACAAACACACACAAATCTACAGACATGTCATAATCAAAAGGTTGAAAGCCAAAAATAAATAGAAAAGCTTGAAAGCAGTAACAAAAAAAGATTCATCATGCACAAGGGAACCCCAGTAAGATAAACAATTAACTTCTCATCAGAAACAATGGAGGTAAGAAATCAGCAGGACAGTATATTGAAAATGTGAGTGTGCAACTGGGGTCTGGACTTTGTGAACATGATTCCCCGATTACTTTATGCCATTTATTTGTTTTTCTCTCTTTATTCTGTACAATTTCTTCATTATTCCCCACATTGGTATCTCCTGACAGTTTCTGAATCTTGGAGAAGAAAATATTTTGTTCTTCAGAACAGATTCATCAAAGTTTCAAAAATAGTTTTGGACCTTCCACCTCCTCTAGGATTAAGGATGTATCTTTGATTCTTATCTAAATAAAGAAGATAAAAGTTTTCAAAGAATATTATCTTGCTTTTAGCTTGAGAGAATAAATGTCTCTGTTGGACATCTGCTGTTTTTACTTTCTCTGCATCTCTTCCTTTTTCTTAAGATGGTACACCTTGGTGACATTTTGGGGAACCATGCCTTCTGTCTTCTCAGTCCATGTGGCTTATCTGCGACTGATCTAAACTTCTGGCTCTATGTGAGCATGTGACAGAAATGGACTCAATCAGAGATTTTCATTACTCTGTCCATACTTACAGGTTCAGAGATGAACACATAACCCATGTCATACTGATGAGACTCAATTTGGGGAGTGTGGTTAGAATAATTTTGAAGAAGAAAACATTTCTTTTTTTGAGAAAAAATATTATAAATGGAAAATTTATAGTGATATGTGTTTATGGGGTACAAAGTGATGTTATGATTTATAAATACAATATGAAATAAATAAATCAAGCTAATTAATCTATCCATAACCTCAAATACTCTTTTTGTGGTAAGAACGTGTGAAATTTACTCTCTTAGCATTTTTGAAATGTACAATACATTATTATTAACTATAGTCACAACACTGTGTGATAGATCTTCAAAATAAAAAATATTATTTCTCCTCTCTGAGATTTTCTGCCCATTGGCCATCATCTCATTCTCCCTACCCCCAGGAGATGACATTCATGAGGGTTACTCAGCCGGTAAGATATAATGCTGAGGGTGTCATGGGCTACCAGGAGGAGCGGGCCCCCTGAAATGTAGGCTAACACAGGAAAAAATAGAATGGAGAGACCAAGAGACAGAAACCTTGTCCTCGTGGCATTATTTGAGCCCATAATCTCTCTGTGACCAATGCCACTCCAATTTTGATTAAATGAACAATATGTCCTTTTTTGCGTATCAAGTTTGAGTTGGGTTACTATTGATCACAAGTAAAAGAGTAATGAATAATGATATTTTCTTCTACACTTTTCAATTACTTGAGTCTGTGTTCATTTTACGACTAAAAATAAAATAAAATAAAAATTAAAAAAAAACTTTCTATAAGAGACAAAACAGAAATAGGTACAAAGACTAAAAAATAACTCAAGATGATATCTTAAAAAGCCATTCTCTCTTTTTGGGGATTTCTAGTTTTAAAACTGGTGTAACTTCAATAATGAATTCAAGAAACTGATGCCAATTTGGTCTTCTAACAGCTCATGTGTTGGCCAATGCCCAGTAGGTGATGTCCATCTTCGTGTGAACACATCCATTGTTAGTGTGCCTATTTCCTGTTAACCATCTAGGCCTGGAGAGGTTGTGGAGGTTAGGGTGGAGGGCAGGGTGGACAGAGGTGATTAGCAAGAGAACCCTGAACATTAACTCAGGGCCTTGTTGAGCTATGTAGGACATACTAAAAGATCCAAGGAGGCCACATTTAAAAATAGCATAATGAAATTAGTACACTGCAGTCTGCCCTGAGGAGCAGACATGACCTGACTTGATGAAGTTTCACATACAAAATGGATTTTATTTTTAGGGCATTCTATCTGGGATAACAATGGCTCTGCTGATAGGAAGGTAGTGGGTATAGTTTGTCTTCGTGGCTGGCACTTACGCTTGAAAAGAACAAAATAGCATATTTAAACTGTCAAGCCCTAATTGTTTCATTAGATGGTGGTAGTCTTTGACAAAAGGAGCCGGCTAACTGCTGAAAGCAAGAATGATGAGCAGTAATTCTGGCAGGGCACTGGGGCGCTGCACTAGTTACCTCTCCTCCTTTGTTTCTTCCCAGTTCATCTCTGTTACAAGAGGAAGTCTCATTTTCTAATGTAATGACTGCTATTAAAATCAGTTAAAAGTCTTTCATGAGCTCTGTGGTATATCTTCTACATATTTTTAGATATGAATGAGCTTCGGAGGCGAGTTCTAGCATTTGTATTCATCTATTGGGGTCTCTAGCATCCAGTTTAATATCAATTATACTAATGAAGGATATTAATATAGGACTTTAACCCAGCAGGATCTTAAAGTGATTTACACATTTTATACATTATGGATGAAATGTTTTGTTTACCACTAACTTGAGCCATCTCACTTTTGACAGTAAATACCACACCACCACCAACTGCCTCTCCTATGCAGAAAACGGAGACCCTCCCGTCCGACAGAAATGAAAAAGGACTTTTTGGTAGGCAAAAGGCAAGAACTCAGCTTAGTATCTTGACGGGGCACAGTAGAGGAAGCCCCGGGCTAGGCATTTATGGTAAATAAAGCAGCTTCCACATATTAATTTTATAAAGCATTTCTGCTCTTCCCTCTAACGCTGCACATCTGTGAGGTATCAGGGGAGAGACAGAATGGGGGGTGCGGAGGGAGAGTTCTGATTTATTTCTTGCTGCTCAGTGGAAGAAAGACCCACAGCATGTTTTCCATTTACACACATTTGAGAATTTAAAGGCTGCTTAGAATGAGAGGGTGGTTATATTTCATCAAGAGACATCATAAAAGCTTTCTCCAGTCTGAAACACAAAAAAATCAGATCCCATAGATAGCTATTTTTTCTCAGGTACAAGGAACCAAATGTGATTAATGCCTTTCTCAAGGGCCCCAGCCTGCCTTTCCCCATCCAGAGAGGGCTCACAGAGGGATTCTTCCAGCAGCCCCAGGCCTCTGTTCTTGGCAGGGCAGGAGGGAGACTCCTCCGCTGGGTGGGCTGTGTGGAACCTCTGCTGTGGAGGCTGCCCCTCTAAGTTCAGAAAGCTGATTTATCTTTGATTCAGGTTTTTAAATTAGCCTTGTTTAAAACCATCTATCTTTTTCCAAGGGCAGCTTTGCTTTTAGCCAAGCCTCACATTACGTACTGTATATAAATTTCCACTGAGTTGTTTCCCAGATTCTAGAGTCTGAAATGTTGAAGCCCAAGTTTATCATCATTCAGGCCAAGCTGGAGAAATCTTGTCCTTGTCAGACATTGGTTCCGAGCCTGAATGTGCCCTCTACTATTTAAGTTCTTGTTCAACATTAAATGATGATTTTGTTGGGGAAATGCTCATCATTTAAACCCTCCCTGCCATGACTTGGATGTGGATAGATAAAGAATCTTAATAATTTAAAAACCTCATTAAGTGAAAAGAAACCAGTCCTGGGAATGTAGAAAGTGACTCCCTGAACTTAACTAAAATCTGATTTGGAACGATGGTACTTGCAGCTTTTTTTTTTGACTATCCGGTGAAGATGTGCTGCAAAATCCAAGGATTCCTTCAGAATCCAAGGGAGATTCATCAAGAAGGAAACAGCAACTTGGATGCAGCTTGTGGGTTAGAGAATAAACAGGCAGAAACTGACCATATCAGGTAGAAGCAGGGCAACTGTCAGGGTGTGGCAAAACACGTTTCCAGCACAGTCTTTTTACCAGTGTGGACAGGACTTCAGCTGCTGCTTTCAGCGTGTGCTGACACAGGGCTTCCCTTACTCCCCTGACTCATGGCCATTTCCACAGGCTTAGCCTCCGCCCAGCATGCTCCGTTGAAATGAAAAATGATCAAAAGCTGGAGATGGGACCTTTGCCATTAGGGACCATCGATGAGAGGGAAATACAGTCTCATTTTCAAAGTTTGATTTGTTCTGACACAGGTAGGAATACATTTCCATGCTCTAATTTGGCAATCTGGTTTCCTAAGTAATAAAGTAAGCAAAACCCCTAAAGATTATTTAACATGTCTAAAGGCATATGAATGTGTATAAAGACATATTAAAAATCATGTCTATAATTTTCCAACAATATATAAATATTATATAGATCAAGGGAGAAAGGGATTTAATTATTACAACATGATTTTAGCTCTGAAAAAAATCTTAGAAATTGTATATTGCATATATTCCCAGTTTTCTTTCTTTTGTAAATGCAAACAAATAGCCTGGAAACCTGGAAGCTATAGTAAGTAACCTAGTCATGCATATTGAAGCAAAACTGCTTCATCTGGGGTTAAATTAAAAAATATTTTTAAAAAGTTTCTTCTAGGTCTAATTATTGATCAAAATTGCCATCTGTAGGTTAATGAGTACACTTAACTCTTTGCTATCTATTTTTTTCACTCTGAAAAATTAGTGGTCACATTGTCTTCATGGATTGTTGTGTTATCCACAGAAATTAACTGAATGTTAAATAAACACTTTGCATAGTAACTTCTCTAAGTTTAAGGAGAGTTATCATCAAGCCATTAACAATAACTCACATTCCAGTAGAATCACCAAATTGTAATCTTGGTTGTAAGTTGAATTAGGAATCTGCCATCATGGAGCCTTTGGATAGACTTCATGAGACTATCTCAGAATATGTGTGGGATTATAGAATGATAGGGCTGGAAATGAATTTAAGGGCATCTAACTCAACAGAAAGGGAGACAGGCCTAGTGAAGTTAATCTGGTAAGTCGTTAGAGATGGAGATGGCCTCCATTTATCCATTTGTAACTAGAGACCTTCAAAGACCATCTAGCAGCATTAGTATAAAAGGTAAAAATGATCTTAGAATTCTGTTGTTCTTTTTGTGATTAAAAAAAAATCCCTCAGAGTTTCTTTAGGGAAATGAGGGATCAAGCTTAGTAACCAGGGTCTTGTGGTCATTTTTAAATGTTATCTTTTACAAATACTCAAATACAAAACCCAAATTTCTGCCCCAAGTGGGAGCAGAACAGTGCAAGAAAGAGAGTCCACTCAAAATCCTTCTGCATCTGCCACAGCCCTAATCTTTCCAAAGAAATGTGAGCCTAGAGGAGCTCTAAGGTACCTTTCAACCCAGAGGTCTGAGATTCCACCATAAAGCATGTGGGGAGCTGCTATTTACCGAAATGCTTAACTTACAGTTCACATATATAACATTCTTCCTCTCATTCCTTGCTGCTCATCCATTACATCTCCAACTCTTGCATTTATTCACCTAGAGCATCCATCTCTTATTCTTGTGGACAGTTAATGAGAGATCAAAATAATTTGGCCAGCATTGGAAAATACAAAATACATTCAAGAGTTTCATAACAGGATTGTTATAAAACGGCATAGCATAACTACTAAGACTCAGATAAAGCAAAACAAAAAATCTACAAACATTGGGATTTTCTTATGCCTTAATGCATTTATATGTAATAATAGTATATGTAAAATGTTAATGCTTTTAAACTCACACTAGGTCAGCCTGACCTAGCAGTATCCCTGACATTACTGAAAAAAATAAAATCTGGCATATCTGCATGATACTGGTTAACTCCATGGGTACTGGGATGAAGGAACATTTAGAAAATATGGCTCAACTGACCATGACCCATAAGAGTTGAATAATTTTTGATGTAGACAATAGGGTAATGATTCCAGGGTAGGATGACTCTCATAATAAAGGGGCACTCTAATTTTGTGCTGGGGGAACAAGACATTAGACACTATTGAATAAACTGCCTAGGGAGAATTTAAGTGATATTATAATTTTTACGCTACAACCCCAGATCTCTCTCTAAAACTCTACTCTCCGTTATCACCTCCCCTTTTGTACTAGACATCAATAATGAGAAATCGTACTGTCACCTCAACTGTAATATCTCTTAAATAAAATTTCTCTTGCCTTTGAGCTCTGCTTTTTAATTTTCCTGTATTTGATAAAGATCTTCTCTAGGTTACCCAGGTTTGAAATGCTGGAGCTACCTGTGACTCATACATCTGTTTTACTAATGAAACCTGGATTTTGTCTAAGAACTGACTTGTTATTCTTTACTCATCTTTTGATGATGTTATTGTTATTTGACTTCATTCATTGTTCAACTTTCCTCTGGGTTTTATTAATACATTCAGTTTCAGTTCAAGGCTTTTTTTCATGCAGTTTTGCCAGATTTATGCCCTTGCTCTTCCTCTTCTCTAACCTTCAACAATGGTTAATTTCTACCAAAAGACAGCAGTAATTGTTGCCTGCCTTATGATGTTTGATATTGTGTGCACACAATATACTCTTCCTGCTGAAATATAAGCTCCTAAAGTGCAGAAACTGGCTCTTGTGTTTGTTCTAAATTGCCTGCAGAATCTGGATTGTGCTGGAAAAGTAATAGGTATGCTAAAATAGTATGTGTTAAATGATTTCACATAAATGGAAGCTAGCAAAAACATAATTTATTATTTTCACGAAAATGATCTTCATGTTTAGTTTCAGAAAATTTAGGGTGGTGGACCACACATGTAAAAATGTGTTTGAACTTTGGATTTTTTTTCTTTTTGTAATATCTTGAAATCTTTTGGCATTTTGGCCACTCCAAATGTGGGTATTATTTAGGTCATGTCAGATTACATGTTGAGTGGCCAGTAAGATTCCTGATGAAAATTGGAAAACAGTAAAAATGCAGATGTTTTAAAATGTTCTCCTATTCCATGCTGTATTGAGGTTGTCCTCTATAACTGATTATGTACATTAACAAAAATAGCTTTATCAACATTTTAGAAAGAAACTCAGTTCAGTGGCGTAGATATCATCCAAAAAAAAAAAAAAAAAAAAGACAAATGGAAAACGAGGCTTTGGGTAAAAAAAAAAAAAAAAAAAAAAAAAAAAAAAAAGAAGATGAGCAATGATGCGTTCGATTCACAATAAATCTCTGTGAGACTTTGAATTTTAGGCAATAGCTGTATTTATTTTTATTGTATTTTTTATGAGGAGTCTTTGGAAAAGCTTATGTTCCATGATCTGATGTTTATGGTCAGTTCAATCTTCCTTTGAAGATGAGCTACACCCATAAAATAAGCGGTGACTCATCCAAATGCTTATGACTACATGATGCTCATTTGTAAGGTTCAAATCTTTACAACTTTGTGGACACACCTCTTTTTGACAAGCCTGAGATGCCTGGACTCGGTAGGGATGTAAGTATGTGTCACTACAGGCTCAGGAATGAGCATGCTCTTCCATTATCCAGGCTGACCTCAGTGTCTCTGGCTATATAAACTAGTCTGTCTTCTCTGAATATTAATCATGTTGGCTTTAAACTTGGGAGTCTTTTAAAAGAGAAGCTTCCCACTCCTCAACAATAACAAACAGTTTAACATTGTGTTTAGCAACTTGTCAGCTACTCCATCTCTGTCAAAGGCATTTCTTTGGTGATTATATCTCAATCATGACTGGGCCAGTTTGTGATCTGCATTATAGAAAAATGAGGTATCCATAAAACAATTTAATAGCATTTCTTAATGTAATGAAGAAATAAAAGTGTGAAGGGAGAGAGAAGAGAGAGAGGGAAAAAGTGGAGAACAGCAATTGTAACTAACACTCCTTGGACTCTGCTTTCCAGAAACTTCTAAGAGCTTCCTTGGATTGACTCATTAATCCTTATGAAAACTCTTATTAGCTAATAGTAGTATTTTGATTTTTTTTCTGAGAAAGAAATGGAGGGATAATATTAAGTACAGATTTAAGACTTGAACCCGGGCAGTCTGACATCAGAACGCAAGTTTTCAACTTTTATGGCATATTTCTCTTCTACATAACAATTGCTGACTGCTCTTGGAAAAGAGTAAGTTAATTTTAAAAATCAGCATAACATAAAATAAGTTGGGGTTTGAATTTTCTATTTGTTTAGGCATAGTTGCACAAAATGCCTAGACCATCTATTGAACATTGAACTATTTCACCAGTCACTTGAATCCATGAAGTGCAGCTCTCTGTTTTGTTCATGGTGGGTAGAATGATCTGACAAAAGGTTTTCGCAAACTGCGGAGACAATGAACATCATTTCAGATCTCATAATGGCTAAGAAATGCATCTGTTTCTTAAATCCATTTGGCTTCTTTTCATTGCCTTATTCTTAATCACTTTCTCAATTTTATTTTAGAGTTTCATGCAGATGTGCCCCAGACTTTGTAAATGTCAAAGCATTAGCCAGCAAATATTAATTGATTAAATGTTCACTTCCCCTCCTGATGTACGTGTCTAGAGAATAGGGTCTTGTGGGCACTTTACTGAGGGTAGATTGGTAGAATTGGCCGTTCAGCCAAAAGTAAAGCATATAGCATAAATATGAAGTGTAATGATGTTTTATCTATAGACTATTGAAAAAAATAGTTTGGTTTTAATAGTCAATATTTTCATAAAGTTGGCAGAGCAAAAATTGAAATTAAATTAAAATTATAGATTAGAAGCTTTCACCTGGTATGAAATTACTTTCAGTCTCACTAAGTTGAATGCCACATCAAGGATGGTAGGAACTGGCTGTGGTGTTTAGCATCCAGGTTTTCTGGTGGTGGAATCTCCGCGCCCCAGTCTAAGCTCATGTGGACCTCATTCAGTTGATTGTATTCCTAATTCTAGGGGTAGAACATGTGACCAAAGCCTACACCAATCAACATATCACGTTCCTTTAACACCTGTAGATAATTCAGTGTGAGCCAAGTCAATCCATTAGTACTTTTGAGGACTACTTGGATTCTGGCAGCCGGTCTGAAACCGTGAAAACACTAAGGACATCAAGTTGAGAAATGGTAAGGACAAAATCAAAAAGAAAACCAGAAACTCTTGGGTAAAATTATTCAAGCTCTAGATCAATCCTTCAATGAATCTAGAATATCTCTGTCTTCTTTGTGTGAGTCAGTAGATTTTATTTTTCTTAAAGCATATTTGGATTGGGGTTTCAGTGACTTGCAATTCAAAGAATCCTAAGAATAAAAAGTAAAAAGGAAACAATATGATAAACTTGTTAAAGTATATTTAACTTCTCTATCATGATATTAAGATACTAAAGTGAGACAGGACTATCTGAAATCATTTTTCACTTTACTCAGTGTTTTGTTTTGGTTTTCTAAGGAGACACTGTTTGAGTCTAGCAGAAACCTCCTCCATTCCTTTTGAGTTGTTGTCAATATCTTTGACAGCACCTGCTGAAGTGGTGGGCCTAGAAGGCTATGTTGGTTCCATGTGATATTGAGTCCCTGCAACCTCATTTGGTGACCAAAGATTCAGTCAATCTCGGGGTTGAGCTGAGCCAAATGCTTTATCTCATTTGGGAATTTGAACTAGAAGACAAAATTACAGCGAGAGAAAGATGATCAATTGAACTGCAGGTCATGTTGAGTCTAGTGGTAATTTTCAGCTGTGTGCACATTGACTAATAAACAAAAAAGGCAAGCCTGGAGAAGGAAACGGAAATTTCAATTGACCAACTAAAAGAGAGAGAAAGAGAGAGGTGAGAAGTGAGGAGAGGGAGTGGGAGAGAGGCTTAGACCTTACAACAGATGAAAGAAGTCATGTAAGTTTCTGAATTTCTGTTTTCACTCCTTCTGTAACTTGGCTGAGTGTCCTGGCTCTCCATTCATTCATTTATTTGTTCATTCAACAAATAATCACTGAGCTACTACTCTGTGTCAATACTATTCTAGGTTCTACAGATACTGTGGTAAATAAGATAAAGTTCCTGCCTTTGTCATGGAGCTTATACTTTAGAAGAGGAAAATGAAATAAAGAAGAAAGGAAAAGAAGGAAAAAGTAAGAAAAAATAAAGTAATATATGGAGAGAAAGAGATAGAGAATATTAGAAGTGCTTTGAAGAAAACTACAGAAGACTAAAAAGTTAGAGAGTGATCAAGGAATGGGTGTGAGAGTGATAGTGTTCTTATTGGCTGGCCAAAGTGTGTCTCTAAGTTGATACTTGTCAGATGAAGGCAGTGAGGAGATGGGCTACTGTGATAGCTGGAGAAGGAGACTTCCAAGTAGAGATAACAGGAAATGCCAAGACTCAAACGAGGGTGGTGCCATGGGACAGCAAGAAGATCACTGGGGCTAGTGCACAAGAAGCCAGGAGGAGCTTAGTGGAACTTCAGATCAGAGAGAGATGTAGTGGGTTTATTATGTAGGGCCTTGAAGGTCATGCTAAGGATATTTTGAGCAAGTGAATTGAATTGCTTTTTTTTCCAATAATATTAGTCTGAAAATTGTGAAAATTTACTTTGAGCTAGCTTGAGTAGGTTTCTGTTTCTTGAAAAGAAACAACCCCTGACAAGAAGAATTGTAAAACATTTTCATAAAATGACCAACTTCTTTCTAAATCTGTATCATGTAAAAACTCTATGTATAAAAGAGATGAGAACAGTGTAACTGTTTTAGAAGTTCATATTTCTAACATTTTAGAAGTTCATATTTGTAACATTTATTTTGTATAAAGCTGAATTAATGAGAAAATGACACGGTTTTAATGAGTACAAAATGTGAACTCTGGGTTGTAGATGATATAAATGCAGTCTCAATCTTCAATTTTATTTTTGTGTTTTGCATTGCTTGCATGATATTGAAAAAATTCTAATTCACACTAGTAAATAAGTGCAAATGGTAAATGATTTGAACAGCTCATCTTGAAACCTCAGGATTTTCTTCAAATAAACTGACCTGGAACTTGAAAGTGGAACAATGGTTAATTTTCTTTATAAATTGGAATTCTTATCAATATCTAACATATCTGCATTCTTCATCATGGACATACAAGGAAGACAATAAACTTACAAAAGTTAGAGAAAATGTTAAAACTACCTATATTATGGTATTATAAAATATGTTAGGCGTACTTGTTACTGCACAGCTGTTATACTGATTCTGAATAGAATCTACCCCAAATGGATCTAGTTGAGTCTAAGCTGCCGTTAATAGAGCCCAGCAGGTTTGTGTTAAAGTAGTTGCTCAAACTGCAAAGTTGAAGTAACTAACTTCTTCAAATCATTCTTCACAAAGTGCATATAGGCAGGAACAAATTTATTGAAAGGACAGGTCAGAGCTACAACTTTCCTCATCAATAATCCAATTTCGAGAACTTCAAATATATGCCCAGAGATCATTAAGAGGCTCGTGCAAGTATATGTTTACCTACATGCATAAATTTTCTGTTAGTAGTTTCCAATGGGCTATATCATTTTACTGTGCCTTTTGCTTTACTATATTTTAAAATAGTTCTAAAATTATTTGAAAATTAAAATTTCAACTAAGCTTTTGGAAGATACAAAGCTACTCAGAATAATTCAGTAATATCTGAATAATGCATTAAAAATGGTAGATAAAATTAACCCCCAATGTCGCAGATTATGAAAATAAAGCCAAGTGATGGAACTTGGGAAGGACTAGTCCACAGATCTGCTTTTATTGTAGCTTATGACTCTCCTCATTTTGCATACTGCTAATTTTTTTCTTATTATCAAATAAAGTAAATAATAAATTTTGGAAAATACATTTCAGAATTTTTTACCTTATAACGCAGAAGTTTTCAGGCCTTCCAGTATAGTTCGTAAAATACATTGTAACCTCTTTATACTTATTTCTATGGTGTCTATAAAAGGATGTTTCCAGCTTCATCCATGTCCCTGCAAAGGACATGAACTCATCCTTTTTTATGGCTGCATAGTATTCCATGGTGTATATGTGCCACATTTTCTTTATCCAGTCTATCATTGATGGATATTTGGGTTGGTTCCAAGCCTTTGCCACTGTAAATAGTGCTGCAGTAAACATATGTGTGCTTGTGTCTTTATAATAGAATGATTTATAATCCTTTGGGTATCTACCCAGTAATGGGATTGCTGGGTCAAATGATATTTCTGGTTCTAGATCCTTGAGGAATCACCACACTGTCTTCCACAATGGTTGAACTGATTTACACTCCCACCAATAGCGTAAAAGCATTCCCATCATTCTGAGCAAACTAACACAGGAACAGAAAACCAAACACCGCATGTTCTCACTCATAAGTGGGAGTTGAACAATGAGAACACATGGGCACAGGGAAGGGAACGTCACACACTGGGGCCTCTCAGGGAGTGGGGAGCTAGGGGAGGGATAGCATTAGGAGAAATACCTAATGTAGATGATGGGTTGATGGGTGCAGCAAACCACCATGGCTCGTGTATACCTATGTAACAAAACTGCATGTTCTGCACATGTATCCCAGAACTTAAAAGTATAATAAAAGATAATTTTAAAAAGGATGTTTAGATCCAGAAAAAAGTCTAGTTACTACAAGTAGCTGTCATATTAAAATACTTACGTAGTAGGAAAAAAGCCCAAACCCAAAAATCTCTTTATACCCAGTAGGACGCCTGTTTCTGAACCAAGGCATGCTCATCTATCTCACCCTGCTACTTTGTAATCTTCATGGAGTAAGGACATTGCCTTATTTACTTTTGAATCACCAGCTTCTAGAACACTGTGTGGCCTGTAGTAGGTATTCAATACATTTTGCTGTCTTTTGACAATGCAACCATAAAAAACAGTTCAAGGCTTAATTGCCATGGTCTTAGCTTAGATGAGTTTGTAAATAAAAAGTTTCAAGGTCAGCTTTATTGAAAGTGAGGGGACAGTCCAAATTTATGCAGTATTATCATTTAATATAGTTTCAGATATTAAAGCCCCAAGTCATTTTCTATTCAATTTTAAAGAGTTGAGCAATTATTCTTACTCCTAAGACCTCTGAAGTTTCTCAAGGATTCTAATTTGGGTGTGATGAAACTGCACTGTTAACAGCCAATCTTGATTTTAATAGTGTCCCAATTTCATTTAAGAGCATTATCCTGAAACTTCCATTATTAATGGCTGACATCCTAAATGTTGAGGGATGGTAGACTCTGATTCATTTCAGCTGATTATGGTTGGCACGGATATGTAGGTGTATACATGCTGGCCCATTTTCAATGGATGCCATGGATAGCTTCAGTTTCACTTATTCAGTGATGGATCTATTAATTAGTTTCCTTGCCTTGCTTGGAATTTGGGTGTGTGTATAGGAAAGGCTGGAGACAGAAAAAATTATAGAGTCAAAACTATAGTTTACATGTTAATTGTATCTAGTTGCTATCCCAGGTTGTGGTCCTGTTCAGAACCTACCTTTTTTAAAAGAAAAACAAAAGTCAATAACCTGTCTTTTAAGCCTCCCTTTGTTTAGTATTATGGGTATCACTGATTTAGTGTGCAATTTACTTTGCCCCTGAGATTAGCTCCTCTCTTTCCTCCTTATTCCTGAGCTGCCACTCCTCATTGCAACAGTAGGTCCTTTATGCTCTATTGCCAATGCTTTAGTGTTGTGCTTATGTATTGGATTATAGCCAAGGACAAAACTCTGAAAACTTTATGGAAATGCTGATGCTAGTAAAGCTCCAAGTGGAAGAACACAATAAGAATATGATCTTAAATTTCTAGGAGCTGTTCAGTCTCCTAATCACAGTGATAGAAATTTCCTCAACTGCCTCCTTCAGTTGAGTGATCACCATTCCTTCAGTGAATGATCCCGTCTGAATTGTGGGAAGGCCCTGGGAAGAATGAGCACTAAGTTTGAAGTCTTGTTTCTCTTTGGAAAGAGACTGTTGTTGTGGGTTGAGTTGTGTCTTCCAAAAAGATGTGTGGATGTCCTAACCCTCAGTACCTATGAATGTGACCTTATAGGAAAATGGCATCTGTAAAGATGTAATCAAGTGAAGATGTTGTCATACTGGATTAGAGTGGGCCCTATTCTAACAACAGGTGTCTTCATAAGAAGAGAAGAGACAGAGAGAGGAACACACAAGAAGAATGTCACCTGATGATGGAGACGGAGATTGGAGTATGTAATTTGTCTGCAAGCTGAGGAATGCCAAGGATTGCAACACCAAAAGATAAGAGAGAGGCATGGAACAGATTGTTTCCCAGAGCCTCAGAGGAAGTATAACTCTCCTGACATCTTGATTTTGGACTTCTGTCCTCCAGGACTGTGAGAATAAATTCCTGTTGTTTTAAGGCACTCAATTTGTGGTAATTTTTTATGGCAGCCCTAGGAAACGAATACGTTCATGAAGATGAAAATAATAGATGATCTGAAGATAATGAATTTTGACCATTTTTGGTTTTCATATTCTGATCTCTTTCCCAATAAAACTTTTTAATTAGTTTCGCAAATTATATATTGGTTCATGTTTTCTTCTTTCTTCCTCTGTGATCTAGCAGAGAGGAGCAGGATCCTCCCTCACCCCTACCAAATTAGCTGAGTCACTTCCAGTGGCTCTGTTTGGAGCTGTCTTCTGCATCCTGACTGCCTTCTTTCCGCAGCAATGAGCATGCTCAGCACTGTACATTCAGGATGACCCCTATGACTTCCTCTGTTCTTTCTCCCCTCCTCTCCCTAGTAAAATATGCCTGCCTAGTGTTGCATTCCCTCAGAACCCTGAGTTATGCCAGGAAACATGTTAGCTGGTCTGCTAAGTAAATAGTGGGTCACTGCGTAAGTGACCATTACTGAGTTAAAATATAATGTCTTATAAGTAACAGATTTATTTTAATAGAGTCCATCTGCAGGCATGACTTTGACTAAGAAAAGAAAAAAGGCAAGAAGTGGAAATTACATGATGAGGGAGGGTAAGGGTGAAAAGTAGGGCAGATATCTTGGGGCAAACACACCTGTCATATCCTTCAGGTTCTATTACACAGTCAACCGCCTACTGTTCCCTGTCTTTGAACCCTGCTGGTGGGAGTTCTAGTACTCTCCCAAGGGCAGGTTTCAGGAAGAGGAGACCAGAAGCCTAAATACAGTATACCCTCATAATTGCCTCCTAAATAGTAAGGGCTTAAAGTCAGGTCACAGTCTTTTTTTGTTTTTACTTTACTTTCTCCATAATTGGACACTTCTTGTTATAAAACTTCTGGTTTGTGAGGTGTTTCCCTCTACCAACAAATGATGTGATGAAGGGACCCAGACATGTAACAATGACACATGAAGCTGCCTATTGCAATTTATGCCAGGTTTCTTTAATTCATTAAACATCACAATAAATGGTTGCAAAGTCTTGTTAATAAACTTTTTTGTTGAGTATATGTATATATATACACATATTTATATGCTACTAAATAAGCTACTTGTCAGTAATTTTATACTTTGAGTTTTTGACTGATTTGAATAAGAAAATTAACAGATATTTTTTTCTGGCATTGTACAGACACAACTCAATTCAAGGGATAGATGTCCAAGGTTAATTGCATATCTATTGTGACCTAGTCTTACACAGCATTGCATTTTTCACTTCTGTTTTCTGGGGTCCAGGTGATTGAATAGCTGTCTTCCCTCATTGAGCACCCACTCAGGCAATAGCTCCATGAGTGTAGTGCTCTAGCAACAAGATTTAAGTAATGACAACTCCTACTGATTTTCTGCCAGAGTAAATAGCTGTAAGTAATTTTTGAAATAATAATGCTGGACTAAGTGATCATCCTCAGTTAATCAATGTGAAAACATCCTAGGACTTATTCAGGTCTAAAAATCCAGAAAGTATCAATCTTGAAAGAAAGTTTTTTTTTTTTTTTTTTCAGGTAAAATGCTAATTTCCTTCTATTTTTGTCATTGCTGACAGCAATCCTATGGCTACTACAAACTGGACATTATTTACTGACAGATAAAACTAGAATCTTCTATAAGAGAGGAAAAGTGTAAGAGCACAGACTCTGGAGCCACACTGTCTGGGTTCAAATCCCAGCTTCACTACTATAGGGATCATGTCCTTGGGCAAATTATTGAACTTCTTTGATGTCAGCATTCATAAAATAGAGATGATAATACTTACCTCATGCGATTGTTGTGATGATTGAGTTAATATACAAGGAACTCAGCATAGTGTCTGGCACATAGTAAACACTCTAGTGGTGGCTATTGTTGTTATAACGATTGTGAGTTTTTCTTGATTCAAAAGGGACAAAGTCTTCATACTCCCCAGTGAAGCTATAACTGGAGCGGAAACTCTTTGGTCAAATGCATTCTTGCTGAGGAAACAGGCTGCTTCTAGCAAAAGAAGTTTGTGTTAAGATATATTGGGGACATAAACAATTGCGGTAGAGACCAAAATGGACAAGAATTGAGTGGCTGAGGAGAACTATGCAGCAGTAGCAAAGGAGTGGTTGTTCTTCTATCAGTACTCGCCTAAGCTGATTGTCATGATTGCTTGTGAATTCTGGAACTGCGTCTGATGTGCAAATCAAGATCTCTGCATAAATGAGATCTTATTTCATAGGAAATGGCTGTCTTAGAAAACATTTGGCAGAGTACAAGTGTCTGCTAGTACATTGTTTTACAGAAAGTCAAAATCAGGCTATCAAACAGAAGGATTATCCAAAAAGTGATGCTTGTTACCAAGGGGCACAAGGATCATGACAGAAGATGAACCAGCAAAGAGGAAATATGCTGAGAATACAGGGAGGCTGAGTCAGATGGTGGGTAATGTGCAGAAATGAGATTACTACAAGGTTTTATTAATATCTTCCTAGGGCATTCGATTCACAAGACAGCACTGGCAAAAATTGCATCATCAAAATTATGCTTAAACAATCTTTTATTCCTCAGGAAGTATAATATAGATGGTTTTGTATATACAGGACCATATAAAAAACATTAAAGAGCATGTTAAAATAGTACATATGCAAAGTATAATTTTACAGCATTTTGTAATCTAAACTGAATCTTGAACATGAATAGTTAAATTCACTTAAGTTAAATGCATCTATTATGTCTTTCTTAAAATCCTAATTGGGTCCTGGGCTAACTCTTACTCTCTGGGGTGCATGTTCTACCATTTTTCCTTAGCCCACATACTTTCTCATGCATATTGACACATAAAGACTAACTTTTTTTTTTTTTCAGGAGAAAGGTATTTGGTAAAAGGTGACATCAGAGGTGGATACTTTGTTCTCCAAGGTTTTCAATATTATATACTGTTGAGTATCAGTTGTAACGAAGGTGTCTATAGGAAAGTAAAAAAAGACATTTTTGTATATATGTCTATTACTTAGGGGATTGGCAAGGTTTTCACATTAGGAGATTAGTGAAACAAAGCAGTATGTGCCATCACTTCAAGACAGATCACCAAAATGAGTGAGCATCTCTGCTCCATTCTTGGTTGTTTACTTCCCGGGGAGAATATAGCTAATATAGGAACAGTCTTAAATATTGAGTGAGAAGCCATGTGATGGTAGTGTGATTCAGACAATATGAAGGAACCCCTCGCCTTCCATATCTAGTCTTATTCAATATGGAATTTTATTGCAAGACATTAATTTCTTTATTTCAAATTTGGTCCTCCTTGGGAGTGGTAACAAATTAGAATCAACAGTCATAATGCTGGAGTCAAACTGGATGAACCCTTGTTTCTTCTTTCTGGGTACGTGTCAAATTACATTAGCAACCTCTGTTCCATTAGAGTGAGGCTAAGGAAATGTCAGTGGAAGGATGCCTACCACTTCCAGGCCTGGACTTAAAATCTCCTGCTTGATCTTCCTAGCTCTGTTTTTTTTTTAACCTTAGTGATTCAAAAAGTTATATTAGAGATGGCACCATTACACAAGGGAAGGGCTCTGAATCTTTGAGTCCTCACTGAAAGTAGAGCCTCCAAGGAGAGCTGCCCATTCAAAATAGACTGTGTATAAATGACAAACATACCTTTTTTAGTGTTAAACATTTGGGATTTTGCAGTTGTTTGAGTAGCTAAGGTTATCTGTCCTAATGCAGACATTTATATCAGAAGGGGAGCACTGCTATTAAAAATCTAAATTGGGTGGTGTTGACTTAACTGTTGCAAGGTAAGTAGTGAGAAGACTGACATTAGAGTCTTCAAAGATGGCTGTCCATGTAATGCAGTGGCAAAATATTGAGTAAAACTGTCCCCCTGCAAATAAATTGGAAGTCAGAACTGGTCCCTCCTCAGCCTGCAGCTCTAAGAAGAGATGGTTGAAATGAATCAGAGCATTAGTGTTGGCTTGCTATTATAGGCTGTATTTTTCAAGGTACTACCCAAAGAGTTGGGTTCAGGAAAGAATTGGCTGATTTGTAAGCATAAATGAAAGGGAATCGATGGACTACAGAAATGTTTATTTGGTAAGCTGTTTTATAATCCTAAAGAGGAAAAGTTGGGTTCAAAAAATTGTTAGTTGAGTGAAGTACAGTAGCTCAGGGAAAAGATTAGATTAAGTGTCACCTTTCCTTAGCTGACCGTTACCTAATTTATCCTGATTGTTTGTTGATATGGAAGATTACCCCATTCTCTGTGTTAAATTGCCAGAGAGGTATGAGGTGAGAAAGCAAAGTAATAAAGCTGATTTAAGAAATATATCTCAGAAAGAAAGTTGGAAGCATTTAGCAGCTCATAGCAAATATATTGGAAATCTATTAAGTCATTGAGGGAATTGTATTGCCAAAGAAACAGTAAATCCAGACTAAAGCAGTCTTTGACTTTTTGTCTTAAGTAACTTTTGGGCCTGTAGCAGATGTTGTCATTGCACCATCTATGTCCTGCTGCTTATTCTAGGATACAACAGACATGTGTCTATGTCTCTGCTCTGTTAGACTTTGCTGGCTACAGGACTACTTGGAGTTAGTGTCCCAGGAGTAACTTTAAACCAGCAAGGGACAGGAGATTTGGGATATATTAACACCTTGGCTTCTGCATCTCTCAGGGAAATCATTTTTCATATAGTCTTCTGGAGCATCTCCAGAGGTTTTGAACTCTAGCTTATCTAAGTGATAACCTAGTCACGAAGGCTCCCCTTACTGGCTTTCTTTCTTCACATGTATTACTTCTCTGCTGTTCATAGTGCTTCTTGAGATCAATTCCCAGATAAAGTTCCTGTACCTGAGTCTTTGTACAAGAGTCTGATTTTTAGGGAACACATACCAAGACAGGTCACTACTTTCCATGAACAGCAAGTAGGGCTTCAAATGCTCTGTAGCCTCCAAGGAGGCCATGTTCTGAAACATCCCCATCAGATGTGACTCATGAGGATAATGGGCAAAAAGGCCATACAGAAGTATAGCCAGGGGCCATGGAGAACAAGTGACAGGGAATTTCTCCCAGAGAGTAGAATAAAAGCCAGGCAAAGAATTGCCTCCATGTATCTAGCAGAACTTCAGAATTGAAACAGACCATTGCCTATTGTGTGACTCATATTCTTCCTCTTTCCAAATGGGAGTGTTTATTGCAGTTATCCTGCCTCTATTACACCACTGTATAGGGAACATGCATGTGGGGACAGAAAACTTGTCTTTTCAGTACATTTATGGGAGGAACTAGGTTAGTCATATTCAGCATGGGGGGATAGGACTGTGCTTTTTCCAGAAATACAGGATTCTGAACTTGATGCAGTGACCAGAAGAGACTGTGGGAGGAACATTAAAATGAATAATTGATGATCAGAAGGGGGAATTGTATAAAAGACTGTATGGTCATTCATCATGTTTCATTCTCCTGTGCTCAGAAGAAAAATACATTTGAAACCTTCCTTGCAGTTATTAAGGGGCCGTCAAATGTGGACACGAATGATGTCGGTAAGTCCTAACCCTGGCCATAGAATCTCCTGTATTATCATCCATGTCTTCTCTTCCCTTACCTTGGTGAAAATGGATGCCATCTGTGGAAGAGGGTGGCATAACAAAGATGAAAGTAACTATTATTTCTGAGCCACTACTTGGAGGAGATCTGCCAGGGGAAGATCCCCTACCTTTTTGTACTGTGGTGTGAGCAACAAATAAACCTTTAATTTTTTAAGCTGCTGACATTTTGGAATTGCTTGTTATAGAAGCTAGCATAACTCATGAAGATGCATAGAAACATATGTGTTAATATATTATTCCATTATATCAAGGGCCTGCTTAGACCATCTTTTGATGGGTGGAGCTAGATCATGATGGGCATCAGTGAGCATTAGCAAGGGGGTGGCATTGCTTCTGAAAGGAACCAGAGAGTGCTGAAAAGAGGCCATACTTTTCTGCCTGGAAGTGAATCTTGGTTCTCAACTGGATTCTATAGTACTATATAAGCTATCTGAGGATGTGTGTGCATGTAGGTGTACCCACAGTGTCTATACATGAGGAGGACACAGGTGGTGCCGGCCCTACATGGTGCAGTGCAGCAGGCAGCCTCCTACTGTACAGCTCTCCTTGCAGTGACCCCTTCTTCTCCTTCCTTTCTGCTGCTACTGATCCTTTCTTGTTTCACATTCAAAGTTGAGCTATTTGTGTATCCATAATTCTAAGGATAGCCAGGGTTGCACTTATGAATTAGGCTGGCTAGGCAAGCTCTGCAAAAAGGGCAGAATTCACAAATAGGGAAAGATCATTCTGGGTCAAGGGTTGCTCTCATTCCCAGCTGGCTAACAGCTAATTCTTGCAAAATATGCTTCTTTTCCAGAAGCGTTTATATTTCATTTGCATTTCAATGGGAACTTCCAGAGGATCTCTAAAATTTCAAGAAAATCTTTTTTAGCCTCAAAATTTTTATTTTTAATAAGCAATACAGGGTAATACAGTCACATGGTTCAAATAAAAATAATACATACTGAGGAGAATTTGTTTACATTCTGTATCACCTCCTTTACCTCCTCCATGTAACCACTTTTACTAGGATCTTATGTAAATGTAATCTTTAATGATTAAATTTCAAGCACCAACAGCTGATAGGGAAATAAAATTTTAAGACAGAGAATATTTTCTTCAAGTGACAGACTATAAATGGCCATCTATTTCAACAACTATTTATAAAATGGTCCTGAATTTAGAAATAAACATTGAGAAACCATTGCAATCCTGCACTCCCCAACCAAAGAGCAATCATTTGATATCCATACTATCAGACGAAAACAGGTTATTGTAAAACTCTTAGTTGCTGAGAGAAACATGCAACTATTAACTCATATCAGATTTTAATTCAGAGAGATTAAATCTTTGTAACAAAGGTTTACACATTTATCTTAGCCCTTCTCAAATTTCCTATCCTTTTGCTGGTATGTAAGAACAAACACACAACCGTGATTACATAGGTAATAATACCACAGCCCTGCTGTGTTTCACCAGTGTGAATGCAAGCAGCTGCACCAGACTTGCTCAGCTTCTTTCCTATAGATTTTGCTCTTACTTTTCTCTATGGCAACAGCCCCCAAAATTTTAGCTCCCCCCTCTTTTATTTAGAAAAATCAATTTGATTTGAATTATAAAACCCTGAATACATTTAGTCTTAGAGATGTATTTGATATTATCTTTTCTTTAAAGTTCATTTCTTGTGACAGTTTCATTCAAAATTATAAGTATTAAAAAATGAAGTTCTGGATGTCAAATAGTAACCATGTGTTTGGGATTCTCAGAGGGGAGGTACGAATCTCAGGGCTTTTGAATCTATTCAACAGCAGATGTAAAGATCAAAAAGGGAAAATCAGAAGTATGAATATAGGGAAAATACTTTGAAGTAGAAGTGTTTTTTACCAGAGGAAACCAATTTCCCCAATTTACTAACATAAAGTTGGGCTGCATAACCCTGCGGAGTGAATGAGCTGACACTGAAACGTTTGTAAACAGACTAACAGATGGGAGAGTGTGTTGTGAGTCGTCTGCCTTCTCATTCTCTTTTATTATATGAGGAGAATACAAAAACAAAAACAACAACAACGAAAAAAACAGAGGTTGGGAAGATTACTTGGGACTACTTAGAATTCTGAGTGAAAGAGCACTTGGGCCATTTTGAATAACTGACTGTCTCTAAGCGCACAATCAATAAGTCAGCATTTCTAAAATTTGAAAATCTCTGTGCTTCTTCATGTTTTAAGTGTATTATAAAGGTAGATTTATGAAATACTGTCATTTTGGACAAAATAAAAAATTTAAATTTATTTATAATTTGACCTTTATAACAATTGTCCAAAATGTTTAGCAATTTTGTTATTGCCCTTATTTAATAAGTAATTATTACTATCTGGGGATCTTCAAATGTTGCTTGACCTAAGGAGCCCCAGGGAATATTAGGGCAAGAGTATCATGTGGTTTTCAGAGCTCTTCGCTTTTCATGTTTTATTTTTTTAGGAGGTTTCAAGATCATCTGTTTCCTCTGGGTTCTCGTGAATGACTTTGTGGATGACTTTGCCTCCTTCTTTGGTATATGTGTTATGATGATCTCAATGAACAACATGTTGGACTCTGTGAATTTGCTTCCATATGGAACAAGTTAGCAGCTATTTAATTTCTAAAAATGTTTCTGAAGTCTACAGTCCATTGTTATTTTTAGAGAGGCCTGTGCAGATCTTTACCAGACGGTTATTTCAGGGCTCCAGAGATTCTTCCTTTTCTTTATGAAACTCCTCCAGAAAACACACCACCTTAAAACTATACCGAGTTATTGTAAATATTAAAATCAAGGTATTGATTCCTTGTCTTATTCACATTAAATCTTTTCTAATAGAAGTTAGTTTGTATTTAGCCAGGTAACAAACAGAACTTTTTTATTAAAAGATTTGCCTATAAGCTTCTTTGGTTTTATAATTAATGATTCATAATAATTTATGAATTAATGTATTTATAATTGACAAAAATGCATATGATAATTTTAGGAATCATGTGAGCCCTTAAACTTAAAAAAAAAAGCTACTTTAAATCCATCTGTTTTTAGCATGTAACTGAGTCTTAGAGACAATATTGAACCCATGGTCGTTTCCAGGTTTCCAATATCATGGTTGTTAGGTGATTTAATTTTTTTTCTTCGTCTGTTAACTCAGAGTAACCCATTTGTTCAAGGGTTTGACACTTTTTAGCATTCAGCCTTCATCACTCCTTCGGAAAGTTTCTTGTGGTTGAATGTTGAACACTCACAAAAGCTGAGAGGTATTTAAATGTGAAAATGATTTATTATAATTAGATTTACTCTTTTTAATCAAGGATGCAGAATACTATTTCTTGTTCTCAATGAAATTTAGGAGATGAAGTTGAGAAAATATAAAAGTAAATGCATCTGTTTCTGCCTATTTGAAAATCTGTATCTCTCTTGAATTGTTCTTATTTGATAATGTTCTCATTACATGATTACTTAGTTGTAGCTGTAAGAGAATATTTGAATTACAAAAATGCCAGTCTGGTGGCATTAGAGAAATATACTGTGGGTGAAGCTTATCTCTGGGTGGCAACTTAAGGTAAAACAATTATGAAAAAAGGAAATGCCATGAGAAAGGAAGTGGGAAAGGAAAATGATTCATGTCAGGAATTATAATTTGGCTCCCAATACGTTTGGAGTCATAGGGACCTTAATAATTTTACACACAGAACCTGTTTAGTAGGCATTACAGGCAAAATCCTAAAATGCAAGTTTTTTTTTTTTTTTTTTAAAGCTGATAGGGATTCAATGATTTTTTTTTCTTAAAACATTAATTTTAAAATAAAATGAATTTGTCAGTCTCAGGAACCTGTCTCTCTCTCTCTAGATGAAAAATAATTTTGTTTTGATTTATGCATTTAATATTTCACACTGGAAATGTAAAACTACAGCAGTTATTTTATAGTGACTGAGATCAGGAAATATGGGGGTAATTCATTATATTTATTATTTTTCTTTATAAAACTATAAATCACTGTTATTGGAAATTAAATGTCTGATCTACTGTGAGGGCATTTTGAGGTATAACAGTACTTTCCATAAGGCTTTCCAGGATCTGACAGAAACCTGAATTATTCATAAGAGTCTTGGATTTTTCCTTCAGCCTAATCAAATTAATAAAACAATTTCAATTCTAAAAGCTATTAATACTCTGTGGAAGAGAGCAAAAGCATGCATTTATCTTCAGTTTTTCTTTTGACTTTTGTATACTTCTGGGAATCAACAAAACCAAAAGAGTAAATGTTTTAAAAAAGGTGGAATACTAGGTCTGATCATTGTTACTTTGCTAGTATAATACAATAGTGTTACAATTTTTGTTCTTCCATTGTCATTGTACTTCAAAGGAAGACTATTACTTGTGTCCCTTGAAGGGTTTTTTGAACTCCTTTTTAAGGAAAAAAAAAAATTATATAGAAGCATTTTAGTTTTTAGGAGTAATTACTATTCCACATCCAAAATGTTTGAAGTCCCTAAAATGGACCCATAATATGAGTGAAATGGAATCATAACATGTGATAAAGCAAATATAAACAGCTGTATAAAACACATATCAAAAGGAACAAAGATATTATGTCACTGGGTACAGTAGATAAGCAAACTATTTAGTTGGCCACTGAACTGGATTGACTTGAAATTTTTGGCATCTACAGCAAACGGGAAATATGTTGGTTACACAATCTTCATTGTCTAACCTGAAAGCAATTATATGTGTTAGTGGAGAAAAACTTATTTCAGGATGTAAATTCAAAGAGAAATTTTTTTATGTGGATTCTTGAACAAGGGACTTTTAATAATAAAGTAGACAGTGTCTTCAATACCAGCTTTGTTTTATAGAAAGATTGTTCAAATGGACCCTTTTTGAATAGTCCTCTTTGAAGGTTGAGGATATGATATTAAACCATAACTCAGTGAAGGCAGCCCTAGGGGTGCTTGGATAATAAAGTGTAAGTATTCTACTTGTTGAAGATATGGCTTAATACAGGGATAGAACTGGGAGAATCCAGAAGAAGGAAATGCTTTCAATATTCCTGGACAGTCTCTCTCAAATTCTAGATGCTTTAAGCAGGCCTGGATTATTGTCAACTTCGGGATACTATTCTGAACTAGAAACTGATAGATGGGAATGAGGCATAATTGTTCTATTATGAAAGCTTAACTTGTATTCTCATCATCCAGAAAGTATTACCTTTTAGCAGAGTCACGGGCAGCTGTAATGCTTGGAGAGAGGACCAGTCTTTTCTCCACATCTTCCTATTGTCTAGCTATTGCAACCACAGAGCATGCTAGTTTTGAATTAGCCAGAGAAATGTTTATGCTACCTGTGGAAAATAAAAATGCATTTTGATAACCCTGCCAGGAAGTGTTAGTTGCAAAATACACATGCCATACCTAAATCTGTTGAATAGTATTATTTTAAAAAGTCCATTTAAATGTTAGCGGAAGACTACCAGATGTTACCAATTTTGATGGAAATGAGATCAAGTGACCTCTTTGAATTTACGAACTGATGAGTCCAGTGCTTAAGACCCTTATTTGTTTTATTGTCAGAGAATATTCAACAGTTTGGCCACTGTAAAGAAGGATATCTGTTTGCTATACCAAGAGGGAATACAGCTTGTTTCTCGAATAGCTGTACCATATGTTGTAGTTGTGGGTTGGTTTGATACGTGTTCTACAGTCTGAAGGGGGATGGGTGATCAATAGGGAGGCTGCGTTAAGACATTGCAAGTTGAAAACTGAATAATAGTGCTGGAAATCAACTTGCAGCTTAGAGTTTATAAAGCATGTCTAAGAAGTCAAGAAGTTGAAATTCAGAATATAAGAAGCATCCATTTGTAAAAGTTGGTAATTCTGAAGGACTTCGATTTTCAACTTGACAGGATAAGAACAGAGTAAGAATAGAATGAGAGGCCGAGAGGGTGGGCTCACGCCTGTAATCCCAGCAATTTGGAAGGCTGAGGCAGGTGGATCACCTGAGGTCAGGAGTTTGAGGCCAGCCTGGCCAACATGGCAAAAACCCATCTCTACTAAAAATACAAAAATTAGCTGTATTTTTAGGGTGTGGTGGCATGTGCCCAGCAACTTGGGAGGCCGAGGCAGGAGAATTGCTTGAACCCGGGAGGTGGAGGTTGCAGTGAGGCGAGATCGTGCCATTGCACGCCAGCCTGGGTGACAGAGCAAAACTCTGTCTCAACAACAACAACAACAACAAGAAAAAAAAAAAAAAAAAAAAAAAGAAAAGAAAGAACTGAGAATAGTTTGGGGACAGAAGTGGAGCCCTTTAGGAATTTATCAAGTCCTTTGTCTTGGATACTGTCATTGGCTTCCATCTGGGGAGGTCCATCAATTGTACAAAATATAGAGACAGTTGTGTGAATTTAAATAAAGATTTATGCTTCTATTAATTCTGTCAAAAGTCAACTTATAAATAACCATGTCTCCCTATCTTTATTGTTTTCTCTGTGCCTGATTTCAAAGATTCTCGCTGAAATCTTATTATATATGTTTTTATAAAACATGAAATTTATGTATTATATAAACATTTATATTTATTTTATATATTGATATACAATATACTGAAAAAATTTTGAATGTGGAAATGAGAGAAGGAAAGAGAAGAAAAGAGGAATGTGTTAGTTTCTTAGAGCTGCCATAACAAAGTACTTCAAGGTGGATGGCTTTAAACAGTAGAAATTTATTCTTTCACAGTTCTGGAGGCTGGAAGTTCGAAATCAAGGTAATGGCAGAGCCATGCTCCTTCCTCCCTTCCTCCCCTCCCTCCCTTCCTCCCCTCCTTCCTCCCCCTTCCCTTCCCTTCCCTTCCCTTCCCTTCCCTTCCCTTCCCTTCTCTTTCTGCCTTCCTTTTCTTTTCTCTTTTTCTTTCTGACAGGGTCTCACTCTATCACTCAGGCTGGAGTGCAGTGTTGCCATCACAGCTCACTGTAGCCTTGACTTCCTGCGCTCAAGTGATCCTCCCACCTCAGCCTCCTGATTAGCTAAGACCATAAGCACATACCACCACACCTGGCTAATTCTTATTTTTTTTATTTTTTGTAGAGATGGGGTGTCACTATGTTGCTCAGGTTGGTCTCAAATTCCTGGGCTCAAGCAATCCTCCCAACTTGGCCTCCCAAAGCGCTAGGATTACAGATGTGAGGTGTGAGTCACTGCACTCAGCCCCATGCTCATTTTGAAGCTTTTAGGGGAAGATGCTTCCTTGCGTCTTTCAGCTTCTTGTAAGCCCCAAGTGCTCCTGGGTTTGTGGCAGCATAATCCAGTCTCTGCCTCAGTCATCACATGGTCATCTTCTTTCTTTGTGTCTCCCCTCCTCTTTATAAGGACAGGAGTTAGATTAGATTAAGGACCTTTGCTACTCCAGTCTGACCTCATCTTAATCTAACTAGTTGCATCTGCGACTGTTCTGTCTTCCAGATACAGTAACATTCTGAGATACTGGGGATTAGGACTTCCATACATCTTTTGGGGAGACACAATGAAACCCATAACAGGGAGGTATTTTGTTTTGTTTATTTGTTTATTTTGGGAGAGGATATCAATCTTTATAGAATCAAGAGTCAAGTTAAGCCAGACTTTTGTTTTCCCAGATAAAAACAGTCAAGACTAGCTTTATTTCTCTATTACTTGTTGTTTGAAAAGGAAATGTAGAGGTTAGTTGAGGAATTGTGGGATGCACTTTCCATCTTGACCTTTTCATTGTGCTGTAAACTTCTCCTATTCTCACTTGATTGTAGAGTCAGACTCAGGAGCAATAATATTGAAAGTCAAAGTACATTTAAAGAAGAAGGAAACAATTTCCACAGAGGCAATGGTATCAATTTAAGGAGTGAAAATACAATAAATTATAATATTAATAGATCATTAATGCTGATGTCCCCCAGATAGCCCAGAGGCTGCCATTTAGTGTTATGAAGTTACAGAGGATGAGTTTGACCAGCTATTTTTATCAAAGTTTCAAACATTTATCCCTATAGAAATAGCCCATGGGAAAGCAATTTTCTGATCTAAATTTCCTTTGCGTGGAAGGAGATGTGGATTCACCATTCATTAGTTTAATGACCTTGGATAAATAAGCCCATTAATCTTTGAATTTTTCTGCATTTGTAAAATACAAATAAGAGTAACTTAACCATAATTTAATAGGGCATTTTTAATATGAAAGCCATTTGTACACTGTGATGTTATATACACAAATATAATAATTTATTTCTGGACAATATCTTCCTGGAGCCTTTAAGAGACACTACAGCATAGCAGTTATTGGCATGTGTTCAGAGTCAGACTGATTCTTGAATCTCAGCTGAAATCGTAGCTCTACCACCTACTAAGATGTGACCTTGACCTCTGCATGCTTCTGTTTCCTTACCTGTAAAGTAAGGATAATAGTATTTACTTCCTATGCTGTTAAGAGAATTATAAGAGTTAATAAATATGAAGCAATTGGGATAGTGCCTGGCACATAGTAAACACTCAATAAATGTAAACTGAGGTTGTTATGATGATTATCATAAAGTCTGCCATCTAGGTCACCCCAATGAATGTTTGAAATATATAATATTTAGAAAAGGATGAAATTAGTTCCAGACATACAGGATGTGAATTTATATATGCAGCATANAAAGAGGAATGTGTTAGTTTCTTAGAGCTGCCATAACAAAGTACTTCAAGGTGGATGGCTTTAAACAGTAGAAATTTATTCTTTCACAGTTCTGGAGGCTGGAAGTTCGAAATCAAGGTAATGGCAGAGCCATGCTCCTTCCTCCCTTCCTCCCCTCCCTCCCTTCCTCCCCTCCTTCCTCCCCTTCCCTTCCCTTCCCTTCCCTTCCCTTCCCTTCCCTTCTCTTTCTGCCTTCCTTTTCTTTTCTCTTTTCTTTCTGACAGGGTCTCACTCTATCACTCAGGCTGGAGTGCAGTGTTGCCATCACAGCTCACTGTAGCCTTGACTTCCTGCGCTCAAGTGATCCTCCCACCTCAGCCTCCTGATTAGCTAAGACCATAAGCACATACCACCACACCTGGCTAATTCTTATTTTTTTTATTTTTTGTAGAGATGGGGTGTCACTATGTTGCTCAGGTTGGTCTCAAATTCCTGGGCTCAAGCAATCCTCCCAACTTGGCCTCCCAAAGCGCTAGGATTACAGATGTGAGGTGTGAGTCACTGCACTCAGCCCCATGCTCATTTTGAAGCTTTTAGGGGAAGATGCTTCCTTGCGTCTTTCAGCTTCTTGTAAGCCCCAAGTGCTCCTGGGTTTGTGGCAGCATAATCCAGTCTCTGCCTCAGTCATCACATGGTCATCTTCTTTCTTTGTGTCTCCCCTCCTCTTTATAAGGACAGGAGTTAGATTAGATTAAGGACCTTTGCTACTCCAGTCTGACCTCATCTTAATCTAACTAGTTGCATCTGCGACTGTTCTGTCTTCCAGATACAGTAACATTCTGAGATACTGGGGATTAGGACTTCCATACATCTTTTGGGGAGACACAATGAAACCCATAACAGGGAGGTATTTTGTTTTGTTTATTTGTTTATTTTGGGAGAGGATATCAATCTTTATAGAATCAAGAGTCAAGTTAAGCCAGACTTTTGTTTTCCCAGATAAAACAGTCAAGACTAGCTTTATTTCTCTATTACTTGTTGTTTGAAAAGGAAATGTAGAGGTTAGTTGAGGAATTGTGGGATGCACTTTCCATCTTGACCTTTTCATTGTGCTGTAAACTTCTCCTATTCTCACTTGATTGTAGAGTCAGACTCAGGAGCAATAATATTGAAAGTCAAAGTACATTTAAAGAAGAAGGAAACAATTTCCACAGAGGCAATGGTATCAATTTAAGGAGTGAAAATACAATAAATTATAATATTAATAGATCATTAATGCTGATGTCCCCAGATAGCCCAGAGGCTGCCATTTAGTGTTATGAAGTTACAGAGGATGAGTTTGACCAGCTATTTTATCAAAGTTTCAAACATTTATCCCTATAGAAATAGCCCATGGGAAAGCAATTTTCTGATCTAAATTTCCTTTGCGTGGAAGGAGATGTGGATTCACCATTCATTAGTTTAATGACCTTGGATAAATAAGCCCATTAATCTTTGAATTTTCTGCATTTGTAAAATACAAATAAGAGTAACTTAACCATAATTTAATAGGGCATTTTAATATGAAAGCCATTTGTACACTGTGATGTTATATACACAAATATAATAATTTATTTCTGGACAATATCTTCCTGGAGCCTTTAAGAGACACTACAGCATAGCAGTTATTGGCATGTGTTCAGAGTCAGACTGATTCTTGAATCTCAGCTGAAATCGTAGCTCTACCACCTACTAAGATGTGACCTTGACCTCTGCATGCTTCTGTTTCCTTACCTGTAAAGTAAGGATAATAGTATTTACTTCCTATGCTGTTAAGAGAATTATAAGAGTTAATAAATATGAAGCAATTGGGATAGTGCCTGGCACATAGTAAACACTCAATAAATGTAAACTGAGGTTGTTATGATGATTATCATAAAGTCTGCCATCTAGGTCACCCCAATGAATGTTTGAAATATATAATATTTAGAAAAGGATGAAATTAGTTCCAGACATACAGGATGTGAATTTATATATGCAGCATAACTATAGTTATACACACACACACACACACACACACACACGCACACAGAGTACATATAGGTAGATGTACAAGTTTGTAGATTTGTAGGTAAGGGGCATGGAAGAAGGAACCTGAAGAGGTTCATATAGGGTTGGATCAGGATGAGCATGATAGTGATGAGTAGGAGCCTGAGAAAAGCCCAAAAATGTTTAATATAATCACTGTGGTAAGGGATTAAGGGGTTAAAGCACAAATAAATGATTGCTTTAAAAATTGCAGGAATATTGTGGGCTGAGATGGAAAGCCCCTAGTTTATTAGAGAACCAGTCATTTTGTGCTGAAACCCACTAATTGGCTTCAAGCACTACTCTTGGCATTTTTACAAATTAGGAAATTGAGGCTTAGGTTAACTGGAGAGTACAATGGGAGAAGGAATAACCAGCTGGTCACATGGTGATTGTGATCCCAAGGCCTTCAGCTTTAAAGACAATTTTAGGGTTTTAAGAGACATTTTTTGAAGATTTACACTTAGTTTGTGAATCTTATTAGTTTCTGATTGGCCAGAAATATAGAGTGATTTAAACAGACTGCGTCAGTAGGACACTTTTTATTGCAAGTGGGACAGAACCAACTGGAACCAGTTTAAGAAGGGAAAAATGACTGACTTGAGCTCAAATCGTGCCAGCAGTTTCTCTCCATCTCCCAGCTCTGCCTCTTCAATGCTGCCTCCTTTTTCAGTCCTGGTGGTGGCAAAGGACTGCACTGACTCCAGGGTCTCAAGCCTCTGAGGATAAAGGCAATAAGAAATTGTGAGCTCTATCAAGTACCTCCCACATCAGATCTAAAATTTACTGATTTAGCACTTTTGCCTACATCCCACCCTTGAACCAATCCTTGTGGCCAGGGAATGATGATGGGCTGATTGGCTTAAAGTGGTTTAGAGATTGAGGGAGGGGTACAAGTCCAAATGAAATTTGAGAATGGTTGCTTGAAGAGGGAAGGCTGGATGTTGGCAAGACAAATACCAAAAAGCTATGCAAAGTTAACGCATCTTGTACAATTGCCTAAAATACCTTTGCCGTGATTCTATGTTGAGCTAATTACAAGGAAGTTGTATGGAATGGAAGGATAGATTTTATTCTTGGCAGGCGCTAGGAAATGATATGCCTTGACTTAGGACAACTATATTCTTTCTTAATTTTCAGGTGTTTAAGCTTGAGATAGATGGCTTTATGTTTGGATGAGGCAATGATTATGATATGGCCACCTTTATTCTTTTTTGTTTCAAAATTTTGATTCAAGTTAGTCACAAAATGGAAAGGCTAATTTAGATGAGCTTCTATGAATGCTTCTTGTCTAAAAAGCAACCGGTTTGCTAATTGTAATTTTCATTTAAATATATTGAAACATTTAAAATCATTTTCAAGTCATTTAGACATTAAAATTGGCTTTGATCTTTTACCATGTTTTATTTTAAAAGTTGTGCTATAGTGTTAAAGTAATAAGAGGCAGATATTTAAATTGAATTAAAACTGGGCTTGACTGCTGAAAAGGAATAATTGTGATTTAAATAAAACAAAACTGTAGACATATTTTATGGCTGCAATCCTTATGGAAACTGACTTTAGTGACTATAGACTTTTTAAATTATAATTTTAAAAGTACACCACATTTACATAAAATATAATGAATGCAAAGAAAGCGTATATGGTGCCAAATTTTCTACACTATTCAAAAACAAATTGGGTTTTACTCTATTCCTTTTCCTTAGAGATAAAAATATCCTTAATGTAAAAGTATTAGATAGCAGATAAACTGTCTTAAAAGTTCTTAAAATTAGGTTAATGTAAATGGCTTTTCCCAGTTCTTCCTTTGCAAGGAAAAAAAAAACCACAGCAATATTTGGGAGCAAAAAAAATTATTTGAAGAAACCACAGAGCTAAATATTGCATTGACGTATGGAACGCTTCCAGCAAACGTGTTCAAATACACCATGAGAATGAGTTAATAATACAACAATTTACTTTCTGTTCCAATGGATCTCAATGTTTCCCTGTATTTTTACATGTTTGTTTATATGAGTTATAAGATAACCACTGAAGGCCAGTTGTAAAGTTGTAAGGTTTAAGGATTTCACAAATCAAGAGTTGTCTTTGACTTTTATCAAAAATTTTGTTACTGATTATTTTCAATGGGGGTGTGGATATTTATAAAAACTCCTTGAGAGAAAGAAATGTTTTTTTATGGGCTTTGCAAGGTGGATGCTGTGCTGCTCAATGTTCAAGAATAATAATCATGAGTATGCCTAATACAATGCCCTTATTACTAAATTGTTGGCCAACAAACTAACATTCACTGGCAAACTACCCTCTATTGTACTATAACCTGGTGTCTGCATGAGGACAACAGTCTGGTTCAGGGCTGACCAGACCAGACCAGACTGAGGTGGGTGGTGTTTTCCTAACAGAGCTGGTTTGGCCCAGGCAGCTACTCCAACAAAATTGTATTATGGGAATCAGTCTGTTCTCTCACAGTGAGGGGAATTTTCTAGCCAATACAGTTTATTGTTCTCGTGTAAACGGCCCAAGTATTAGAAGGGGAGAACTGACATAACTTTATATGAAACTAGCTCCTCCCTGTTTCTGCTGAACTCACCCAGTTCAGAATGCTGCTGGCTAAATTATAGAGGGTTTGGGAGAAAGGGCAATGCAGACAGGAATATCAGTATGGCTCTAAGTGTTGTTAAATTACAGAGTTACTTCTGTACCAGTTGATAAATAGCCAGAGTCCTGAGTAACCTTCCCCACCAACAGCCACTGGCCATTGCGGCTCCTTCCCTGACCTCTAACCCTCTCTAAGGTCAGCAACTCAAGGGGTCATTCCTGGCAGAGACTCAAGTCTTTGCTCCTGGACCATAGATAGCATCTGTTCTGATTGGCCCGTGGCTGTATGCTTCTGGTTCTGGAGGTTTTTGAATATCACCCTGACAAAGAGCTAGTGAAATGTCATTTCAGCACATTAGTTGAAGACCAAAACCCCAAATCCTCAGGACAATGACAGCAGTCAAAACAGATAAAAGGTACCTCCGTCCCCCCTCCCCCGCTCCCCGCATGAAACCAGGTGGCCTTCGGATCCCCATGCTTCCTTAAGAACAGTTTCGGTGTCGAACGTGATGCAGTTTATCCTTCCTCATTTCTTCCCTCCTCCACTTTTGGAACTGGTTCTGTTTATATTCCTTCATAGGATTTATAGTAATTGCTCTAAAGTTCCATGGTGGAGCATTTCTGCTAATGAGCATATTCAGGAAATGTGTGGGTACAATGATAACAACCCACCCACTTTTAAGCTTATTTTAGAAGATGTAAACATGAGAAAATGAAAATCAATTAATGAGCAAATTAAGGAAAATGCTAAATATCCTGGGTTACAAATTTCCTTTTTTTTTTTTTTCACCTAGAATCTTTGGAAAAAGTTGTGTCTCTAGTGATAGAAAATTCTCTAGTGCCTTCTTATTGCTCTGAGAATGAAATAGGCATCTCTTGTTAGGATCTGCAATGTTCTCCATAATCTGGCCACGGGTCACATCAGAGAACAGGCCAGTGTCCTCTCTGATCTGATATCATGCTGTCCTTCCCCTTTCTCTCTGCTTCCAGCACACTGGCCTTCCATAGATAGTCTGAGCTGATTCCTTACCTCAAGGCCTTTTGCACTTGCTGTTCTGACTGTTCCAAATAACTTCTCCCTGGTTTCTTCTGTCATTCAGTTCTTATTGCCTTAGAGAGACATTTCCTGATTGTTCTATATAATAGTGCCCTCCCTGCAGGCACTCTGGGTGATCCATAGTGCACTAGGCACTACCCCAAATTATTTTATTATTTGTTTATAGTCAGTCTCTTTCCTCCAAAATGTGAGTTAGGTGAGCAAGGAACATTTTCTGGCTTATTACTGTTGTAGCTCAGTGCTTAAAAGGAGAAGTAGGAGAAGCAGCACATTGTAGCAGAGGCACTGGAGAGGAGCAGCGTCCAGAGCTCAACAACCTGGGTTCTCTGTCCTGCCACCTGCATGACCTGGGGAAACTACAACGTCCATGTCGTAGGGGGTCTTGTGAATAGCAAATGAGCTAACACGTATAAAATTCACATAGAATAGGCTGGCACATGAGAAGCACTACATAAATATTTGGTATTTGGATTTCTATTTTTTCTTTAGAATATAAGCTCCAAGAGGGCAGCATTTCACTGTTTTATTTACCGACCATTCCTTAGTACCTGGAACTGTATTGGGCTCATTTTTGGAATGTGAAAACTAATATTGATTAAAATGTTGAAAGTGAGGTTCTTTAAAAAAATTATATGAATGACAGAAATTAGTCAACTTTTCTACTTCATTATTCCCCCCACATTGCTAAGCACATAACATCATGGTTAAATATTGAGTTTAATTATGCCTGGAATTTTCCAGTTCTGATCACCACAGTCCAAGTCAATTGGTTCTATTTGTTGATTGATCACAATGCTCTTTCTTCCTAAACCTGGCTGGATCTTAGAAATCCTTCTCAACCAGTGTTGCAGGATGATAACACCAATCAGGGTATGCATGCAAGGAAAAACCCGTCACTCTTCTAAGATCCAGGGAATGTACTGGTTCTCAGATGAATGTATAAAATTTCTTTCTTTTCTGTGTTCATCTGGAGACTTATCTGTTCCTACTTTCTACTGACCACTCAGAAGTGAGGAAGATGGCGGAAACAAGAAATGTTTTTCTGATTTCTTCTGATACCATGGGTCTTAGTTTTATCTTTTAGGGGGGTAAGGTTTGTTCAGAGCACAGATAAGAAGACTATGAGAAATTATTAAATCTTACTGCTTTAATTAAATATTCTTCACCTGACTAATAGCAGCAGAGAGGTGTGAACTTGCATTCACTTTAAACTCCTGAGGTGTTAACATTATGTAAATACGAAAATTAAGCACTAGTGGTTTCTTTTATTTTTTTAAAAATATAACAAAATAAATGATGTATATATGGCAAATTTCAGAGACACTGAGAGGATTATCAAAAACATTCACAGGAGAAAGCTTTAATTATTTGAAAATCTTAATGCTCTTTACAGTTTAGTGAGATTTTTTCATTTTAATGTTGAAGTTGCAGTCACCTCTATTTTCTGTTTTGATCTAGGTATCATTGAAATTGGTTGGTTGGAACTTGGCATTAATGAGATTGTAGTTAGGGGTTCAGTCCCTTGTCTTACTGTCACAGTCAGATAAATGCAGAGAAGACTCTCCTGCAATACCTGACTCTATTGTGGCCCTAGTTTTCTGTCCCATACTCGTGTTCACTTGTTTACAAGGTAGGGGATTGAGTCTTGCATTCTATTCAACAGTATTTATTAAACTTCTATTACTATTATTTCTTGACTCTAAGACATCATTGATGATAGGAGGCACCATCACTCCAATATTAGGAATAGAATAAACATTATGAATTAAGAAACCCATGGATTATAATATGTATACAAACTTGAAAATGTATGAAAAAAATATGTGAAAAATGTGTTTGTCTTAGAATTTGGAACATATGGTTTGTAGCATAATACCACTATAAATAAACAACTCAGAAACATTATTTTGTATCTTTGATGTTGACATCTTTTTAAGCTTTATTGAGACATCATTGACAAATGAAAATTGTATATATTTAAGATATACAAAGTGATGTTTTGATAAATGTGCATATTGTAAAATGATTAAATCAAACTATTTAACATATCCATTACCACACCTATTTTTATAAGGTGAGAATATTAAGATCTACTCTCAGCAAGTTTCAAATATACAATACAGTATTATTAACTATAGTCAGCACACTGTACATTAGGTCTCCAGAATTTATCCTGTGTAACTGTAAGGTAGTATCCTTTGTCCTTATCTTTCTATTTCCCCCATGCCCCTGACTCTGGCCACGATGACCAGGTGCTGCCTACCTGAGTGTGGATTTTTCAGGTTTCACATGCTAGTGAAATCATGCAGTATTTGTATTTTGGAGCCTGGCTTTTTTCACTTAGCATAATGTCCCCCAGGTTCATCCATGCTGTGGCAAATGATAGGACTTCCTTTTTTTAAAGACTAAATAATATTCCATTGTGCATGCATGTCCACGTGTGAGTGTGTGTACACCACACCTTTTTTATGTGTCAATAAACACTTTGGTGGATTTTGTATCTCAGCTATTGTGAATAACGTTGCAATGAGTATGGGAGTGCAGATGTCTCTTGGGAATACTGATCTCATTTTCCCTGGATATAAATCCAGAATTGAGTTTGCTGAATGATACAGTAGTTTATTTTTAATTTTTTGAGGAAGCTTCATACAGTTTTCCATAATGGCTGTACACATTTCTATCCTCACCAACACTTGTTATCTTTTGTCTTTTTGATAATAATCATTCTGGCAGGTGTGAGGTTAGAATGTGATTTTGATTTGCATTTCCTTGGTGATTGGTGATATTAAGCATATTTTTACTTTCAATTTAATACATATTTTATTAGATTTGTATGAGACTAAATTGCTTCATGTACTGAAATATTATTCATTTATGTATTTATATTTTATAGCATTTTACTAATATGTTTATATATTTACTACATGAGATATATATTTATATTATTTATTTATATCATTTATATATTCATTCAACAAGTATCTACTGAGCACCAAGTACTGTCTAGGTGTGGTAAAAATATTCAGCAGCAAGAAGTCAGATAAGGTCCTCATTTTCATGTACCAGTAAGGGAGAAACAGGAAATATAAAATTAAAATAAATGATAGTGATAAAGGTCACAAAAATAGAACAGGGCAATCTGTTCATGAAGGCCTCAGAAGATGAGTAGTCTGTCTTCGAGTTGGTCAGGAAAGCTTCTGAGAAGTCTACAGTTGAGCTAAGACTCTGGTGATGAGATGCAGCAAGCAACATGAAACCATGGGAGCAGAATGTTCCAGGAAAGGGGAACAGAGAAGCATGGCACTATGGCTCATGCCTGTAATCTCAGCATTTTGGGAGGCTGAGGCAGGAGAATCACTTGAGCCCAGGAATTTGAAATCAGCATGAGCAATGTAGTGAGACCCTATCTCTATAAATAAATAAATAAATAAATAAAATAAAATAAAATAAAATGAAAAATAAAAACTCCAGTGTGGTAGTGCATGCCTGAACTCCCAACTTCTCAGGAGGCTGATGTGGGAGGATAGCCTGAGGCCATGAGGTCAAGACTGCAATGAGCTATGATTGCAGCATTGCACCCCAGCCTGAGTGACAGCGAGATTCTGTCTAAAATAACAAATAAAAAAAATAATAATAAAAAGAGGGAACAAACAGAGCAGGAGTCCCTAAGTAGAAACAAAATTGGCTTATTTGCACAATAACTGCAATAACAACTAAAGCCAAAGTGTCTGGAGGTAGAGAGTGAAGAAGAGGTGGCATGCCATGAGCTCAATAGGGGAGGAAGGGGAGATTGTAAGGGCCTTCTAGGTTATGGTAAGGAGTTTTTATTTTATTCTGTGATCAATGGGAAGCATTCGAGGCTAAGCAGGATCATAATGCATTTTGCTTTACATTGAATAATTTTTTTTCTGATTGTTACGTGTGTGTCCTGAAGGCGGCAGGAATGGTGGTAGGAAGACCAGTTAGGAGGTTATTGCAGGATAGAAGGACTTGCCAAGGGTGGCTTGCCATGGTGAGAGCAGTGATGATGGGCAGTGGGGAGATTTAGGTTATATTTTGGAGAAAGAGGTGCCAGAACTTGCTGATGGATTGTTTTTGGAGTGGGGAAAAGAGAAATGATCAAATAGAGTTTTGACTTCATCAACAAGGCAAATGGTGATGCTACTTTCTGAGATTGGGGAAGAATCACTTTGTTGGCGGAGGGGAAGAGAAGTCAAGACTTCTGTTTTCACTGTGATAGCTTTGAGAAAATCCTATGACACATTTAAACAGAGATCTCAGTAGTGATAGAAACAAGATAAGGCAAGCTGATAACATGAAAATTTATTTTAGTTTTAGGTCACTTTTGAGAATATGAGATATTTAAAATGAAGAAACAGGTTTATTGAGACTCAGAATTACCTAGCAAGTGGATTCTGGAAAACTACCATATCAGGTCTTTCAATTCTTATCTTTAATAATAGTTCATTCAGGAATATCATTCTCCATTGATAGAGCATTATATAGTAAGACACATTTTAAAGATAGATTTTAAGAAATTTTTATAACATACCAGTAGGAACTTACAGAGAAAAAGATTTCTTTCTGTAATAATAGCATTTGAACTACTGTGCTGTCTGCAGACCAAAGGGTATTCCAAGCACTGAATCCAAGATAGCTAAAGAATGATGGACACAAATTTAAATAGATTCTACATTGGCAAATATTTGCAAGAGTACATGATGCACATAAGTTATTTCTAAAACATATCAGGCAGAAGAATATACCATATTCTTTTGAGCTTATGTAAGTGTATTGTATTTGTTTGTATGTAAGTAGATTTAGACGTACTTAGAAATAATAATCACAAGGCTCAGTAATCCAATCTTGTTAACAATACCAAAAGTATGAAGTATTCAAATTATGCAAATAGGGCTTTTATTTATGCACTTTTATTTGAAGAAAAAGGTGCCAGAACTTGCTGATGGATTGTTTTTGGAGTGGGGAAAAGAGAAATTATCGAACGGAGTTTTGACTTCATCATCAAGGCGAATGAATGGTGATGCTACTTTTCTGAGATTGGGGAAGAATCACTTTGTTGGCAGAGGGCAAGAGAAGTCAAGACTTCTGTTTTCACTGTGATAGCTTTGAGAAAATCCTATGACACATTTAAACAGAGATCTCAGTAGTGATAGAAACAAGATAAAGCAAGCTGTGTAATAGATTCAAGTGTGCAAAATTACGAAAGGAGCCAGTTGTAATCATTTGGGTTCCATGGAAAGCAGAGTTTGCAGTTGAGATTTGTGTTCAGGTGGTTTATTGGGAGTGGACTTACAGAATGACATTTTTAATGGGAAGAGGGAAGGAAGCCAGATTTCATAGAGCAAATGTTAAGCTCCAATGTAGTTGCAACAGAGCCCTCAGCCAATCCCTTGTGGAGCTCTCAAGCTGGGATGGCCTTTTTGAGATGTCTTGAATTGAGGTAAGGGGTCTGGGATTTTGTAAGCCATCTCTGACTAGTGATTTAATGTGGGTATAATTTTGGGCAAAATAGTTTCTTGCAGCTGAGGGCCATCCTTAGGCTGTCATCAGAAAACACACCTACCAGCTGGTAAGCGAGTGCCTTAGTCCCGAGAGGGGGTGTTGCTCAGATCTACTGTCTTGTATAATAGCTTCATTCGATCTGAAGATGATTCCTTCAGGATCCCAACTACTACAGCAAGGTTTGTAGGAGGAACTACGGCCCCCACTATGGCTCTTGTTCTCAGCGCTGCAACTGGTAACTCATTATTTCCCTCCTCTACTATCCCTTCTAGATTCCCCTTAACCTCAACTGGCACCTCTGTTGGTCTAGGAGGCTTACCTGGTAGGGTCACTCACAGCCTACCCCTAAGGGATCACCATGCCCTTCTTAGGTCCTAGCTGGTACACTTGTCCATTTATTTTCAAATGAAGGTCTACTTAAGGAAAACGATGCTTTTCCTTACAAGCTGGTCACTTGGCTCAATGAGCCCAAAGTGATTGTGCAGTAGTTTGACTCTTTCTATCTCCCTTCATGGACACATTCTACTTTAGTTAGTTGCAGGCAAGATGAATTGCTACCAGCAACAGAGACCAACACTGAGTTCCTGGTATGGCACCATCCCTTGAGAAGACAAAATATTCTTTAGTGGCAAGTCTATTAGACTGGACTTCTAATATCCCGGAGTCAACTCTATTATGTTACCTCTTCCAGTATGGAAGGGGTCCAGTGGAATTGACATGTCACCTTGTGATGTTTTATGTGCATAAGAGATATGCCACAGGGGACTTGGTTTTGGTCATTGTTGCTGCCAGATTGTCCATTCATGAGCAGAATAGCTATCTAAGCTTCAGTGAGTGAAGAGCTGTCCTGTTTGGCCCAACATATCCTCCCTCCATCCCTGCCAATGTGGCTACTCTTTTCATGCACATATTATTCCAGCATTGGGGTGACTGATGACTTAGGCTGTGTAATGTCCTCTGTCCGAGTCATCTGGTCTACTTTGTTAATTAGTACCTATTCTTGGGTGGTGGATGATCTCTAGTGGGCATTAATAGATGATACAAAGATCTTCAGACTTTGTGCCCAGTCCCATATTCACACATCTCTTTGCCTTATTATCCCTGATCTTTCAATCTTTCTCCTTCCAAGCTCCTGACCAACAAACTAAGTCATTTTTCACTGCCTATAATAGGGCTCAGGCCAATTATTTTTCTTTTTTCTTTTTTGTTTTTTTGAGATAGAGTCTCACTCTGTCACCCAGGCTGGAGTACAGTGGTGTGATCTCAGCTCACTGCAAGCTCTACCTCCCAGGTTCACGCCATTCTCCTGTCTCAGCCTCCTGAGTACAGGTGTCCGCCACCACGTCCGGCTAATTTTTTGTATTTTTAGTAGAGACGTGGTTTCACCGTGTTAGCCAGGATGGTCTCGATCTCCTGACCTTGTGATCCACCCGACTCGGCCTCCCAAAGTGCTGGGATTACAGGCGTGAGCCACCGCACCCGGCTGGCCAATTATTTTTCTACTTTGAGTGGATGACTAGGAGCACCACCTGAAGCTCCTTTGGGAGGATTTCGTCACTGATGTTTTTCAGAGCTACCGTAAGAGTGTGGCAGTAGCTCATTTTTGTTTTGCATTTTCATATCAGTCTAAACCATCCATGATTTTCTCCTTCATCAGTGGGTCATAAGGGTACACTCCATCCTCCATGCAGCCATAGGGCTGGTACAACAGTAGTAGATGATCTCTAAGGAGGTAGGGAAGACAGGGTTGGGTAGAGGGAGCACTTGAAATGTGATTTAGTTGTAACAGAGCCTTCGGCACACCCCATAAGGAGCTATGTAGCTAGTATGGATCTTTAGAGATGTCTCAAAATGAAGTCAGAGGGCTGGGCCTCTGTATTCCTGACTGGACCAGTCCAGTCACTGGGTGTGGGATGCCTCTGGGGAGTGGAGGTAACCTTGGGTGAGGCAGTTTCCTCACGTTCAGGGCAATTCCTACGTGGAGCTAAGCTGTGAGTTTGGTAGGCAACCTCCCATGTAGCTAGGGGAGCTAGTGCCTAAGTCTTGAGTGCTGGGTCCTGGCACACCGAAGATCCATTACACTAACTCCAAATCATGTAAATTTTCCCAGGAAAATTCACCATCTGAAAAAATAAGACACACACCCACACACACAAAACTGGATTAGTTGAAGCCAATATAATATACATACAAGTAGCATTTTGAATTTGGGGGATTGAGCATTCTGATAATCTCAATAATTGGGCATCTTATGAGTAGTTGTTGAGATTTGAATGCAGGAATGAAGGAGCAGAGTGTTGGAACTGAAATGAAATGTATTATCACATCCATGTCTGTCTGAAACCTGATCCATGCCCCCTTATTTGTGAACTCAGTGAAAGGTACTAAGAAGAGGCATCACCATGTATGCAGTCACCTGACATAAAAGCCTGGTTATCATCCATGACTCTTCTCTTGTTTTCATGTTAGAGTCCGTCCTCGCATCCTGCAGATGGTCACTCTGTGCTTTCTCTTGAATTCTGCACTCCTCTTCATATCTGTTGCCTTAGTTCAGGCTCTACGCACTTTTTACCTGCATCATAAAAACAGCCTCTCACTTTGTTTCCCTCCCTTCCAACTCACAGCTTCTTTGGGCTTTTGTACACTGTACTAAACTTGAGCCAGAATGATTTTTCTAGAGTGTAAATCTGATGACATTAGGCCCCTGTTTAGAATTTACGAATGGCTATTTATTGCTCTCCTCATAAAATCCAGTCCCTTAAACTGGAATACAGACCTTTTCCTGACCCAGTCCCTGCCTGTCCCACTGAACACTCTCTTATCACTCCTGCCTGGGCCCAACCTTTTTTTTGAAGCCTTATGAACCCGGTGTTTCATTCACATGTACTACTGTCTCTGCCTTTTGGTCTATACGTTGGTTGTGGCCTTTGCTTGAAACTTTCTTGTGGTAGGCAGGACAATGCTCTTCCCTTCTCCCAAGATGTCTGTGTGCTAATTCCTGAAACATGTGAATATGTTACCTTAAATGGCAAAAGTGACTTTACAGATTTGATTAAGCTAAGGGTCTCGAGATGGAGAGATTATCCTGGATTATCTAGATGGGCCCAGTGTAACCACAGGGTCCTTATAGGAGGAAGGGTCAGAGTCAGAGAAGGTGATGTGATGTCACTGCTAGAAGTGATGGTCAGTGTGATGTCACTGCTAGAAGTGATGTTCAGAGTGATGTTCACGGGCTAGAAGTGATGTTCAGTGTGATGTCACTGCTAGAAGTGGTCCATAAACCAAGGAATGCAATGCCACAGCTTCTCCCTTAGCACCTCCAGAAGGAATGCAGCTCAGCTGGCACCTTGATTTTAGTCTGGTAAAACCCATTTCAGATTTCTAACCTCCAGAACTGTAAAATAATGAATGTCTCCCGTGTTAAGCCACTAAATATTTGGTAATTTTGTATAGCAGCAATAGGAAACTAACACACCTTCTCTGTGGCTAAATGCTATTAATCATTTAACACTCAGCTGAAGCAACGATTCTGGTTTAAGAGATTCTCTTCTATGTTCCTACGGTGAACTCAATATTCCTTCTATTTTACTATGGATATCTATTTTTTCTCTCCCTCTCTCCTGTCTCTTCTCTCTCCTCCTTTTTCAAACCTCTTGCATTCTGCCCTAGAGCTGTGACTCTGTCCTATGTTATTTGAGTCCTAGGTAGCAAAGGGCCTGGCTCATAGGCTTCATGAAGTTGTAGCGCCTCCATCTCTGTGTCCCTCTGCGGTTGTCCTTATGACAGGACTTTGAAGCCACCAGTGCCACCTGTGTGTTGATGCCCTGCTTCCTGTTTTGAAGACTTATGCTTATTAGGGGTTTTGGTAAAGAGGGAAGAAAGTAATTCATTCAAATCATCTCAGATGAGCTTAGAAAGTTCCAGGGCCTGTGCTGGGATGGGAAGTCTTTCTGCAGAGGATTCAGGGCTATGTATACACCTCTGGAATAGAAGACCTCACTCTCAGAATCACAGAAAATGTTTCCTGAGGCTTTTCTTCCCCACTCTGGGCTGTACTCCTGGGATCCTGAGAGGTGGTCTCCAGCTTCGCCCTGAGGTCCTACTCTCCACAGTCCACTGTGACCTCTCCTTTCTGAGGCTCCCAGGCCTGACCGCCCCGCAGCCTTTCCCTGAACATTTCTCTGTTCCTCTGTTTTTTTACCTGCTCTATTTTCATGACCTGATCTTGATCATTTGCTCCCCTCAGGCCTTCTCTTTTGATTCTCTAGAGACTGTTTTAGAAATTAAAAACAAATATTCCAAATTGACTTCTCCTCAAGGCTATGTGCTTGCCTCTGGCTGACTAGAGGGGATGTCACAGGAAGTTCAGAAAGGAAAACACAAATATTTAAAATAATGATCTTGCTACATTCCAGTCTTGTTATAAATATTTGTTAAATGGATGAGCATTGAGAAGGAATGGGAGAGAATGCCCAGGTTTTGGTAAGGGAAGTAATTTTCAGCTCTAGGCTTTTTGGGGGGTTTCCACTGGTGGCACTTACAGCACTGGCTGACAATCACTGTTTTAGAAAATCTTCAGGGCTGAATGTTTTGGTTAGAAACTGAATAACTTGGAAGATTCTATCAAAAGTCTGTAGTGAAGACATCTCTGATTTTTAGGTAACCGGACGACAAAAAATATAGTGCAGGCAACCCAAGCACCTGCCTCCCTACACTCCCTTTCAAGAATCACATATTTACATATAATGGGGAAAAGCATGGTTTTGCCTTATAGCTCTCTGTTCTCCTCAACGCCATAGGCAGCTCTTTGTCACTCCTCTTTCCTGTGGGCCAACCCTTCCTTTGCTATAGTCGCCCTCTTGAACTTCTGCAACTAGGCCCAATGGTGACATGAATGGAAGACACATTCTAAGAACCCTAGTGAAGTCCTGAAATCTCTGGCAGCCCTAAACCAGTATATACTGGTTTTTGTATACTTACATAGTATGATAAAGTCTTCTTTATAAATGAGTCAAGTAAACAATTAGCAACAAAAGCAGATATTAGAATAATTATAACAATATATTGTCATAAAAGTTATGTGAGTGTGGCCCATTTCTTAAAATATTTTTTTGTACCGTATGCACCCTTCTTGTGATCACGTGAGATGAGAAAACTCCTGTGTGATGAGATGAATGATGTAGGCATTGTGACGGAGCATTAGGTCAATAGACCTTCTGAAGTGGGGATTGTCTGCTTTTTCACTTACTGTACTTGGAGCATGGTTGATTGCAGGTAACTGAAACCATGAAAGTGAAACTGTGGCTAATGGGAGACGACTGTGCATTCTACTCTTTGCCAACAGAGCCTGGCTATGGGAAGGCTACAGGTCCCTTAACTACCCTGTCCATTTGTTCTTTCACCACTGCCACTCAAGGAGTAGATATGACTGATAGTAACATGGACTGGGTTAACTTATGGCAGTGATGACACAGTAGGAGAAAATTTGCAGCTAATGTTTAATATTTCCCGTGGTCCCTCATGGAGATTGTCATATTGATGCACTCAGTTTGTAATCTCACCTTTCTTTCAGGCTTTTGGTGAAGTCAGGTGCGTTATACATCCACCCTGGGTCTCCCCATCAGCTTCAGGGAATCCCACCCTGTAGCTATAAAGTTTGGTCTGATCTAAGATTCCATCTTTCTCCCTATCCCCCCTCCCTTCCCTTCTGTAATATAAAGACCCATTCCCATGACTTTGAAATGATGACCTCTAAAGACTTTCTGATGTTTTCAATCTGGGGCCCTCAGTGTCCCAGTCTATCTCTGGGGCAGCCTGGGGAAAATTTCAGTCCTCCAGCTGCATTTGTCATATTTGTAGATGGCAGAAAATCCAAAATCACTATGAGACCTCTGTTAATGGTTTACAATGGGTGATAGCTGAAATTTTCAGAGAATTTCCCATCATTATACTGGAGGGAAGAGACTGAAAGGGGAACATAAATCGTGCTTTGCTCTTTAGCAAAATCCCCATGCTGGGGTAGGGGGACTTTCCTTTCTATTATTCAGGAAGTACATCTTCATTTGATGGTTGCCTAGCTTTATTCCAACATGGATTTCTCTTCTCTTTAAAGGCGTTTGGATTAGATGTAGTGTGATCCCCTTCTTTCCTACCCTCTCCTCCCACATTGCCCAGAGAATGGGTTTTTAAAGCAATCTCAGATATTTCACCAAGTAATGTGTCCCTAGTGGGAAAAAGTCATAGCTTTATTGATTAAAATCTTGGTATAACATTCATAATTGGAGTTTTCCTGTAATTTGGTGCCAGGTTGCCTCACCGCTTTCTCTAGGGACTATATATCAAATGCTATGTTTCATGCTCTTGTTTGCTGATAAGGGCCTGATAAAACCACTAGTTTGACCTGATATTCAATTTCCGGAGATGAAAGCCCTGGTATGGATTGCCAAATGTCCTCAAATACAGTGACAATCCATCCCAATATTTTAAAAGAAATGTATGACTACGGGGAAAAAAATATCTTTGGGTTTGGGTGTGTGTTTTTGTTTTCTTCCTCTACCTTCAGTGTGTATTTTTATCTATTGCAAACAATTTTCAATCAATAATTAAAACTGATAAACAGATCTACAGGGGAAAAAAAAATCCTTCAGCTTGAGTTTAATAGATTGCCTCTCAAAGTCATTCCCTGACACAGCAAGTTGCCGAGGGAGTTTGTGCCAGTAAATAGGAAAGAATGGGGTTGATTAAAAAGTAAAACAACACAAAACCTGACATCCTGTTGTGAGTTTAAAAATAAAGCAAAATGACTCTTAGCAACCCATGTTGATTTCTGTCAAACTATCTTTATCGCATGGTAAGGACAAGGAGGAATAACACATGGCTTCTAGTCAGAGCAACTTTAGGCTTTATGGGAATTCATGATTTTTTTTTTTTAACCCTCCAACTTCTGTCTTTTTTGTTTTCTTACGACTTTTCTCCTGCAGAGACTCATGAGACACCTATTAGTCAGTGTGGAGCCTGAGTTGCTGCAGGAGGAGAAATGGGATGTCTTTCAGCTTTTCTTTTGTGTAGATCTGTTGCATGTTTACTAAGGTGAAAGGATTAGTGCCCTGGAGATCATTTGCTTTCATAAGCTTTAAACGAGAGCAGCAAAAGTTTCATGCCTTGATTCTTTTCCAACAGCTCTTTCTCGCAGCAAGGCAAAGAGGAGCAAGCTGAGACCTACAGATTGCCAACAGACTCTTCCAGCAAAATTGCCCTGTCTCAATCAGTTAAACTGGGTGGGAAGGGAGAGTCTCTGCCAGTTTTCTCCCATCTCTTTCACCATGTGGTGAGACACCCGAAGCATTCCACGGGGCTTTAGGATCAAGACGAAATACTCCAGATTTCTAAGTCTCACTAATACCCAGACCCCAGACCATATGTATGGATAATTCACATACTTTCTAACCTTTGCATTTTGTATATAAACTCTTTGTCAAACACTGGTTTTCTGGAGCTTCATATATAACAAAAAGTTAATAAGAAAACAGAAAAAGAATTTTTTTTGGTGCCCTAACCACTATTTCCATTTAATATAAAAAATAGTAGTAAATATAGAAAACCAAAATTTTGCTTTCTGGTGATTTATAGCAGGTACTTTCCCATATGACAGGCATCTAAAAGATAATGACTTAAAATGTTGGTTTTGAAATGGAATATAATAGAAGCTAGAATGACAGCTGCAAAACAAACAATAACCCGAAAGCTGGTTTGAAACAAATTCAAAACCAGGTAAATGAAAGCAGGTCCCTGTTCCCAAATTACTTTACTTAAGAAATAAAATAAGGAAAGCAAAGCAAAAAGAAAGAAATTTAATTTAATATTCTTTATATCAACCTTCTTTCCCCCAACTCCCTTGAAATTTGGATGTGGCTGCAGGAGTGACTATACCCTTTTACCGAGGTATTTATGTGGTAATGGACATCATACCCCCTTTTACTAGGCAGTGATCCAGTTCTCAAACGAACTGATTAAATCACCTTCTCCATTTTGAGCTTTGGAAATAAGGAAACTGTAGGAAAAAGCAAAATAAATTTTCACTGTGAATTCACAGATTTTCTGGCCTTTGTATTTTTATACAAGCATAATCTTGATAGCTTCAGAATAACCAAATCATAAACTCTAGATATTAAACTTGAGTTCCAGTGATCAATTCTGTATTTGGAGAATTTAAAATCTATGAATTATCTACCACTCTGCTTATCCTCGAAGAATGATTTCATCTCAGGGAGAAATAGGTAAGATCTTGAAATCTCTGCTATAAAATCTGCAAAACTACCCACCACTACCTCGTCCTCATTTCCTTCCCTCTGTTTATTATGAGAGGGAGCCTGATATTTCAAGGCCTATCATTCCCCATGTTTAAGTCCCTTCTTCTTCTGCTCCCTGGCTACCACTCACTATTCTTTCTCATTTTATTTCTGTGTCTTAAGTCTCTGATCTTCTCTTTTTCTTCCATTTAGAAACACAACAAATAAACAAAAACAAATATTTAAACCTCATTTTTTCTTCTTGTTTTTTTTTTTTTTGTTTTGTTTTGTTTTGAGACAGAGTCTTGCCCTGTTGCACAGGCTGGAGTGTAGTGGCTCACTGCAGCCTTGAACTTCTGGGCACAAGGGATCCTCCCACCTACTGGGTAGCTGGGACCATGATTTTCTTTCTCTTCTTCTTCTTCTTTTTTTTTTTTTTGTAGAGGAGGGTCTCACTTTGTTGCCCAGGCTGGCCTCAAACCCTCAAACTCCTGGGCTCAAGTGATCCTCCCACCTCGGCCTACCAAAGTGCTGAGATTACAGTCGTGAGCCACTGGTCCTCCAAAACCACTTTCTTGATTCTAGTTAGCTTTCCCTCCATCCATCTATTGGCTACCTTTCTTCTTCCTTTTATAGCTACACTTCTCTAAAGAGTTGCTACCAAGTGGCCTCAAGCTAAATTTGCAGGTCAAAAATAAGGTATTTTGGTAAACATCAGTAGGTTCTGATCCTTAGAGGCAGAGAAGGATTTATGACTCCTCCTTGTCATTTTACTTCCAGATCGTGTGTTATAATGGATGCAAGTCTCGGTTTGAAATCTGCTATTTATACCAGTATTTGTTATAAAATAGGCACAAAATGTATAAAACCAGTTCCTATAAAATCAACTGAGACCATTGCTATCTTTTGGCATTTGCATGAAATAATTCCTCTAAAGTGACACCTGACACACTGTGGGATTTCTAGTTGGATTGGGCATCAGAGCCCTTTATGTGTGGAGGACACAGAAGTTGGAAACCTAGGCTCTAGTTAGGAGGTGTTAGGTTATTAGGTTTGCTAGATTCTTTAATTTCTTTCAGATGGAGAAGATAGAACCCACACAGTCTCTTTTGTTCTCCAAATATCATGAACCCCACTCATTTCACAAAAGAAAATTTATTTCCAACATCCATTAAGGTAATTAACTATCTGGGGCAGATTGAGATAGTATTTGAAGCACTTGTCTTAGTGCCTCTGTAAGTCTGGATTCCTAATGACATTCCTCTAAGAGCTAACTAACCTCCTACTGAGGTCTGATTAAAGTTAACTTACATACACATATGAATCATACTGCTTATTCTGAAGAATTTTAAAGCATGTGACTACTTAGTCATTGAACAATTGTCACTTATCCTTATTTCTGCTCTGTTCTCACTTGCAGCTCTATTCACTCTCAGGTGCCTTCTGTCCCCATTGCCCCAAATAATTGTTCTCTCTAAGATCATTAATAATCTCCGTGTTGAAAAAAATCCAGTGGACACAACTCAGTCCTCGTTTGACTTCATTTCTGGTTCCTTTTAGCACAGCTGGTCATGTCTACTTTCTAAATACCATACCCTACAGATTTTCTTCCTGCCACACTAAGCCACCTTGGCCTCCATGGTTGGTTCCCCAGGTAAAGAAGATGGAGAATGAGCAGAATGGTTTCTTTCTTAAGGATGACTTTCCAGGTTCACCTCAAATATTATTACCTATCATTCAACCTTAAAGATCATAAAAATACAGAACCAAGACTTGGAACTTTATAAAATCAGATGTTAGCTGGATGCTGAAGAACCAATAAAGGAGTCTGAGAAGTACTGGCCAGGGAGGTAGAAGGAAAATCACCACGGGGTAGAGAGTCAGGAGTGTGTTCCAGGAACAGGAAAATTAGACAACATATTAAACACTACTGAGAACCCAATTAGGATGAGGTCACAGAATAAATCAGAGAACTAATAAAATGGAGCTTGCTGGTCATGGTTGTGACAACAACAATATCAGTGCAGTGGTGGGGACAGAAAACAAATGGGGTTGGAGCAGGGAGAAATGAAAATGGGAGATAAGAATGAGAGAATTTCTTTAGAAAATTTGTATTGTGAATTGGAGCAGAGAAATGGAGTGACAGTTGGAAGGAGATATAGGATCTGTCTTAGTTCAGAATGCCAGAACAGAATACCATAAGCTGGTTTAGGCAACATACATTTATTTCTTACAGTTTTGGAGGCTGGGAAGTCCCAGGTGTCAGCAGACCTGGTGTCTGGTGAGGCCATTCTTGCTACAGCATGCTTGTGTACTGATGGGAAAGATCCAATAGAGAGAAGGAAATTGATGATGGGTAAAGAGGGTATGAAATCCTAGAGAGGATGAGGAGGATGAATTTTGTAACACTAGTAGGGGGATTGGTCCTTGATAGGAGCAGGACAGTCCTTCAAATGTAATAGGAGAGAAGAGAGAAAATGGTTAACTGTATAATTTTAGAAGTTGAGATGAATTGGAATTTAATAATTTTTAAAACTATTGGAGGCCGGGCGCGGTGGCTCAAGCCTGTAATCCCAGCACTTTGGGAGGCTGAGACGGGCGGATCACGAGGTCAGGAGATCAAGACCATCCTGGCTAACACGGTGAAACCCCGTCTCTACTAAAAAATACAAAAAACTAGCCGGGCGAGGTGGGGAGCACCTGTAGTCCCAGCTACTCGAGAGGCTGAGGCAGGAGAATGGCGTAAACCCGGCAGGCGGAGCTTGCAGTGAGCTGAGATCTGGCCACTGCACTCCAGGCTGGGTGACAGAGCAAGACTCCGTCTCAAAATAAAACAAAAAACAAAAAACAAAAAACAAAAAAACTATTGGGATCATCAAATAGCCAGAAGGAAGAACTTTTGCCTTCTGTAGAAATTGGGTGTAAATAACTTGTTAAAATGTTGAAGGTGCATTGCTATATTTGCTGCTTTGGAAAAGCTTTTCATATAATATATAAAAGTATAATAAGGAATATCAGGCGTGTGTGTGTATGGGTACTCAGGTAAAGGATGTGAGATGCACATGGATTCTGAACTTTTATGTGACTGGGCTAAGATATGCATGTTGTCATTGCTTTAAAAATCTTATACTTTTCTGTATGATTTGAAAGATATCTGCTTCAATGGAAGATAACAATTAAGAGGCAATAGCATAAATAATTTTCATCCAATAAATTCACTTTCTTAATTGATAAGTCAAAATGGTAACAATGGCAATGCCATGTTGATTCACGAACCACCTGTACACTGAACAAACCTATCAATTAAATGCAGGTTTTTGTTCTAAAAGGAGGGTATGTCCTACTTTTCTCTGTGAGTACTTCAACACAAAAAGGTGAAGTACTCTGTTTTGCAAGTTTGTGAACAAGTGGTTTTGCTACAAAATCACCACTGACACCACACAGGATGTGCTTGGGGGAATGCTGCTTGAGGAAAAATTAAAAATACCAAGTGTCAATGACCACTCTGGTGGTTAAACAAAATCTCGGGCAGCATACTGCTGTAGACTTTTAGCTTCTTCATTTTTTTTTTTTTTTTTCCGTTAAATAGAACCAATTAATTCTTACTTGAAATTTCCAAATACATGAGGTTTCACTACCATTTTGGGGGAATGGAGCCAGTGTTTTCATTGTCACACATAGACTTTCACTAATGTATTTTTCCTCAAAGGCAACTAGATATTCATGTTACTACTGCTTTTCCTTAGAAACAGAAGTCTCCCGATCATAATTACAGGCTTTGAGCAAAGGCAACAGTAGTGAAGAAACCCAGAGCTCTGTAAACATTACTGAAGAACCATGCCAAATATATGCATAAATTCAGGTACGGGAAAACTTCGGGCTTAATGTTCTTAAGATGATATTTGAAGAGTGTTTCCAAAAATAAGGTTTTATAAGGGATTTTGAAAATTCGTTTGTTTTTAAAGGAAGTTTTAGCTTGTCTGGTTGTGCAGATAATCTTCCCTTCCTAAATCAGTGCCTTGCTGTTTTGTTAAGTCTAGGGTGCAGCAGACTGAAACAAAAGGTGCGAAGTTCTTCTCATCCATCTTAATGGGGTGTTAATGACTGCAGAGGCTGACTGAGATCATTTAAATGTGAGCGCTATTAATCACCTAGAAAAAACACAAACACCCAGCTCAAGCCACTGAAATGTAATTGTAAGGGACAGTTGGGTCTAATTTTGTTTTTGAATGAACACTTGTATAAAAAAAAATGAGCTGCCCCCAAGCCAGCTTGGCAGATTTAAAGCCAAGCTTACAGGCAACTGCCTTCTAATCTTTTATTGAGATTTGAAGAGGTGGTTTCTTCCATGAACTTGCAGTTTAGCTGTTCTGCATCTAGTGAACAACTTTTACCAGCGGTATAAATTTCTACTAGGCAGTCACTTGCCAAATTATATTTCCTTAAGAGGACTTCCTATGTATCCTTTGACTTGGAAATGTGTGTGTGTGTGTGTGTGTGTGTGTGTGTGTGTGTGTTTTAAGTGCTTCAAGGATATTTTATTCAAGGTTTTAAATAATTTCCTATTTCCATAACTTGCTTGTTCTGACTCTTTTTGCAATGTGTTTGTCATGTCTGAAACTATTGTTTTCTCAGATTTTTGGCAGGGTTGGGGTTGGAATGGGCGGTGGTGAACCTTGGCTTTAACTTGGCAAAATTGGCAATATTTCTGGAAAACAAAATGAAAGGTCTACAGGAGCATTTTTTTTTTTTTAATTGTTGTTGCTGTTTTACAGGGTGGGCTAATGGAAGAGTAGAAATGTAGCAATTCTACTTTACAGAAAATCAGAGTCTGGCTTCTGTATTAAATGTAATCTAACGTATTAAATTGATATAAATACACATGGTGCTAGGTTTCTGTGGAGTTCGGCACGTACTCTTGGCCATCTCATTCACACATTGCCTGAAGTTTGAGATTAGTAATCAAGAGGTGGTTTATTTATTTTTGCTTTTCTGTACATGGCCAAAGTGCATGATCTGTCTTTAGGGTATGGGGATATGAGAGGTAGGGGGATCGCTCTGGTCCGGGGTTCTTTGCCTGTGATGTTGTTATCCATCGATAACTACCACTGGTGGCAGTGACTTGGCCTGGACTGATCTGACCCTGTTTCATGTACAAGATGTAAGTTTGGAGGGTATTTATCTCCACTGTTGAACATGTTGTTGATTTTTATTTTTTGACAGGAGCAGCCAAGCCACTTTTGGTTTCACCACTCCTTACATTCACCCTTTGCTTGTTGCCTAGGGCAGAAGTCACTTGGAAAGTTCACAAAGGAAATAAAATACTTCGGTGGCCTCTGAAGTTAAATAAAATACTTGTCTAAGGGTTAGGTCTTTCCCTCCTCCCTTTCCCAATGGAAAGAGGCAGAAAAGCTGTGGATTTTAATAAGGCTAACATTCTAGGTTTGGAAAAGGTCAAGTGACCACAAATGCCTGATAAAGTATTTGCTTTTTTTCGGTATAACATTTGAATTTTAAAATATGATATTTAAGGCAATTATTCTTCAGAAGTTCACTAACTTCAAATGAGTAGGTTCTAAGGGCTAAAAATGCTTCGTATTGTCCAAGAGTTGCCACTGATGTTGCTGTCATTGTGACTTAAGGGAGGATTTGAAATGTATTATGTTTAAGATATTGCCAGCCTCTTCCCCAGTGCCTGGTGGGTGGGGAGAGAAGAATGGGTTAAAAGGCAATTTGAGCTGCAATCAAATAATATCAATGTATATATACAGAACAAGTTATATGTTGTTATTTAGTGTCTTCAGTTACCCATTGTGAAAGTTGGGGTGAATCTTTTGAAAAGCAGTGAATGTTGCCCACTTCCTCTTCTTCTCTTCCTGTTCTATTATGAGTTGTCAGTTAGCCTTTCTCTAGTCCTTCTACGTTTGAAGTGTGCAGAATATTTAACATTATTCTACTTCTTCTGAGTTGATTTTTAAAAATTCTGAAGTTCCTTCTTCTAAGGCTATCTGTGCGTTAAGATGGCTGTTCAGGAGGAAGTGTGGGAACTGATTTAGTTTCCCACCAAGAAGCCCTGCACAAATTCAAGTATTAGCCTTGATTCTGGCTCTGCAGTGGCCTCACTGTGTGGTCTTGGCAAGAGGTTGTTATATCTCAGTTTCCCTATCTGTATAAAAGGGGGTAATTACCCTAGCTTACTCAGTAAGTTATAGCCTTGAACAACAAATGAATGATTATAAAGTATTTAAAACTACAAGAGAATGTAGAAATTCTAAGTATTACAGTTTTATTTCCTTACAAGGGGTGATAAAGTAAAAGTGAGGTTTAATAACAAATTGAAATTCCTAGATGAAAGGGGCTGGAGAAGTTCAAAGTCGTTTTATTATTATTAATAATAGGTGTTGTATCACCCTCGTTCACCCTCCTCATCTAATCAGCATGCATTCCTTGGATTAAAGGGAGTGTTCTCTCTCCAAATGACTTTTATCTGCAGTGTTGAGACATTCCTTATCCTGTTTTATGGATATGGAGTTTTGAGTGACTATAAACAACTCCATTTTTTATAAACTTTTTTTTTTTTTGAAAAGAAGAGAAGCCAAGTTGCCTCTTGGTTCACCTTCGTAAGCATGTGAAGATGTTTATATGAAGCTCCTTCACAGTTCTGTTCCTGTTTGTGAGACTCCAACCTCTTTGCTCATAGATTTGTTATTCACTCCATAGACATTCTTTGTTTCCCCTTTGTCTATGTGGAAAGCTTCCAATTTTATTTATAGAGAGTCTCAAATCATATCTCTAATTTTAATACAAAACCTCTGTTAAGTCAGAATAAATGGAGAGCATAAATACTTTACTCTAAAATGCTTTACTTTAAACATTTGCAAGAGTGGAGAACAGATTGTAGAAATTCCTCAAGTGAAAGGAACTTGACATACATGACAAATGTGAGGCTCTCCTGGCTGAGGGGATGAGAAGATGTGGAGCCAGCATCGACATGAGTCAGAGTGAGGCTAGGCAAATAGAAGAACTCAGCTTCCAACCACTCTCATTCTTTTTTCTTTTAAACAAATTTTAAGGCCTGGAGTGGTGGCTCACGCCTGTAATCCCAGCACTTTGGGAAGCTGATGCGGGCGGACCTGGAGGTCAGGAGATCGAGACCATCCTGGCTAACATGGTGACACCCCGTCTCTACTGAAAATACAAAAAATTAGCCGGGTGTGGTGGCGGGTGCCTGTAGTCCTAGCCACTTAGGAGGCTGAGGCAGGAGAATCGCTTGAACCTGGGAGGCGTAGGTTGCAGTGAGCCGAGATGGCGCCACTGCACTCCAGCCTGGGTGTTAGAGAGAGAGTCTGTCTCAAAAAAACACACAATTTAAATTTTTGCTTTTTAAAACAATTTTAACTTTTATTTTAGATACAAAGGGTACATGTGCAGGTTTGTTACATGGCTATATTGTGTGGTGCTGAGGTTTAGGGTATGGATCCCACCACCTAGACAGTGAGCATAGTACCCTGTAGGTAATTTTGACAGTTTTTAAACCCACACCCCCCCTCACTCACCCATCTAGTAGTCCACAGTGTCTACTGTTCTCATCTTTATGTCTATAAGAACCCAATGTTTAGTTCGTACTTATAACTGAGAACATGTGGTATTTGGTTTTCTGTTTTTGCATTAATTCATTTAGGATTATAGCCTCCAGTTGCATCCATGTTGCTGCAAAAGATATGATCTTGTTCTTTTTTATGGCTGAGTAGTAGTTCATGGTGTGTATGTACCACATTTTTATTATCCAATCCATCACAACCATGCTAGTTCTGAATCTTTTATCCTGCCTGGTGAAAACCATAATGAATAAAGTATGCAAAATTTATTTGTGCAAAAGAATAAACAATTATTTACTGCAGTAGTATCTGCTGGTAAGTTCATTTTTTAAAATTCAAAATCTTAATAGGATCTTCTTTTTGATATTGAACTATTTTGGGATTATGGGAAATGGACGTATATTTAAAATTTAACAAATTGACAAGAGACACAATGACCCTTTAGATAACTGGAGTTAAATAATGACAGAAGAAGTGTTCCAAAGCAGTAGATAATTAAATGTCAAGCAAGAGTGGCAGACAGTGAATGCTGTGGGTCTGGCCTGGCATGTTGGAGGTATTCAAGAAATACTTTTGAATGAGTTCACAGGAAGGTTGGAGTGGCAGCAGAGTCTTGGAGGCTGTTGTTAATGGAGCAGACTCTTGGGAGTCAATTCAGGTTTAGGGATTGATGTAGAGAAAGGATAAAAAAAAGGCATTCGAATTGGAAGACCATGGGGAGAGTTACAAGGAGGGATGATCACCATGTATTCACAAAAAATGAGTAAATCTGTGACTGAAGTGGGGGACTGGCAACTCTTTAATGAAATCACTGCAATGTGTAGCTCAAGCTTGTCCAACCTGCAGCCCATGGGCTTCACGCAGCCCAGAATGGCTTTGAATGCAGCCCAACACAAATTTGTAAACTTTCTTAAAACATTCTGAGACTTTCTATTTGTAAACTCTCTAAAAACATTATGAGTTGTTTTTTGCAATTTTTTTTTTTAAGCTCATCAGCTATCATTACTGTTAGTGTATTTTATGTGTGGTCCAAGACAATTCTTCCTCTTCCAATGTGACTCAGGGAAGCCAAAAGATTGAATAGCTCAGGCACTGTAGACTATTCATGGAATTGTATAGTTTCTAAGTACTTTGTAGTTTTCCATTAGTTGCATAAGGCTTAAAGAGCCTACAAGTGGGCTGAAAGGGTTGTCTCTTGGGAAGCTGAAGCTATGTGGCACCACTTTGAAGGGAGATGCAGTTTGGGGACTCATTTTCAGAGAAGTGATAGCTAATGATATGCAACTGTTGGTACTCAGACTAGATCGGAAGGCTTAAACTATTAATACATTCCTTTTCTGAACTAGATTTTTAAGTAACTGTAAATGCAAGCAGGTAGGCTAAGGAAGTCAAGTGATGATGCAAGAACTTTAAGGAGTGCTTACCTATGCTGTGACTAAGATCGTACCATAGACAACCTCCTACATTTTTTTTTAAGGATAGGAAGCCCCTCCTCACTGCCCCGTGTGAATGAAAGCATATTGAGGAAATAGTTAATAATTAGAATCAGGAACCTGATGAAGAATGGCTTGTCAGTGACTTACTCAGTGTACTGGGGCTGAGTTGATTTTTACCAACTCAAGTTTTACAATCTTATTAATGATTGTTAAAAACACAGACAAAGAAAAATATTGCCTTGTTTTCTTTCATCATTATGTGTGAATGTAGCTGCCATTTAATGAGTGTCTGTTACATTCTAGGCTTTGCATATGTGCTTTCAGATATTATCTCCAATTCTTTCCCACATCTCCAAAGTGGTTGCTGCAATTCTTTTATAGTAGGAAAAGTAGAAAAACTGAGCCACAGAGAGGGTTAGCAACTTTTTCATACTTACCCAGTCAGGATTCAAAACCTGGTGTGAGTCCAAAGCCTGCACTCTTTCCACTATGCCACACTGAGGAGTCTTCTCTGTGTAAAAATTAATTTAAAAATGTGTTATCATTCTTCTAAAGTCTGAAAGTAATATTACCCGGACTACTCTGAGAGTGTATGTATATATATTTAATTACCCTTATATAAGCCTGGAGGCCTTTTCACACAAGCGCCTCAACGCACTTTGTATATTCTAAAGTTTTTCTATAGGCAGAGATTTAGCGACAAACTAAAGTTAGAGCCATGTGCAGAGAATCCCTTGCCCTTTTCCTTGCTGACTCAGCTTCCCGCAGTCCGTTGTTCGGAACAAAGGCTGCCAGAACCCATGTGTGTGTGTGGAGATATCAGTCCTGAAAGCAGAAATTGGCAACACTCGGAGGATGAAAATGGCTGCAGATGTTGAGGGCGGGGGAGTTCAAAAGCAGCTCTGTTATGTGGAATCCCACATTTGAGACCTTTTTTGCGGGGGGAGTCGGAAAACTAATAGCCCTCCACTTTTGAGTTAAAACGTGATGCTGCTTTCAGAGGAAATATAAAAGAGCCCTTGCCTTCTCTGCCTAGGCTGAGGCGGCCCTACCCTTTGCGGCTCATCAACCTTGTGCTTCAGCCTTGGGCCTGGATTCACACCTCCTCCTTGTGACTGGCACTGGTTGAAAGGAAGGATCATGGCCAAGATGTGATCTAGCTGAACAGAAGGGTGTGGTGCCAGCATGGAGCCCCTCTCTCATGTCTAACCCCTATCACTTCATCAGACCATTTATTTGGCTTCCAATACTTCCATTATTATTTTTTTTGAACTTGGCATTTTTAGACTCAATAGTATACATGTTGCTTAATAAGTATAATTCCTCAAATATAAAAACATCAATAGATTGCCTATTTTCTACCTTTACCCCCATCCCCACCCCTCCACCCCCCAGGAGGAATTTATAATCCAAAATCAATTGAACAAAACTTGATCCTGTTGTACTTTCCAGAACACTCACTTGTTCCACTGAATTCTTTTCTCTTAATTAGGTTCTGGCTAGGTATATGTGCTATCTTTGTGGAGTCTCATCTCCCATGCTGTATGTGTGTACATCTCAGATCAGTCAACCAGATCAATCTCTCATCTGTGTGTCAATACTTTAACCACACCACCCACTCATCAACTTTTCATTTGAGTTTCAGTCTTTCATTTCTCAGTTTCTCACTTATGTTCAACTGCTCATATGACCCAATGAATAATTCCTTTTGTCTCGCCTCTCAATCACCTTTTGTCCCAGCAATAGAGTTAGAACCTGTGACTTGGCCCATGAACAAGCTTTCAGGCCATGTGGTAGAACTGGATGAGAACTATGGGATTAAAAGTCTGGAGACAAGAGCATTTTTTTTTTTCTGGTTCAGCAACCTGGGGTTTTGAGTAAGTCTGTTTGCTTTCTGAGCCTCAGTTCCCTCTTTTGAAAAAGAGCTGATGATTGATCTGTAATATTCATTATTCATTGAAGAAGTAGCTAATGAGTGCCTACTTTTTGTGGCTCTGAGCTAGATGTTGTGTAAGGGTGAGAATATAGACACGGTCTCTGCCCGGAGCTTATAATATGTGGGAGTGTCAACTGTCATTGAAGAATTCCACAAATAACACACTTATCAACCATTATAAATGCTGTGAAAGAGAAGCACAGGGGGCCACAGGAACAGGCAACAGAGATGCTAAACTAGTGGGAACAGGCAAGAGGGATATGGGGAGGGATGAGGGATAGTGCAAGAATTAACTAAGCAAAGGGGAGGGGAGAGAGAAGCATTCAGGGCAGAGGAAATAGCCAATGTAAATGCTTCAAACAAGTATATGGAAAGAAATGAATGAAGACCACCAAGGTGGACAGAGACTACAGTGGGAAAGGGAGGCTTAAGATGAGGCTACAGATGTAGAGAGAGGCCAAATTAGGTGAAACCTTTAACCTTAAACTGTATTCTAAGTTCAATTAAAGGATTTGAAAACAGTGGAGTGGCATGAGGTTTGCTTTTTAAAAGTCACTCTGCCTCTGATTAGAGAATAGATAAGAGGAGGTAGAAATAAATGTGGGGCATTTTTAGTATTCTAGGCAAGAGAAGAGTATACTTAGAAGAGGGTGGTAGAAGAGGATGGAGAGAAACAGATGGTCCTTCCACGTTTGTCTCTGATGCTTTTTCTTGCAAACCAACCCTGTGAGCCACACAGGAAGTGATCTTGACTCTTCCTGCACTAGGTTTTTGTTTCAGCTTCACATTTGGCACATTGTTTACTTTGTCTTGCTTATTCAATATTTTATTTCCCCCACTGGATTGGAAGCCTCTTACAGCAGCTGCAATGTCTTGCTTACCTTTTTATTTTCTAAAATCCTGGCTTTACATATAAAGGGTGCATAGTCATGTGTTCTGGTTGGGTCTATGCTTTTCTTTATGGGCAACTTTATTGGTTGATGTGAAACCCCCATCCAGAGGCAAAACTGAGGGATTTGCTGGCAGGCCTGAGTGGTCTTAAGCCTAAACGTTAGGTTGTATTAGGTGAAATTTGCTCTGCTATCCCCGAGGAAACAAAGGAAGGAGAATGGTTGTGGTGGGAGGAAGGGGAAGAAAGGAATTTCTCCTTTAAAGGTCTTAGTTTGGAGTCACACTCTTCCCTGCTTCGTATTCTCCTGCTGCAGCACTGCCGACAGAATTCTCTCACACGCACAGTTGCCTAGTTGTTTCAAGGGTTGTATGACAGTAGGAGAAACTTCTGGAGTATCAGGATCATTGACTGAGGCAGATGAAGCCTCACCTGGTGCCGACTATAGGTTTCGTTCCTCTGAGGTGGTCACTGCTTACTCTTCTGAGCCCTTCCTAACCTTTCAGCAATCTTTTCACGTGGTTCCTCTCCTCTCCTCAGAGGCTGAGGTACTTTTCTTCAGCTCCTTTGTGGCCATTGGCAGAGCACAGTCCTTTACTATTTGGATCCCAGATTGATCCCTTTTTGGTGTCTGGTTGAAACTCTTGTCTGAGCTGCCAATTTCTTCAGAAATTAGGAGTTTTGTTCCGGGTTCTCTTTCCATAAATTCTATTTCCTCTAGGTTTCTTTCCTTTTGTACTCCAAGAGACTTTTAATAGTCATTCTTCAAGTTTGGGGACTTCGGAACAGTTCATGACGGGTATTTTCTTTCCCTCATCTGCTTTGTTAAAGAAAAAATAATAGGAGAAGAAACTTTAGCTTTCTTCAGTGCCGCTCCTTTTTCCTCAGAGCCTACTTCAAACTCCCTCTACTACAGTCCCTTTATAGGGCTTGTAATAGATGATAATGTGCTAAAAGCAATCTCTATTAGACTCTGGGAACTCCTCATTGTCTTCAATTAGACTCTTTAAGATTCTTAAAACCCCCCAGGCACATTTAAACTTAAAAAGCTAGACCTTGGTCTGGGATCACGCTTCATTCATACTTATTTTCTGGTGAGAGTGGTATTTTTCTCTGGCTGATATTTTACAATCTAGAATTACAAAATAGTTGCGGCTGAAAGTCACCTTAGAGACCATCTCGATTCTTATCCATACTCTTATTCTATTGTTAAGAAACCTAAAGGCCTGGTGAATCAAGTAGTTTGTCCTAAGTCATTGAGTTATTTAGTATTAATGACTAGAATCTTTGTCTTCAAAGGCCTAAGTTTCTATTCTTTGTAATTCTCTAATTTTCTACCGAAAGTCATACAGCAGGACAAAGACATTGTGTGCTCACAGGGCATTGCATCATTCATTCCATCAATCATTTAACAAATATTTATTGAACACCTATATAAGCAAAGAGATGTGCTGGTACATAACGGTATACATAAGCAGCTTGATTTAAATACAAGCCAAATACAATTAATTTCTGTTAATCATTTATAATTGTAAGTTCTTTTCCTAGGAACTGAAAAAATAAAACCAAAATATATTATGGTTCTATCGTGTACAGAGAGTTATTTTAGGAAGAACAGGGAGAATGCCATGTACTAATTATGCTGAGTTATGGATTTCTTGAGTTTTATGTAAATGTTTTGGTATGAAAAGAGGCGGGGTAAGCAAGCTTAAGTTTTTGTAAAATAAACACTGGAAATTAAGACCATCTTCAGAATAGCCACATGGTGGATAAAAAGTTTAGAAAATGCAATGTAGAGGCCAGGCGTGGTGGCTCACGCCTGTAATCCCAGCACTGTGGGAGCGTGAGGAGGGCAGATCTCTTGAGATCAGGAGTTTGAGACCAGCCTGGCCAAGATGGTGAAACCCTGTCTTTACTAAAAGTACAAAAATTAGCCAGGCGTGGTGGCAGGTGCCTGTAATTCCAGCTACTGGGGAGGCTAAGGCAAGAGAATCCCTTGAACTCAGCAGGCAGAGGTTGCAGTGAGCCTAGATGGCGCCACTGCACTCCAGCCTGGGCAACAGAGTGAGAGTCTGTCTCAAAAAAAAACAAAAACAAAAACAAAGCATAATGTGGAAAGACATTGTTCTCCCTGAAAACTGTGATCAGGTTGTTTGTTTTACAGGTGGCTTATTATTACATCTTGAAAGGACTGGACATCTGGGCACTGTCTGACATTACTTTTGACTTCACTGGAGGCAACCTAGAAAGAGAGAGATGTCTCAGCAGTTTCTTTATCAATTACTACCTTTGGATTTAGCCTTCTGTGGTCATTTTGAATAGCAAGCATCTGAGACAGCCAAGTTTGGCAGTAATCACAAAGGTGGGCATGACTGCCAAAACCACAACCCATGGTCAAAAGGATCGTCATCCATTTGGAGATAGGAGTCGTGATGTGATGTTCAAAGAGTGCCGAGTCAGAGGGCCTGGGCCTGTGCCTAGTGCTAGCTTTTCTTCCCTCGTGTGACCTCCTGGCAGGCCACCTAATCCTATGGATAATTTTTCCTCACCCTTAAAATAGTGGTAAAATCTCCTGCCCTACCTATGGCATGACGTTATTTTGAGGATCAAATGAGATTACTAATGCAAAGCTGCTTTCAGAACTCAAAGACATCTGGGAATATAAGGCAGTTTTTGTTTTTTAAAACCTAGGATTTTGACCAGTAACAGAAATATTTACCTTACAGAGATTAGTGTTTCTTTGGTGGGTGTTGGGAGTCCATGTGCATATTTTACCCTGTGGAAAGCACTTCTGTTCCCCTTGCTTTGAAACTGGCAGGAGATAGGCTCAGGGCTGGTGGGAAGTAGCTAGCCTCTCTTATCCCTTCAAAGAAGCAAGAACGGGACTGAATTTTATTAGAGAGGCTCAGTGTGATGGACACAATGAGGCAGCAGTCACCGGATCACTCCCAGTAATCTCCCATTCCCGCAGTCATGGGAACACTTCACAGACAACCGATGTGAGGTTCTGAGTCATGTTTGCAATGTTTCCAGGTGACGGCTGATACCAAATATTTCTTTTTCTTTTGTGCCAGCACTGTAGGTTCTGTTGTGTCATGGTAGAAAGGAGTAAAAAAAAGAAAAATCCTTTTGCTTGATTGTAGAGAACATTTTATTTTACATTCCATTATTTCGTGCAATAAGCTCTCATTGAGTGGACACCATACAAGGCATTAGTGACACAGGCCTAAGTGGTTGGGAGTTGTGTCATGGAGTAATTACATCATACTGTGGTGGTAAGTTCTGGGTTGAAATAGGTAAAGCTGGAATACTTCCTTCAGATCTGTGGTCTCCTTATCTGGCAACCTCAGAAGGTATGTGTTCTAGAAAGTGCAATGGTAAGATGGTAGAGATTCTGTTAGTTTGATGTCTGTGGAACACATTTTCATTCCTTCTTTATCCTGCCTTTTATCAGCATTCAGCATTGTGAAAGTAACAGAAGTGAGAAATAAATTTGGAGTTTGTCTGAGGCAGGAGCTAGCAGTTATTTATATTAATATATTTATTTAATGACTTTAATTAATAAGCAAGATCTTTGCCTTCAATTAACATAAATTCTAGCTAAGGGCACAATGGTCACACAATGTAGAAATTCCTAACATGTTGGGTATGGATTTACAGTATGGAAGTTTTATTGTAAAGGGCCTACAAGAATACATGAAGCATAGTCCAAACAAAGGATATGCTATTAGTTTTAATGCATATAGGATCTGCTGTGATTACTAAAATACAAATCTAATGAAAGTTACTAAATTCATTGTGTCTCTTTGCCATTTCGCATTTTACTTTGGCCTGTGTAATTATTTTATTATATATTTTTCCCCACTAGAGTGTAGGTTCTACGAATCTGTTTTTATTCCATTAGGTCAGTGGATACTAGAAGAAGGTTTCTTAAATGCTGATTAAGTCTGTATTCTCAATCAACAGATTCAGAGATTACAAATATAATGTTCTATCCCTTGAAATTTTGTAAATTTAAAAAGGATGTAACTTTTATACAACTAGAAGTTAAAACCTTTGGGTTGAGGTTGAGGCTTTGAGTGCGGGTCAATGCAGCGAAGATAAGTAAGATATAGGAAAAAATGCAAATTAAAAGGAGCAGGGCACAAAGACTTAACTGTGATAGGTTAGAGATCATTAGCTATGGAATGCCACCTCTACCTTCATCTCCCATTGTTTTCCTTCATGCTCTTTCATTTCCAAGAATTTTGACGTATCTTGCCTCATACGAACTATACAATAACCCATGAGGTGAGAAGCAGCGCAGAATGGCTATTGCCTGGTTCTTTTATCTTAAGACTTTCCAAAGCTGCTGATGTCTTGAAGGATAGAGCTAGAAGGGACTGAAGAGATCATCTTGTCCTGCAAGCCTTATTTCCTCTAAGGAAACAGAATTCGCCAAATGCTAAGGTTCTTATCCAAGGTTATCCAACTAGATTGTGGCAGAGACAGGACCAGAACCCCCAAATCTAGTCTAACTCAAGCTGTTTCTTTTCTTTCTTTGTGTGTATGTGTGTGTGTGTGTGTGTGTGTGATGGAGTTTCACTTTTGTCACCCAGGCTGGAATGCAATGGCGCAATCTTGGCTCACTGCAACCTCCACCTCCCAGGTTCAAGTGATTCTCCTGCCTCAGTCTCCTGAGTAGCTGGGATTACAGGCATGTGCTACCATGCCTGGCTAGTTTTTGTATTTTTAGTAGAGACAGGGTTTCACTGTGTTTACCAGGCTGGTCTCGAACTCCTGACCTCAGGTAATCCTCCTGCCTCATCCTCCCAAAGTGCTGGGATTACAGGTGTGACCCATCATGCCCAGCCAAACTGTTTCCACTACACTTCACTAACTCGTTTTTGGGGTCAAGTTCATCATCATTCTAATATTTGATCTGAGAGGAGAAAGTGCTGTAACTGATGAATTAAGGAAGTATTAATTTGAATTTACAGTTTATGCCATTGATCTTTTCTTTTCATCCAATCTTTGAAAATACTTGCTCCTCCAAACTAGCAACAGCTTAAGAGTCCATCAAAAATACAATTTTGTAAACTTGTTGTGTTTACCTAATTTCACTGAAGATCATAATCTTTAAGTCAGCATGTATTTATTCTGTGAAGTCATTACAAATGTACTACTTACCTTCATAAGAGTGAGTAAATATGTTCTTTCTTCATTATTTAGGCATGCTTTCTGTACAATAACTCCCTTCTCAAGCCAATATCAATGCTAATTCTGCATTAAGAAAGATAAAGACATAAAACACTGTGCTGCAATAAATATCTGGCAAACCACAGAGACACTATTTTAAAGAAAATTGTCTCAAGACACATTAATGGTTTCTATTGCTGTGGTTGCAGAATTACTGAGGGCACATTGGTAAGAGGACCTCTATTACATCTATTAATGAGATTTATAAGAACACTAATAGGTAAATCCAAACCTAACTCCATCAATAGTGATGCAAATTAGTGTAATTCTAACTATTCAACTCAGGGTTATAAATATTCATGCAAATTGTCTATTACAATGAATACAGACTTTGCCATCCTAAATACAAAAGAACATGATGTATACGTTGACATCATGACAGAAAGCAAACTATCAACAGAGTGAGTATTCTGATTTCAGTTAAACATATAAACTCTAGCAACACATCTGCTCTCATTGTTGAAGAAGAAATGTGTACTACCAACTAGAGATTTAAGGACAGAGGGTTTAAATATTTTCCATCAACTTTCAATGCCATTGACCCATAGTCTTCTTCATCAGCCTGAGTAGTACTTGTAAGACCATCTGGTGGGTTCCGAGGAACACCAGTAATTTGCTGAAGAGTGAAGGAGATTAAAACTTAATACTGGAGAACAGATCAGGCTTGGAGAAACTGGAAAAATGTATCATGGCAGCATAATTAATTAACATTCTGTATGGGTCTGCAGGGAGAAGGAATTCTATGTACGTGGAGGTGAATATGAGTCAATGCAATGAAAGTATGTGATCTTAGTGAACTTTGCCATTCAATGATTTAAGGAATCTAAATCATTACAAAGTATTTTTTTTTTCCACTAACGCCTTTACTTTATAGCTCTCCTTGGAGACCCTGTTTGATAAATAAGATTGCCTCATTATTAGGTCTCTGTGGTCCTTAAATATCAAAATTAATTTAGATGGAGATGAATACACGTCTGATTTTTACTTAATTCCAATGCCACAATCAGGCTTTGAGGTGTTTATTTAGTTTTATATTTTTATTTTTTTTTAGAGACAAGGTTTCATTCTGCCTCCCAGGCTAGAGGGTTGTGGCGTGATCATGGCTTACTGCAGTCTCAACATCCCATGCTAAACCAATCCTCCTGCCTCAGCCTCTTGAGTAGCTGGGACAACAGGTACATGCCACCAGGCCCAGCTAATTTAAAAACAAAATTTGTAGAGACATTCTCATTATGTTGCCCAGGTGGTCTTGAACTCCTGGGCTCAAGCAATCCACCCATCTCGGCCTCCCAAACTCCTGGGATTACAGGTGTGAGCATCCTGGCCTGAGGTGTTGATTTCAAATACACATTCTATTGCACTATCTGACCTCAAAGAATTAATTTTTTTTTTTCCGAATCAGAATAAAAACGGGGAAGTTCTGTATTATCTAGGTAGCTGTTGTTCTGGATGCTGGATAAGCACATTCAGGGAAGGACACACTGGATTTGCAAATAAACACTCTAAAATATTCACTTGATATGTGATAATCTTATATGTGTTTTTGTATTTTCATGTGTGTATATGTATGTATGTGTGTGCAACTATTACTCTTTTTTTCTATATATCTTAAATCCTTGCCTTTATTATCTTCCTCATGTTTCTTCTGAAAATGGTTTATTCCATCCAATGTTCCATCAAGGGCACCTTGGTTCCATGATGCAATTCAGCTAATGTGTTCTTCTGCTCCAGATGTTTTCCAACTTTCTCTACCCATAAATGACAATATTTCTTGGCATTGCAGTTCACAAATATGTGCAAATCACAATCCTTTGAGTTTAGCCAAACTACCTAAAGACCAGAAAGAGATCTAAGACAATGAAGGATGGCCAACTAGTTAAATCTTTTCTTACCCTTAGATTTTCCACACCTAATAATCACCACCGTCGGTTTAAATAAATTCAACTGCAAAACGGTATATAAAAAAATTACTTTCATGTCTCTCTCCAGAGACATTTCAAAGTATGTCTTTTTAGTTTTGAAAATATATACATCGTGCAGAAGCAGCAGCAGCAGCACCAAACCAGAAAAAAAAAAATTATGAAAAAGGAATAATGAGGTATAGTGAAAGAATCCCAAATCAATCCCAGCTGCTGAACAATTAGGTTCAATTGCTAACAGGTGTGGAGAAGAGCCCACATACAATATTACCTTTTGTCAAAGTGCCTTCTGAAAGGACTTTTGGTTGTAAAATTCCCAAGGCATTTGTAGTATTTGGAGGAAATGGTCTGTGTGTGTGTGTGTGTGTGTGCGCGCGCGTGCGCGCGCGCGTGTGCACCCCTATACCTATACATATGTCTATCCACACAAAGTATATCCATCTTTGGTAAAGTTTATTTTCTTGTTTGTTTTTTTGAGACAGGGTCTCACTCTATTGCCTAGGCTGGAGTGCAATGGCACAATCTTGGCTCACTGCAACCTCCGCCTCCCGGGTTCAAGTGATTCTCCTGCCTCAGCCTCCTGAGTAGCTGGGATTACAGGCACACGCCACCACGCCTGGCCAATTTTTGTGTTTTTAGTAGAGACAGAGTTTCACCATGTTGATCAGGCTGGTCTCAAATTCCTGGCCTTATGTGATTTGCTTGCCTCGGCCTCCCAAAGTGTTGGGATTACAGGCATGAGCCATCGTGCCCAGCCTGTTTATTTTCTTAATATATCTCATTTTATAATAAAAAAATTAAATCTTCATATACAGGTTGTGGAGTAGTTAGGGGAAAAAGGGGGTTGGAGAATCTACAACCTGAGGTCTTTGGGCCTGGAAGTTTGTATGGAAGGCTTCTGGGATAATACATCCTTCAAAGTACATTCAAAATTTGGGGCATATTTGCACTGATTATTGAATGAGATGTTAAAGGCTTCTTCAGCTTTCCAAAAGAATCTGTGAATCTCTTCCTTCAATTTTATAACTGAAGTGATCAAAAGAGCATGAACTTTTAAGTCAATCAGCTGTATGTTAGAATCTCTGAGTATTACTTTTCTGAACATGTTTCTTCATTTTTAAAGTGGGGATAGCGCCACTGGCATCATTGGATTATTTAAAGCAGTTTCTCAAACTTCAATGTTCATATTAATCACTTGGGAGCTTGTTAAAATGAACATTGTCTCAGTGGGTCTGGTGTAGTGTATGAAATTTTGCATGTTCCAGAAAATCCCAGATGATGTTCATGCTATTGGTCTGTATATCACACTTGAATGGCAAGAATTTCAAACAATGGTTCTAAAATATGACCACACATTGAAATTACCCGGGGAGTTTAAAAAAAATACTGATTCCTGTGCCCCATGTCCAGGCTCCTGATTTAATTGGTATGGGGTACATCCTGGTTATGATGATTTTTTTAAGTTTTCCAGATACTTTGAATGTGCTGTGAAGTTTGAGAAGCACTCATTTAAAGCCTAGTGTCTCAGCCAAAGAAACTATCAACAGAGTAAATAAACAACCTACAGAATGGGAGAAAATGTTTGCAAACTATGCATTGAACCAACAAAAGTCTAATATCCAGAATCTATAAGGAACTTCAACAAAAAAAAAAACAAGCAAAATCAACCAACCCCATTAAAAAATGGGCAAAGGACACAGACAGACGCCTCTCAAAAGAAGACATATACGCAGCTAACAAGCATATGAAAAAATGCTCAACATCACTAATAATTGGAGAAATGCAAATCTAAACCACTATAAGATACCATCTCGCAACAGCCAGAATAGCTATCCTTACAAAATCAAAAAATAACATGCTGGAGAGGTTGTAGAGAAAAGGGATTGCTTATATGGTGCTGGTGGGAATGTAAATTATTTCAGCAACTGTGGAAAACAGTTTGGAGATTTCTCAAAGAACTTTGAATCACCATTTGGCCCAGCAATCTCATTACTGGGTATATTCCCAAAGGAATATAAATCATTCTACCATAAAGATACATGCACCCGTATGTTCATTACAGTACTATTCACAATAGCAAAGACAGGGAATCAACTTAAATGCCCACTGATAGTGGACTAGAATATAGAAAATGTGGTACATATACACCATGGAATACTACACAGCCATAAAAGAATGAAATCATGTCTTTGCAGCAATGTGAATGGAGCTGAAGGCCATTATCCTAAGCAAATAATGCAGGAACAGAAAACCAAATATCTCATATTTTCATTCATAAGTGGGAGCTAAACATTGTCTACCTATGAACATGAAAAAAGGAACAATAGACAGTGGGGACTACTTGAGGGTGGAGGGTGGGAAGAGGATGAGGATCAAAAGATTATCTATTGGGTACTATACTTATGACCTGGGTAACAAAATAATCTGTATACCAATCCCCCACAACACGCAATGTACCCATGAAACAAACTTTCACATGTACCTCCTGTGCCTAAAATAGAAGTTAGAAAAAAAGCACAGTGTCTGACACATATTAGGTGCTCAACAATCATTAATTTCCTTAGGATGCTCCTCAAGTATTGGAATAGGTTAATAAAAACTAAAAGACTGAATTTTTTTTTCTAGTGATATAAGTGCTGAGAAGATTTCTAGGAACTAAAGAGTTGAATTCTAGTCTGCAATGGACTTGTTCTGAGACCAGGGATACGATTTCTTACCATTTCTGTGTTTCTTGTATTTAAACAAATGGGAAGAAAGGGATATTTATGTTTTGACCTCAGATATTTGTTGGGAAAAATTAATATTTATATAATGATTTGAGACCTATGGATAAAAGGGTATTCAAAACATTTAAAGTACATGAAGGGAAAGGATGGATATTCTTTAAAAAATTTCAGTAGTTGGCTAAAAACAAGGGGAGACAATATTGAGACAATCAAGAAGAAAGGAGGTGGTGGTCAGGGGGATGATGATGTTGACATGTTTTCTATAGATGCTTGGAGAAACAACACAAAACCAGTTTATATTAGTTCATTTTACTGCCTCTGATACTTTTTAAGGACTCTCTCTTCTAGTGGGAGCCACATTTCAACTCAGAATATAGGTTTTTGAAATCTTCTTACCCAGGCACAGGCTGTGGGAGCCACCCCGACTAAGCTGCTATTATCACCAACCCTTGCCAGAAAGAACTCCCAGCCTTTCATGCTCCATCACCAACCCTTTGGGAATGTTTTAAGCAAATGCTTTGAAATTTTTAAGTGTTGATCTCATTTATGAGAGTCCAAATTCTTTGAGGGTGAAGTTCTTTGCCATTACTATAAAACATCAAATATTTGGAAAGGCCATTTATTGAGGCGGGTCCAACATGGTGTTTGTGAAAGAGTGCAAGCTCCTCTGTGCACTGGACTCAGGGAGATGGAATGAAGTGATAGGGATACAGGCCAGGCGTCTTCCTTTCTCCCATCTGGAACAGGCTGTCACTCTTGGTCACCTTGCTCTCAGCCCTGGCAGCTGACCTACATGGGCTATAGTCGAGGGCTCCCTCGTCTTCCAGCCTCAGGTTGAATTTGGTCCATGGTATACCCTCGCAGGAGACACAGGGAGGGAGGTGAGAGAATTGGGGTTCGAATTCTTCTAGTTTTCTTCCTAACAGTCCACTTTGGCTAGCTGTTCTTGACTAAATTGTAGCTTCTGTTAAGATGGTCCTCTCCACATGAGTCTCCTTCCTGGTTCCTGTAACTGCCCCTTTTCTTCCTCCTTCAGGCTTATGATGGAAACAGTCCTTGTGTTGCACTGTATATTGTAGCTTATTTTCACTGGGACTGTGATTTTTTAAGTAGTCCTTTATTAAACCATCTTTAGGTTATTCTTATTTGGTATAAATGGAAATAGTATGAGAGTAGGGACCTCATCTCTGTCATTCCCTATTATTTTTATTGGTATTTGCTGAATGAACAGAAAAATACATGTTTGAAACTTCTTCACTGGCTGCATTTGAACACTTGACTTAGAGTACTGATTAGTTATCAGGGGAGCCGCTCTGTGAGTGATGCCAGTCTCCCCGTGGTTAAATTTATCTCAGAAGTAAGGTCATAAGTAGAACTTTTCCATGCTCTTTTGCTTAGATTTATTTTAAATTCTTAAATATATGGAATTTAAAAACTATAATATGGCTACTGCATTAAAACAAATACTTGTTTTTAACATTCCTCTCATGTACCGAATTTAGTAGGTTACCTTCAGACGTAAGTAGAATCTATAGCACAAAGTTGCTAAGCAGTGTCCAGTAAGCAGCAGACCCACATTGCTTAAACCCCATTATTCTTGGCCTTTCAGATTCTCCACCTCTCATTCTCACTGTTTTTCCTCCTCTAGCAACAGAGGCTTCACTCACATTCGGAGATGATGATTGGCATGCCTCACTTTCCCCTCTTGTGGTAAAAAGTGTGGTTTTCTTTGGTATTCACTTTGAGCTTCCATTTGTTCTAACTTTCTCTTGTAATCCTCTTCCAAAATCCTCTTCCAAAATCCATACTTTCTCTTGTAATCCTCTTCCAAAATTTTTCTCAGGAGCAGCTTAAATAAGTCCATGAATAAGGGCTCCATGAGTAGGGTCAGTTTTCTGCAGCTGCTGAATGTAGGATAGCCCATTCTCCACTCTTGCCTGTCTCCTGCAGAACCTCCTTGCTGCTGTCACTAGAAGAAAGTCCTGTTGTGATTGCCGGGGCTTGGTCTTGGGTAGATCTGACAGTGAAAGGTAAACCTGGTCTTATGGGCTGAATTGTGTTTCCCCAAATTCATATGTTGAAGCTCTAACTCCCATTACTCTTCTAACCCCGAGAATGCGACTATATTTGGAGATAGGGCCTTTAAAGAGGTAAATAAAGTAAAATGAGATCACGTGGGTGGGCTCTAACCCCAAATGACTTGTGTTTTTATGAGAAGGGAGGATTAGGACACAGACTTACACAAAGGAAGATCATGTAAAGACAAAGGGAGAAGACGGCCATCTGCAAGCCGAGAAGAGAGACCTCAGAATGAAACCAACCCTATGAGACTGGATCTTTGACTTCTATCCCTGAGAATTGTAAGGCAATACATTTGTAGTGTTTAAGCTCCCCAGTCTATGGTACTTTGTTATGGCAGTCCTACCAAATGAATACATCTGGTATCTTTATGCTCTATTAGCTTGGATGCCAATGTGGGCCAATTCACCAAGGCTTTGGTGGCACCTGCAGGAATAAAGAGGTGTAGTATGTTGTCCTTGGGTAGAAAACACTAGGCCCTGAGTGTTACGGTTTTACTGCCAGCCATTTCACTTCATCCAGGTAGATACAGTTTACAAGGTACTTAAGAGGACTTTTAGCACTAGACATCAGTTGTGTCTGCTCCTGACATGCCCTTGGTTCTTAGGGTGGAAACACAGATTCACTTATGTTCAGGATACCAATAGTATTTTAACTTATTTGGAGGCTTAATTCACAAAATGGCTCTTTGCTACTGCTATCACTAGTACTGTTAGACTTGTATTACTTAGCATCTAGATCCCAAGACAGGAAGAAGTCTCTTTTCCCGCAGCCTCATGACCTGCTCTATATTCTGCCCTAGGATTAATTATTATCTTAGGATGGTTGCCAGGGTAGGTGTTTCCATTTGCTTAAGGGAAATCTCCCATCAGCGGAGGTATGATTGTTTGATGTTAGTGTGTTTTCTAAAGTCTGCGCTTTCTATAGAGTGTAACTTCTTTATTAAGATTCACAGTTAAAAAGCAAGCAGTTCTGCTTTTTGTCCTTGGAAAGAAATTTTCATAATTCATATTTTAAAACTGATGCTTTTAATGGGCTCCAGATTGATTTAAATAAGGAAAATTTTAGTTATTCTATTTTGAATGCTGCTTTTCATCATGCTCTTTCTTCTTACCCTATGGAACTTGCATCAGATGATTTTAGATTCTCAACTTTTCTCCATAGCTCTTAACTGCTCTTTTTCTTGTTTTGCTACATTCTGGGTGAATTCCTCAGCACTCTTTTGGAATTCACTTGGTTTTTGGCAATATCCTTTCTAGAATATACCTAGTCTATTGAATTTCTTGTAAATATAAATTTTCATTTCCAGGAACTTTTGTTTTTTAAATATCCATTTGTCCTTTTTCATAATTTCTTATTCTTTTATTGTGAGGAGTGTTCCTTCATCTCTCTGAAGATTCTAAAATATTCTTAAGATTATTTTCAGATTGCCCTATTATTTTAGTTTGATATTGAGTGAATTCCTCATCCATTTGGTGATTTGATTGGCTTCCTTTTTTGGCATTAGCTTTTGTTATGTGTTTTGCAATTTTGGTATGCAGACTCATCTGGAGTGTAATTCCCCTCTTCTCCCTTTTCTCCCTGGACATTCCTATTCCTGTTTTGTAATTTTCTGGTTGTATCCAACGAGCTTCCTAGGAAAACCTTTAGTCCAGCTAAGAACCTCATCTTAGATTTTCACCTTGGGGCTCTGGTTCCATGGCAATGTTAGGACTAGTACATGTTTAAGTGACTGACTAAGGGGCAGTTTGACTCAGGGCCTGACAGTGAGGCTGCTTTACATCTTTCTGCCTCTATAGGCATTGTATTAATTTGCTAAGGCTGTTGTGACAAAGTACCACAGACTGGGTGGCTTGAACAACAGAGATTTATTTCCTTACAGTTGTGGAGGCTGGAAGTTCAAGATCAAGGTATTGGCAGGGTTGGAGGTCTTCTAAAGATCTCTCTCCTTGGCTTGTAAATGGCCATCTTCTTCAAGTGTTTTTACATGGTCTTCCTTCTGTGAGTGTGTATCTGTGTCCTAATCTCCTCTTCTTGTAGGGACACCAGTTATATTGGGTTAGGACCAACTAAATGTCCTCATTTTAACGTTCACTGCTTCTTAAAGACCTGATCTCCAAACACATTCTGAGGTACCAGGAGGTAGGACTTCAACATGTGAATTTAGAGGGGATGCATTCAGTCCACCACAGGCATGAAGTTTCATGTAAGCTGTAACCTTAGAAAATGTTGAATTGCAGCTCCTTTCAGCTATTTTTCATGGGTAAGGAACCCTAGCCCGACCCTGTTTTCAAGCAGTGAGCCAACTTTAGCCCCTACACATATAGATTTAGTCCCCGTTATTGTGTAGGCAAACTCCTGGTTGCCTTTGCCTATTTCTAGACACAGAACCCAGCAAGACTGCTGCCTCTGCCCCACAGAATTGTTTGTGCTTCTAGTCCAGAGAGATGATTACCTTGTTATGAGCTGAGCGTAAATTTTTAAACTTTCTCTTGTTATATTTTATCTATCTTTTTTTTTTTTTTTGAGACAGAGTCTCGCTCTGTCGCCCAGGCTGGAGTGCAGTGGCCAGATCTCAGCTCACTGCAAGCTCCGCCTCCCGGGTTTACGCCATTCTCCTGCCTCAGCCTCCCGAGTAGCTGGGACTACAGGCGCCCGCCACCTCGCCCAGCTAGTTTTTTGTATTTTTTAGTAGAGACCGGGTTTCACCGTGTTAGCCAGGATGGTCTTGATCTTCTGACCTCGTGATCCACCCGTCTCAGCCTCCCAAAGTGCTGGGATTACAGGCTTGAGCCACCGCGCCCGGCCATTTTTATCTATCATTTTTGTGTGTTTGGATTGGTAGAGGGTTGTCCATGTATGACTTAACAGTGCCATTTTAGTGAATTTCTCAGGATTATTTCTTAAAGAGAAAAGCAGCAAAATTTTTGCTGATACTAAACTTTTACAGGATGTACAAATGTGATCAAGTCTGTGGTTAGAAGTGTATTTTGACATCCTCGCAAACTAATATGTTTACTAATAAACACAAGAGACTAACTCCAATCCAACAATGTTCTTCCAGATATATATATCCAGTTTATTTAAATATATACTACAACAAAAAGAAAAAATTCAGGCATAACCCCATAATGTAGTCAATTATTTTTCAATCTGAACAACTGGAGTACAAATCATTTTTAAAAGTCTGAATTATTTGTGCTAATAGAGGGGAACATTGACAAGGATAGTAAATTGCAAATCGTTTACGTTTTGTTTTGCTCTACATTTCTGTAATATATTTAATCCAGGTGTTTGATATGTTGGGGAGTTTATACCATTTCCATTCAAATGATTTAAAAAAACCAAAAAACACATTCTGAATATCTGATTTGGAAAGTTCCCAACTTCCCATCCTGTTTTATCACTTGCCAGAGTCTTTCCTGTTACTGATTCCACGCTCAAGAGAGATGCTGGATTGGTTCTGACTGATTCGCAACATCTGGAGCTCACCTTATCTCTTGCTAAGCTCATCCACGGTCTGACTCACACCTTCCTTAAGGGAACATATTGGAAAGTAATGATGTGTTTTGGCTTCTGTGGCTTTATCCGATGTCTAAACCTGGGAGGAAGAGAGAGCAAAATGTTCTAAAATCTTAAAATCCTGTGGAGGTTATATGTACACTAAGCCAACAAGACACGAAACTCCTACATTCCCTATGAATAACCCACAAAGGGGCATTTGTTCATAAATTTGACGGTCATATAGTTTACTGTTGTGCTTTGATGAAGGCTTCAAATTATTATTAACCTGCTTCAGGTCACCTATGCAATGAAAGTCAAAAGACAAGTGACCATATTCTGAGCTACTTTGGTGACTGGCAAATATTACATAATCTCTTGACATTATTATTTGCCATCATTTGTTCATGAACCACTGATTGGCATACCTTTGTACATAGACGAAGAAATCCACTTGACTTTCCCAAACAGTACATGATACTTGACCTTGATTTACAAGAATTTACCAAAATAGCGCTTTCTCCTACAAATACATGTTGAACTCCTGCTACTTGTGAGGATTATTCTAGGCACTGGGATTCAGCAATATGTAGGACCAGATTCCAGTGTAAGTGGTGCTCAGAACTTGGTTTTCTAATTGAGATAGGACCAAATATTTGAACCGATTAATAAAAGAGCAACCTATGTAGTCTTTTCTACAAAATGCTTATTAAGTGCTTTGAGATTTAAATTTCTGAATTGCAGCTAAACCATATTAATGCAGATGTAGATAAGTAGTGGTCATTTTTTTTTTTTTTTAACAGAATTTTGATTCTGGTCTTATTTTTCTCTGACACACAGGTTTAGTCAGTGATAAGCAACATAATGGTTGTTTGCACTTAGGTCACATAAATTGGAGAAAAAATGAAATTATCCAGACAATTTAGAGGGAAAACATGTTGTTATGGTAAATCTGAGGTTTTCTTACTCAGACTCAAGGGTCCATTATCAGATTTGCAGAATAATTACATAAATTTCCATTTTGTTTAATTCATACAAACCAGTGAGAAAATGCTAAAGAGGCAGAGGAAAATGAGTTTCAACTTTTCTAATGTAAATAACTACTTTTTTGACTCATAAACTCAGTTTTATTATTCAACACTATGCCAATAATTTACTATAATAAAAATGTGCTATAAAAGCAGTTCACAGGGACATCGGCTTCTGCAGTTAAAAAATGCAGAGCCAAGTTTAAGAATGGGCTGGCCAAAGTTTGCATGGAAATTTTGTGTGGTTCTGAAATTGTGTATGTGGATTTAGGGACAGGCTTGCAGTGACTAATCTTTTAGGATATAATATACATAAGAAATTGCTGATAAATATCATACAGAGCTTTGTGTACCCCAACCTTTCTCCAGTTATTTGGAATCAAATTTTAATTCAGTTTTTCTCAAGCTGTGGTTCATGAATCTTCTGCTTTAGAATCACTTTGCCAGATGACTGGGTTCCACGTCAGACCTTCTGAATTAGACTTTTCATGGTTGTACTGAATCCTGGAATCTACATTTGAAATAAGGGGTCCAGATGATTCCAATGTATAATAAAATTTAGAATCCTTGTCTTAACCTCATCATATTTTAAGACACTTAATTTGCTGCTTTTTGAAATTGACTTCTGGTATATATATAATTATATTGTTTCACTAATTTTTAAAAAATATTAACTTTATTTGTGGTAATTAAAAAACACTAAAGAAAACATGCATTATTGAAGAATTTTTTTTACATCTTAAAGGATAATTCACATGATTTGAAAAATGGCTGCCTAACTGCATCCATGTTTTCCCCAGTGCTGATTAATTCTAACAATTAATTCAATTTGGCAAATATGGTTTTGTACGCTAATGTTAGATTTAAACTTTCAAAACAGGAGGCTATTTTCTTTGACTTGTATGGCAAAAGGAAAGGACCTCTAGCTTACGCATTTGACAAAGTAAAAGCTTATACTTCCTTTGCTTTTAGTTAATTACATTCCTTTGTAACCCAAATGAATCTTAGAGCCACAGGTAGCGCAATTTCCAGAGAGAATTATATTCAAAAAAGAAAAAAGTGTTCGGCCAACAAATACAATTAAAAGTGAATTCTAATGTGTACTTACCTCCTTCATAGTGGGTTAAAGGGAGTTTCTGGGTTGGGTTTTTCAAAAGTCCTTCCTAAATTCTCCAGTTCTTCTGCTATCCTAAAGTTATTAAACATTTTACGTCATACAATCTAAACTCCCTCCCCACCTTCACTTTGGCTATCTTTTTTCCTCTTCCCTCCCAATCCTCTCTATTATTTAGGCAGATATAATCTCTAGGGATACCCTCCTTTTTCCTCTGACTTATATCTTACTAATGTCTTGATTATTATAATTCAAAATACCTAAGACCCAGTCTGACAGATGCTTTCTATTAGTTACTTCTGATGTAAATAACTAGGAACTGATTGAAAATATGAGTGTAGACCTGGAAGTCTTGATGGTTGTTTGACATTTAAAAATTTCATTTCCATCAATATGTCCTTAATATTACTGTTAGCAACTGAAACTTTAGCTGCATGAGTTCTATGAAATAGAAATATTTTAGTTTTTATAATTTTGGCACCTATTAAGTGATATAAAATTTTGTGGCACATAATGTCAACATCTAGTATGAAATATGACATGTAATTAAAACCAGAATGCCAAACAGCACATATTCATTGTTGATTCCAAATTGCAGCAAAAACATTTTCATGTTAATATCGGTACTTTCACAGTTAAATATGGTCTAAGCACTGTGGAACCACATATAGACCTCAGACTTTTGTCACAGGGAAATTTTTATTACATGCTTTGCCTTCAATTTACTTTAATAACACTTAATAATAATGCATTACATTTATGCAGCACCTTTTATCCAATGATTCCGAAGCATAATATAAACATTAATTTTTAAAACTCTCTAGGAAGGAAGTATTTATACTCATTAAAAATTTTAATAAAAATATAAATGCATGCTATAGCTGGAGCTAACATATTAAATGGCTTAATTTGCTGGGAATAGGCGCTTTACAGTTTTTGCTTCTGAATTTTGAAATTCAGTTCTTATTAAAAATAAGACAAAAGCAGTTTTTTTTCTGAGTACAAAATACTTTCAGGAAGGGAGAACCATGGCCACTTGATTCACCATGGTATGTCTATTGCCTAGTATTTCCTGCATGAAGAGGGCATTTGGGCAGTACTAAATAGTTGGAAGAATGAATATAGACTTAATAGAAAAGAGCTGTTACTTTTTAATGATTTTTTTATTATTAAAATTAAGTGATTATAGTATTTGTTAGTGGTTATAGTGAGTTGCATGGTGGTCTCTGAAGACATACGTCCATTGCCTAACTCTCAGGACTTATGAATTTGACTATTTGAAATAAGGGTCTTTGGAGATGCAATTAGGACTCTTGAAATGAGATCTTTGTGGATTGTCCAGATGGGCCCTAAGTCCAATGACAAAGTTTTGAGATAGAAGAAAAGACTGACAGACAGAGGAAAAGGCCATGTGGAAATGGAGGCAGAGATTGGGGTGATGCAGCCACAAGGAATGGCAGCAGTTACCAGAAGGTGGAAGCAAGGGAGGATTCTCCACTAGAGGCTGCAGCAGGAGTGTGGCTCTGCTGGCACCTGGCCCTTGGACTGCTGGCCTCTAGACCTGCAAGAGAATACATTTCTGTTATTTTAAGCCACATGGTTTGTGGTATTTCATTATGGCAGCCCTTGAAAATTAATATGAAGTAAAGATTCTGGTATTAATGGCTTCTTTAAAAGTTTCTACATTCTGGAAGACTAGTATTTTGGTAGTTAATTTTTCGGCAACCTATAAGAGGGCTCATATCATTAAAAACAGAATTGATATATGTATAAAATCCTGACGTTACTAATTCAGAATATAGATCCCTATCTTGTTGTACTCATCACTGACACACATAAAAATTACCACTTATTTGCTGAGAGAAAGCTATGTTTACATTTTTTCTGTCTTTTTATATCAGTGATTTCTACTTTTGTAGATATTTTCTTTCTTAAAAATAAATGCATCAAATATCATTATGAAATGGGTTCCACTTTTCACTGTGCGTATGAGGAAGTATAAATAGATTTCACCATAAGTTATAATGAAATATTAATAATTATCACCATTTCATACAGAAATATAAGGTTAGTATTTTGCTAATTGTGCAAGTGAGAAAATTGAAGCTCACAAACAGTATGTAACTTACAGAGTTCCCAGCACTAGTAGGCAGTAGAGTGGCAGTTGGATGGCCTGTCTAGCAAGTCTGCTTTCTTAACCAGGACACGCTTATGTGAACCAAGACACCATAATCCACGTGGTGGATGCTGCTATGTCCCTCCTTTAACTCATAGGAAAGTAACTTGATAAAACTTATGTATTTTAATTGATTAGAAACTTAATGCAGCAGTTCCTCTAAGATGATGTTTGGCCTTGAAAGACTACCTGGGCATGGAGCACTCATAGCAGAACTGATGGGGGAAGATATTTTTAGGATGTTCCTTTTTAATTAAAGCCAATCTAGGATAGGAAATTGCTTACTGTGCACTCACATAAGGTTGACCCTGAATGTGTAGGATGTGACTCACTTGAAACAGATGGAAAATTGAAATCTGATTCACTGATCTGGGCTGACTTTACAGTTTTATTTAACTGATTAGCTTCATGGGTACTTGTATAGAACAACTTCTGTTCTATACAAAAATGGGAGTATGAGAGCCTTGTATCTTTCTAAACTTTGACGTTCTCTTATTCAGTATATTTCCCTAATGTGTTGGGATAATAAGCTCACTTTGCCAATATTGCAAATCTTGCTTGGAGTTAAATTTTTGATCTGTGTTCAAATTCTCACTTTGTTACTTACTAACTATATGACTTGAGCAGGTTAACCAACTTCTTTGCCTTTCTTTGAATTTGAATTTCATCTTTAGCATACTGAAGAAAAAAAAAATCCCGGTGTAGTTTTTTAAAAGGCCTAAACACATAGTCAATTCACATTAATATCATTCTTTGCCAAGAAATAGTTTTTGACAACCTCTATGTGCCAGTCAGATAGAAACGTTCATTAATTGACTTGGATCTACCCATTCATGGGAAGTCTGAGAAAATGAACTGGAATCCAGTGGCTTCCATGGAAAGCCGCCCTGGTGGATGGCTATCAGTAGCTCAGTGCCTTCTCTTTGCCAAGCCACCAGTGGACATTGTCCCAGTGAGGGTTTCCTGCAAATGAGGGTGCTCAAGAGTATTTTGTGAATAATGCTTTCTGATAGTTGTCAATTGTCAAGGAAGTTTAAATAGCTAGAGAACTTTCCGTATAGGCCAACTTACGTGTCAGAGGCAGAGTTGTAAATGTCACTGCAAGGCACCTAAACATGTCAATGAAATGAAATTGGAAATGATACTTGAAAACCTTGGTTGGCCTTATGTTCTGATAGCATTTTTGCCTTAATGTTCTTCTTTGGACAGTGTGTTGACTAGCTGTAATTCTAACCCTCTACTTTCACTGAATCGTATGATTATATTGTCTTTAGTTTCATATATAACTTGGCCGAAACAAAAATATTTATATAAATAACTAAAATTGCTCTGTACAAATAGGAAACTCAACATTTAAAAAATCCAACTAGGTATATACTACTAGTGGGTATAGAGTTGGCTTGTCAAGGATACCAATTGAGTGTACAATGCCTGTATTTAATGAAAGAAGAAACATGGGGTCTTGCAAAATAACATTGATGTGAGAAGGGTCCTATAAATATGTATGATAACTTTTCAAAGGTGATAAGTTTTATTACAATAAGACAAAGGCCATATAAGTCTAGGAAGCTTTCATGGAAAATGTGAGTTTTGAATAAGGTTTTGAATGTTTTGAAGGTATAGGTCTTAGCAGCAAGATTTTTTTTTGGAAACACAGATAAGGAGAATGCCTTAGGTAATATGTTCTCATGTTGCACTCTTTCTATATCCCTAGGCTACATTAAGACTTCAAAAATTTCTTGTGTTAAATATTCCCATATTTGCATATACAGTCTAGTACATCCAATTTCCCACTGGCTTGACTTCTCCAGAAGATTCCTCAACTCAACCTATTTAACACAGAATTCATTAATATACTCCTCTCTGCTGCTCTCTTTCACTCTGCTTCTCTCAGTGAGGGGCATTACATCCATCTGTTTGCTCAAGGAAGGAATTTATGAATCATTTTTAATACCCCTACACCCTCACTCCTACTTCCCATCAGTAGGTGAGACCTATTGATTTTACTGCAGGAATACTTCAGTTAAATATCTGCCCTTCACCCTCACAACCATGTTCCTAGTCAAGCCACCTGCAAGAACACCCAAATTCTTCTTCTGTAATCGCTTTTGTCCTTTCCAGTTCATTTTTTGCCCTTTACCTAGAATGATTTTTGACAAATGCAAGTCTGATTATAGTATTCCCCTGCTTAAAACTCTTCAAAGTATTTTCATTGTTAGTAGGTTAATATCCTATTTTTCAATATCCCAATGTTTAATACCCATGGCTTACAAGAGTTCCACAATATGGTCTCACCTACCCCTTCACCCTCATCTAGTGCCATGGAACTTCTCATTCTCTCTGTCTTAACTTCTATTGTCACAAATGAGTCACCATTTTTCTCATCTTTGATCTATTGCAAATACTCTTCCCTTTACTTGGAGGAACAATTGGTAGTATCCATTTATTTGAAAATAAATATATTCTTAGGGACTATTATAAGACTGATGAAGGAAAAGTGCAGGGTGCAATAAGGGAATCTTACCAGAATGAAGGCTGGAGGGAGCTGCTAAGTAGGTATTACCCAGTGTAGGGTAGAGAAAATTCCAGGAAAAGTGACTGAATATTCAAAGGCTATGAGGTAGAAAGAGAATTTCAAGTAAGCAGATATGAAAGGAAAAAAACAAAGACAGTGAATTAGAGGGTGAGTGGCATGAATTGAGTCTGGAGAAGTAGCTGGGGCCAGACAATGAAGGGTCTCTTGATCATGCTGAAGATTTTGTGAATGAGGACATAGCAGTTGTTCCTATGACGTCAGGAGAATCTGGAGAGACGTTTATTTGTATGCTTCCACTATTAATGCTGGTCATTGTGGTTTAGTTGTAGGAACAAAGAGGATATGCGAACACATGGACCCCAAATTAGGAAAGATGAACTGGTAAAACTAGTGTTGGACCTTGGGGATGGATGGGTAAGGAGGAGGGACTGCAGATGACCCCATAGTTATATTGCTGGGTGCTCAGATGGCTAGCAGTGCCCCTGACCAGAGTAGACAAGTTGAAATGGAGTGAGGGTTTGAGGGAGAGGACTCTGGGCTCAGTGTTGTCATAATTAGTTTTAGATCTTGGCAGATCACCAAGGAGAGTTATTTTGTAGACAGCACGAAATATGTCATTAGAAAAAGGATGAGGGGTCAAGACCTGAGATATTGATCTGAGAGCATCGGTGGTCAGGAAGGAGTAGTTATGTTGCTTTGCAGTAAGCAGGGCAGTGTGACAATATAGAATTTATTAGACCAGGTCAGCTGGGTTCCTGGATTTTCATTAACAGTGCTTAGCTGCATCAGCATGGGGCAGAAGAAGTACAGATAATGATGCTTGCAAGGGAAAGGGGAAGCCGAAGGAAGAGGGAGTTACAGAGAACAAGAAACACACACAAGCCTACTGTCCACTACCAGTGTCAGGTTTAGAAAACCACTAACTAATCCAGGGCAATTGTTTAATGGGAAAATCAGGTTCACATGGACATTTAGGAAAGCCTTGACCATTTAAAGGAAGAATGGCAGTTATCAAAATAGGACAGCACACGGGCTGAAAAGTACATGCAGATGGAAAGAATGGGCTGATAATCAGACTTTGAGCCCTGCTAACATGCTAATTGTATATGATGGGTTGATGGGTAAGAGTGTGTGTGTGTGTGTGTGTGTGTGTGTGTGTGTGTGAGAGAGAGAGAGAGAGAGAGACAGAGAGAGAGAGAGAGAGACATTCATGGTAAGCACCTCTTCCTTCTTAGTTCCTTTTTGCTATGACCTTTGTGAGCTTGGTGATCTTGGTCAAGTCCCTTAATCTTTCTATATTGAAGCATCCTTAGCTTTAAATTAAAGGGAAAAAATGGTGTCTTATTAGGTATCTGTGTGCTTTCAGTGAGACAATATATGAGAAAGTGACCAGCAGAGTGTCTGACACATTTTATTTCTCTGAGTTCCAGCAGGTCACCAAGGGGGTGAAGATCTTTGCCTCTGTTTTCTGCTCCCACTGACCACTGCTTTTGGAACCTTTATACTACTTTACAAGGCCTCCTCACTTAGAAGGAAATCAGATGCCATCTGCTTGACAACCTCATAGATCTATTTCCATAAAAGAGATTATTGCTACAATTTCTGAATTCATGAAGATTTCATCGATGCAGCAATGAGCACTAGTGTCCTTGATAACTCTTTCATCTCTAGGTTACACAGAATAAGACTGCACCTGTAAACTCATTGTAATTTGCAGAGCTGTACATACCTTTGAAAAATGATTTGTAATTCTCATGGCTAGCTCTCAAAGTATTTTTTAAATGACTCTGAGCTGAGCAAGGACAAGCCAACCATGTAAGGTTTTAAAAGGTACCTGACAGACGCAGATATCACACATCTGTTTTGATAGTCACTGGAACACTAGGAAGAGGTCTAATTCCACTGATCACAAATATATTTCACAGGACTTATACTTGAATTTTTTTCATGTCTCTCATATAGTCTATGGAAATATATTGCTTTTGAAATTTTGATTTCCTTGATTTAGAAAAAAATAATAAGTAAAAAGAGACCCTAGATCTCTTTAAAAAAGACTAGCATGGATTCCAAAAGCACTTATAAGCATAATAGCAATCCAAACAGAGATAATGTTATAAGGATTGCTACAAATGGATGCTTGCTTATTTCTGACTACAGCCAAAAGATGCCAACTAATAATCCCCAAATGGCCCTGCCAGAACAAGTTTATTTTTATTCTGGGAACGTTTAGAGTTTCTACATCAGGCTGCGGCAAAATACGCTTTATTTTTTTGAACTTGAGATCAGGGCAAAACCATATGCAAATGACAAAACCCACATCCTTGAATGATCAGAATACATGTAGCATTTAGGTAGGAGCTTCTGGAGTTCTTTAAGAGGCTGAGAAATTGGGTGCTTGGGACTTACCGTGTGTCAGGGACAGCGGTTATACCTGACGTAGGGGAGGAGGGTCAGGGTAGAGGGTGGGGGTGAAAAGAAAGTCTGAAACTTCACCTACCTACAAATCATTACCCTTGAACTAGCTGAAGGCAAAACTGTGTTGTTTACCTGCTTCTCTTTTAGAGAAACCCCAGGCTGCAGATTTTTAGCTCTACCTTGTCTTTGAGCTGGTCCTCATCAGCATTTCTCTCTGAGTGTTCTCTTAAGTAAAAATGTTCTAAGGATGATGAAGATTAGCAATAATTAATTGTCACTTTTAAAACAAATTCAAGTTTTGACCTTTAATATTGTATGCATTCTCAGCAATAAAATCTAACAGTCTGACCTGAAAAGCATGGGCTCACTGTGGTGTCTCATTCTCAAAGTGATAACTTCAAATTCACTGATAATTAACAGTAATAGCCATCACAACAAAATCATCTAAAACACCCACATGAAACTTCTTTAGTATTAGTTTATAGGTCTACTAATAAAAGTCATTTTGTTTTAAAGATTCTTTGACTAGCTCTATTCTTCCATTGTCTTCTTTTGAAATTTGTTTTGTTGTTGCTAGCTAAGTAACATTATTTAAACCATCTGATATTAGCATGATTTGCTCTGAGGGTGTTAACCTAATATTAAAAAATTTAAATTTAGTTTTAATATCTCAGTGGCATTATGCTTTGTTAACATTGCATTTCTGGAAAAACTCACTCATCTGTAACAGTTTAAACATGAACCCTTTACCCATATACTATATTAGCTGAGTAAAAAATGAATTTTAGTGTTTTCTTTTCAATACATCTTGTGAAATCATAAGAGAATTTTGCAATTTATACGGGGAAATTTGGCTGCCATTTGCTTGGACTGTGACATATGACTATAATTTGTAACTTTCCTTCCAACACTTGGTTATTTGTTATCTGAATATCTGAGTTTCAGAAGTATGAATTCGTGTATGAACAATGGAAAAAAGGTATACTGTAATTCTCAGAGGCATGGTGTGCTACTGTCCTTAGAAATATGAGTTGGGAAACACATTTAAGTATAGAATTTATATTCTGCTTCTATCAGTGATTTACATGACTCTGTGACTTGCATCTTCATTTATTTTGTTTATTTATTTATTTTTTAGACAGTGTCTCACTCTGTCACCCAGGCTGGAGTGCAGTGGTGCACCATCTCGGCTCACTGCAACTTCCACCTCCTGGGTTCAAGTGATTCTCCTGTCTCAGCCTCCCAAGTAGCTGGGATTATAGGTGCCTGCCACCATGCCTGGCTAACTTTTTTATTTCTTGTAGAGACAGGGTTTCACCATGTTGGCCAGGCTGGTCTCGAGCTCCTGATCTCAAGTGATCTGCCTACCTTGGCATCCCAAGGTGTTGGGATTACAGGCATGAGCCTTTAGTTTTGCATCTTTTTATTTGTATGCTTTTCATTCTGTTTTGTGTTTGGGGTTATGCGTGTCTTTGGCCCTTTTCAATTGTCTTTGAAATTTTAGCAAGATCACAACTTTATTCTCTGGGTGCATTTTGAAGAAAAATTTATGAAGAGCTTATAGATCTTGCAGAGTAAGGCATTTATTTCTTTACAAATATTTATGAAGCAACTAAGCAATTACTATGTGTTAGTCACTGTGTTGGGCACCAGGAACACAGATTTAAATAAGGCAGATGTGGTTCCTGTCTCAGGGAGCAAATAGTTTAGTGGGGGATATAGACAAGCAAATAGGCAATTCCAAACACTACAAGGTAAGAGATAGGATGGAAGAGTTGAGACACATAGAAGAAGTACCTGCCCCAGAATTTTTGGGTCAGGAATGGCTTCCTGGATGAAATGACCCCTAATGTGAGACTTGAAAGATGCATAGGAAATAGCCAGACAAAAGGCATTTAGGGTTTGGACAGGGACTAATGAACATAAGGATAGTGTTTTAGTCTGGGGGGATGGCTTTGTTATATAAAAGACCAGAGATAACTGAGAGGAATTAATAGTAATTCACTTTGGCAATGGAGATGGAGCAATAGAGACAAAGTTAAGAGGTATTTGAAAAATGATATTCAGTAGCAACAGCAATTATTGATTGGCTATGAACCTTGGAGAGGTAAAAGTAAAGGGTGACTCCCAAATTTATTATTTTAGCAACTGAGTGGTTGAGGAAGGGTCAGTTAACTGGGAAAAAGGCAGGTAAAGTAGTTTGGACATTGATATAGTTAAGCTTTGGGTCCCAAACCAAATCTCATTTTGAATTGTAATCCCCAGGTGTTGAGGGGGAGAACTGGTGGGAGGTGATTGGATCATGATCTCCCATGCTGTTCTTGTGATAGTGAGGGAATTCTTATGAAATCTGTTGGCTTTATAAGTGGTACATTCCCCTGGGCTTTTTACTCTCTCTCACCTGCCACCATGTAAGATGTGCCTGCTTCCCTTTCCACTATAATTGTAAGTTTCCTGAGACTTTCTGAGCCATGCAGAAATATAAGTCAATTAAACCTCTTTCCTTTATAAACTACCCAGTCTCAGGTAGGATCTTTATAGCAGTGTGAAAATGGGCTCATGTAGTAAATTGGTGCTAATAGAGTGGGGTACTGCTATAAAGATACTAAAACATGTGGAAGTGACTTTGGAACTGAGTAACAGGCAGAGGTTGGAAGAGTTGGGAGGGCTCAGAAGAAGACAGGAAGATGGAGACAGTTTGGAGCTTCCTAGAGACTTGTTAATGGTTTCCACCAAAATGCTGATAGTGATGTGAATGATGAAGTCCAGGCTGAGGTGGTCTCAGACGGAGATGAGAAACTTGTTGGGAACTGGGGTAAAGGTGACTCCTGCTATGCTTGAGCAAAGAGACTGGTGGCATTTTGCCCCTGTGCTAGAGATCTGTAGAACTTTGAACTTGAGAGAGATGATTTAGGGTATCTGGCGGAAGAAATTTCTAAGCAGCAAAGCATTCAAGACATGACCTGGATTATTCTGAAAGCATTTGGTATTATGCATTCACAAAGAGATGGTTTGAAATCGAACTTACGTTTAAAACAGAAGCACAGCATACAAGTTTGGAAAATTTGTAGCCTGATGATGTGATAGAAAAGAACAACCCATTTTCTGGGGAAAAATTCAAGTCTGCTGTGGCTGCAGAAATTTGCATAAGTAATGAGGAACTGCATTATAAATGACCAAGACAATGGGGACAATGTCTCAAAGGCATGTCAGAGATCTTGGCAGCAGGCCCTCCTGTCACAGGCCCAGAGGCCTTGGAGGAAAAATGGTTTGGTGGGCTGGGCCCAGGGTCCCCCCAACACCTGTCCAGCCTGAGGACATGGCACCCTGTGTCCCAACTGCTTCAGCTCCAGTCATGGCTAGGCCAAAGTACAGCTTGGGCTATTGCTTTGGGGGGTGCAAGCCCCAAGCCTTGTCAGCTTCCACATGGTGTTAGGTCTTGGGGTGCACGGAAGTCAAGAAGTGAGGTTTGGAAACTTCTGGCTGGATTTCAGAGAATGTGTGGAAATGCCTGGATGTCCACCCAGAAGTCCGCTGGAGACCCTTTGCTATGGCAGTGCAGAAGGGGAATGTGGGGTTGGAGCCCAACCCCTGCCACAAAGTCCCCACTGGGTCACTGCCTAGTGGAGCTATGAGAAGAGGATCACCATCTTCCAGACTCCAGAATGGTAAATCCACCAACAGCTTGCACCGTGCCCCTGGAAAAGCTGCAGATACTCAAGCTAGTCCATGTAAGCAGCCAGAAGGAGGACTGTACCCTGTAAAGCCACAGGAGAAAAGCTGACCACAACCATGAGAGCCCACCTCTTGCATCAGTGTGACCTGAATGTGAGACATGGAGTTAAAGGAGATCATTTTGGAACTTTAAGATTGAATGACTGCCCTGTTGGATTTTGGACTTACATGGGGCCTGTAGCCCCTTTGTTTTGGGCAATTTCTCCCATTTGGAATGGGAACATTTATCCAATTCCTGTACCTCCATTGTATCTTGGAAGCAACTAACTTGTTTTTGATTTTACAGGCTGCTAGGCAGAAGGGACTTGCCTCGTCTCAGATGAGACTTTGGACTTGGACTTTCCAGTTAATACTGAAATGAGTTAAGATTTTGGGGGACTGTTGGGAAGGCATGATTAGTTTTGAAATGTGAAGACATGAGATTTGGGAGGGACCGGGCAAAATGACATGGTTAGGCTTTGTGTCCCCACCCAAATCTCATCTTGAATTGTAATCCCTAGGTGTTGAGGGGGAGAACTGGTGGGAGGTGATTGAATCATGGGGGCCATTTCTCCCATGTTGTTCTCGTGATAGTGAGGGAGTTCTCATGAGATCTGATGGTTTTATAAATGGCAGTTTCACTCCCTCTTACCTGCCACCATGTAAGACATGCCCCTTCCCCTTCCATCATGATTGTAAGTTTCCTGAGGCCTCTCCATCCACGTGGAACTGTGAGTCAATTAAACCTCTTTCCTTTATAAATTACCTAGTTTTGAGTAGTATCTCTAGAGCAGTGTGAAAACAGACTAATACAGACATGATGAATTTTAGTGACATAGAAGACATATAAAATGACTATTGGATATTTAGGTGGAGGTGGGTAATATAGACACAGAGCTCAAGAGAGAAAGAGCTGGACTGAGTTTATGCTGTTGAGATTCCTTAACATATGGTATATTTTTTTGAGACAGTGCAGTGGTACAATTTAGGCTTATCACAACCTCTGCCTCCTGGGTTCAAGGGATTTTTATGCCTTGGCCTCCTGAGTAGCTGGGACTACAGGCGTGCCACCACGCCCAGTTAATTTTTGTAGTTTTAGTAGAGATGGAGTTTTATTAGAGATGTTGACTAGGCTAGTCCCGAACTCCTGAACACAGGTGATCTGCCTGCCTTGGCCTCCCAAAGTGCTGGGATTACAGGCATGAGCCACTGCAACTGGCCAACATGTAGTATTTGAAGTCATGAGAATAAACTTGATGAAGAGGTTGGGAGTCTGTATAATTCATTGGAACTTATGCCTAGGTAATAATGTATAAAAACGTTTGGTTGAGATGTCCTGAAAACAATTGAGATCCATGTATAGGAAGGATTAGAGTAAACTGAATTAGAGTAAATTGTAATTCAAGGTCAGGAAAGAACCACAGATGTCTCCAGCTTACAGGTCCACATGAACAAAAATGTTATAGCAATATAGTCATAGCTTTGTTTCGTGTTTCAGATAGAAACTACCCTCAGAGATAGAGACACTGACATGATTTGAACTGATGTCTCCTCAGACTATTGGGCAGGTCCATCACATCGCCTGCCATGCCAGTAGCTTCTATCTTAGGGAAAGTGCCTACCCATATGTGGGCTGTGGGAGCTGCCCTGGGTGGCCACAAGTCCCTTTTTTCCAGACCTATCTCAATGGGGTGGTCCTATCCCTAACCAATCTCTAGGCTGGCCAGTGTCCTTCTGAGATGGTTTGGCATGAAAAACTGCCCAAACAGGCAAAATGTGATTAGCTGGGTCAGATGTTCTCACTCAGGAATTTGAACTAGGGCAACTGGGGAGGGAGTCAATTAGTTGGTTTTGGGAAGGAGTATAAGCTGAAAAGAACCACAAGGGGAGGCCTGTGGCAGCAAGAAAGATGAATAAAGTGGATAAGTAAACAGACTTTATGAGTAAGCAGAAACTGAAACAGAAATGGCATGGCAGCGAGTAGAGGGTAAGGTGGCTACTGGAACTAGTGGGAGGAATAGATGCAATCAGAGAGGAGCTCATTCACCATAAAGGTAAGAGATCAACAGAGTCCTGCTAATAACATGCCCATAAGGTTAGTGGTCACTGGAGCCATGGTGGATTTTTCTTATCCCCAAATATACGAGTCTCTGAGGGGTAAAAGATGTCCCATGGCACTCCTGTTTCTTTTATGTTCTTGAATATCCTTATAATAAGCTCTAATTAATCAAGGGAACTAGAGTGAGTCTTTATTTATTGGGAACAGATTGCTGTATTAACAGAATCCTTCTATCCCCAAATTTCTCCCAGGCTTTCTTGACACATTGCAAGATAAAATATATCATTAGAAATGCATTCTTTTGGGCTGAGAAATTGGGGGCTCAAGATTTTTCAATAAAATGTAAATAATGCTGAGTGGTGTAATATAGAAAGCCATTTTCCAACATAAAGAGCAGCTATTGAACCTCTTTATGTATTGAACATTTTCATGTTTGTGTGTGCGTGGGGTGTGTGTGTGTGTGCTAGGATGGGTAGAGACGATGGGGAAGAGGTAGGCAGCTCTGAGGAATATTGAGTATGCATAAAGCAAAGTCCTTTAGAAGTTTACAATTCAGTTTGGGGAATAATTTGGGACTAGGAAGAATTTTTTTTTTTTTTTTTTTTTTTTTTTTTTTTTTTTTTTAGAGAACAGGGTTGCTCTGTTTTCCAGGCCTGAGTGAGGTGGTATCATCATAGTTCACTGCAGCTTCAAACTCATGGGCTCAAGCAATCCTCTTGCCACAGTCTCCCAAGTAGCTGGGACTACAGGCATGTGCCATTGTACCTAGATAATTTTTAAACTTTTTTTTTTTTTTCTGTAGAGAGAGAGTCTCACTATGTTGCCCAGGCTGACTTCAAACTCCTTGCCTCAAGCAATCCTCCCATCTGGGTTTCCAAAAGTGCTGAGATCACAGACATGAGCCACTATGCTTGGCCAAGACTAACAAGGGCTTTAAAGATAATCTAGATGAGGGATTGCAAACTCAAATGTCTACAAGGGTCAGGCAAGGTGAGTGCTGAATGAAGTGGGCTCGGCAGGTGCAGTGGTGAGCTGCAGACTGCATGGACCATCTAGAGAACTATTCACAAAACGGTTGCTAGGTGGGAAGGCCTGCCCAGTGCTTACATATCTAATGTTTCAAGAGGGACTCAATTTTTATGTGAACTATCCTAAATTTCATATATTGGTGTGTAATCAAATTCAAGCAAAGCAAAACACAACCAAACTCTTTGGGGCCAAACAACAGCAACAACAAATCTGCAGCCTGTGTTTGGACCATAGGTCAGCCGTTTATGAACTCTGCTCTTGATCGTAGATTTCAAAATGTTTAAAGATTCAGAAACATCCTGCAAAAGAAATTTGATGCCTAAATATAACACATGTAAGGACAGAAGCGAAGTATTGTGGTTGAAATTGGGGTGCATACACAGAGCCTTGCCGCTCTCATCCTCAACTTCCACACCAAACAGGCCCAAAGGGAGCTTGACAAATCTTGAAGACCACTGAGGGAGTTTAACCCCTTAGTTTTAGAGGTGAAGGACATGAAGGACCCAAGAGCCAATGGCCCAAGATAAGGTTATTTACAGAATAATGCAGATGGTATCTGTTTGTAGATGATAGTGTGCGAGTTGGTATGTAGAAGGTGGTTAAGTGTGCTGGTTCTAAGCCACACTGCTTGGATTTGCACATACTTCTGTAGGGCAAATTAGAGAAGGTGGTATTCAGCCTCCCTGCCTAAATTTCCATACTTGTCAGATTGTAATGGCACGTAGTACTACTTACCTCATTAGGTTGTTGAGAAGATGGAATAACATGTACAGCAGTCCCTGGCACAGAGTAAGTGTTCAATAAATGCTAGCTTTTTAAAAATTACAGGGCATCTTTGCTAGTCATTAACATTATAGCAAGATTTATTTCATGTGACAACTAGCTCTCACCTATGAAATAATCTTGGGAGAAGGGAATTTTTGATGAGGGTAACTTGTATCTAAAGTACAGAGGTTATAGGAAAGGTAGGAGTCTAGAGTTTTCTCTTTGCTTTTTGCAACTCCTTAGACTTGAAGATTTTACTCATTATGGGCAGTCTTTACTCATTACGGGCAGTCCTCCAATCTTCACTTATGCACACAACCCATCTTTTTGCCTAGAGGGCCGAGAAGATACTCAAAATCAGGTTTGAGAAGCTGATCAAGGAGTCAAAATATTTAGGGATTAATTTTTCATAATAGGAATAGTGTTTAGATATAACCTAATTCGAGGCCAGGTGCGGTGGCTCACGCCTGTAATCCCAGCACTCTGGGAGGCTGAGGCGGACGGATCACAAGGTCACGAGTTCGAGACCAGACTGGCCAACATGGTGAAACCCTGTATCTACTAAAAATACAAAAAATTAACTGGGCATGGTGGCGGGTGCCTGTAGTCCCAGCTACTCTGGAGGCTGAGGCAGGAGAATCGCTAGAAACCAGAAGGCAGAGGTTGCAGTGAGTCAAGATCACACCACTGCACTTTGGCCTGGGTGACAGAGCAAGACTCTGTCTAAAAAAAAAAAAAAAAAAAATGATATAATCTAATTTGTGGTCCCATCCCTCTCCTCTACCCACAATGGTACCCATGATACCTGTTATCAAGCACCCGAATAAGGAAGCTGTAACAGTTGGGGTTAGAAGCCTAGCTCTGTAGAAGCTGTTTTTCTCCTTCTTGGGATCATATCCAGTGTAGAATTCAATAGATCATTCCTAAACACCTACCATGTGCCCAAACTTAGGGTGCCTCAACCATTTCCTGGCCAGCATGGCTTCATTAACCCTTTGTTGGTCTGTATGGTGACTCCAGGGCTCTGCCCTGTGCCAGCCCCCTTGGTCGCACATGCTCCTTTACAAGGCAGGAGCTCTAGGGCCATCTGGTCAAAGGAGAGATTGGAGCCTCTTGGCAGAAGGAAAGTTAACAAACAACCATAAAAGGATTTTCTAAATATGTCCACAATCCAATATAACCCTCAGTAATTTGATTTGTAGGAAATGGAGAGCAGAACATTACACACAGAGTGCTTATCTATAATTCATAATAATTACTGTAACGGGGAATCTATTATATAGACGTAGAAACATAAATTACACCCCCAGCTGGAAGAATGCACTCTGGGCTGAAATAACCCCTCACGTCCTCCTAATCCACCTACCCATTTAGCACGTGCCACTTTGTTGCCCAGTAGACTGAAGGCTTTTTCAGGCCACCTGTTGAAAGCTCAAAAGTGAGGAATTTCTCCTTTTGATGAGAAAGAACACTGATCTGTTTTGCAGGAGGAGATCAAGCACTCTCTTCGCCTAGTTTTCTCTAGTATTTTGGGCTTTGGATAATCACAACATAACATTTGAGAATGTGTTGATTTATTTCTTTGTAATGTTTGTGATCTAGTGTTATGACAGGAACATTTGCACTTCAACGGAAACGACAGGGCTGTTTTTGCTGCTTGTGCCACTGAAGGTTCAAATTCAGTTGGGCTGAAGCCTGATGTGCAATGAAGGGATGTGATCTGTTGAAAAAGGGCTAGAGAGATAAATGTGTGAAAAGCTATAAACACACACACACACACACACACACACACACGTATATGTCCCCCAACTTGGAGGGTAAGGATAAAGGGTAATAGGTGCTACATATTTCACAAGAAAATGATTGTAAGCTCTTTATTCTTTTCTTTTAAGCATTATTTTCATAACTGACATCTCTCTTACCCCGCTTCCCTTTCTGACCCTTGAATTCCATCCCAAGAGAGAGCTCTTTGTAGCTGTATCTTCAAACACTGATCCCAGTCTCTTTTAGTTGGTCTTTTTACAGGTTATAATTGTCCAACATCATTTACTTTTGGTCTGTCTGGGAGACATTCAGAATTGGTCCACCACTTTATTTTTAGTGGCAGAGCGTGTCTATTCTTCAGCTGTTGGGAATACTGGACCTGGCTGCGAATCTTGTTTGCTTTAAGTTGCAATGCTTTCAGCCCCATGTGTTTTAGTTTTTGGAAGCAGCTGTATTGGTAAAGCTTCTGGCTGAATTACTGGACAAAGCCTGCATTATAAAAATCCTCAACTTGTTTGCTCTTCACTTCAAAAAGTCTGTGGGCTGCCAGCTTGTCCTACTCATGTTTCCCACATGCCTGCTTAAGTTTTCACCAGCAGGCATGAGTCTTTTGGTTTCTGTTTTTTTTTTTTTTTTTTTTCTTTTTTTAAAATTGGTTGGCCTATAGCTATTTGGTTTAATACTGATCTGTCAGACACAAACCATAAAGGAGCTGGCACAAGACAGCTGGCAGCTCATGGCCCTCCTATTAGCAAGGATAGGATTTGAATGGAGGATTTTATTTTTTCCCCTGGTCAGCATCTTCAAAGTAGAACTGAGACTGGCATAGAATACTTCTGTTGGGTTTTGAAAGGTGGATTGCTCAGTCCCTGAACTCAGAATGTGTGAGTATGTGTTGGCATCAGGGACTCCAGGGCAGTAAAGCCGGCTCGAGTAGGAAACACAAACATGCTGTGGTTCATAAACAGAGTCATATATGCCTCACCATCAGGAGGAGGAGGAAGTTTCAGTTGGTTGGTGGCCCATAAAAACACTGGAATTCCATACATGCTAGGTACTTGTTCAACCGCTTAAATTGCCACCATATCACTGCTTTTCATTGCCCCTAAATTACTCATTCTGCTCCTCTACCTTTCAAAGTACTTACTGAGCCTTCAATACTACTTTGAAATTTTTATTATAATTGTAACTCAACTTCTTTCACTTTTCCTTATGATTTGTTCTCTGTGTTGAAGAACCTCTGGATAATTGAAGAGATGAGTGGATGGCAGTTGCATTAATCTGCAGTTGGTTACTGGTATTTACACTGGGCATCATGGACTCTATCCTCCAGTGTTCAAGATAAATAATGGCTGACAAGAGAATTTGCTTCCTTTAGACTTGTATGCGGCCTTGCTCTGACAAGAGATGTCAGAGAAGACTTGAATAGCAGAACTCCAGATTTAGCTTTCTGAAACTTCTCAGCTTGGGCTTACATTAAAATCAGAAAAATAAAACACACCTTTTTTGAGCATTGCCAAAACTAGAGGTACAAACTATCAGGCTTTGGCCCTGATCTGGTCCACAAAGTGGGTTTTGTTCATCTTGAACACATATCTCACCATGTGGCCAGCTTTGTCTTTCAGATGACTTAAATGCTATCACTTAAAAACTTACAGGTTGGGAGAATCACATGAAAATCTTGGTTTCCAGCTCTTAGAGAGTTTGTAAGGCCTGGCAATTCAGAACTTAAATTCTTGTGTGCAAACACATGCATGGGGCTTACTAACTACTGGCCCTTTTAGATAGGGCAAGTTCACCACATGCTCCAAAGCACTGAGGTCAGTGTCAATTGCCACTCATCGTATTTGCAATTTTGCTTTCTTAGCAAACAGCAGCGTTAGGAACCTTTAACATTGTGCCCATGTCATCTTGCTTCCTTTACCTGTTGTAGTTACCTGCTTGATGCCTTAGGATGTTTGCATTTGTGTTGCCAGCCTTCAACTCTATGTGAGGCACAGGAATGTCAGTCAGAAAGCCAGAGTGTCCCCTCATCAAGGAACTCAGGCAATAGAGCCTGTTAGATTTATTTTGTGTGGTTTGTTTTTGTAAAATTCTGGTGTTCGAATACTTGTGGTGTCAGGAGTAATGACTATGGTAGATGCAAAAGAGAAACTTTGTTATTCCTGTTAGACATAAGTGATTCCAGTGGCAGTAATGCACTAAGGTTGAGGGAGAGTCTGAGCGGTCACAGGGCTGTGGAAAGCTTAAGTATAATGAACTGTGAATTCTTTGAAGAAGAAAACAAGCTCTTCATATCCTTCCCTATGTTGGAAATTACAAAAGAAAACGCAGGCTTGAACCCTACCGCCTTTTGAGACTGCATCAAAGAAGGAAATGTGAGAGCTGTTATGTATTGTCTCGGAGCTTACTGGAGGACAGACTTCCCAGCTGAGTTCTCTGTGAGTTTGTGGGAAGAGAAACATGGATGGAAGATCTGGCGAAGAATTCATTCATTTTATTACATGCTCCTCGAATTTGGGGCATTCTATGCCTATTTAGTCTCTTTGTAGGAAGAGGCACATCATAGGGAAACCACGCACAATATCCTGAGTGCTTAATAAATATTTCTAGATGAATTTGTAGGGTACCGTTTGTTTGTTTTGAACAAGGAAATCTGGGGCACAAGTAATTGGTTCCTGGCTTTTTAATGATTGGCTCCCCGGGAAGATATTGCCATTTGAAATTACTTAACATTTTTTCCCCCAATATAAATGCTTAAGGCAAGAACTAGATTTTTTTTTTTTTTACCTAGCAAATAGCAATGTAAATGTCAAAGAACATATTCCAAAGCATTACACTTACAGCTCTTAAAATGGCATCTTAGAATGGTATTAATCACTGTCAGTTTTGTGTACCACATTTCATCAATTAAATAGCAAGAGGACCTGTCCTTTCATGGAAAGCAAATAACACATATGGATTTCCTCTTAGCAATTAGCTGAACATTCTGCATTTCCTTCTTGCTTGCAAAAAGGGTTTGGACTGAAACCATCAACATGTTTGTGTTCTTCATTGGTAAAGCAAAGCAGATGTGTAACAGCTTTTGGTAGAATCCAGATTCATTTATAAAGTACCTTTTGAAACATCTTGATGTGGAAGCATCTCTGTATCGTTAGATCTTTTAGAATTGGATAGAAAGTGACACTCCATGAAAGTTGTGAAGTGCTTTAAACTTTGTGACTTCTTAAGTGGAGGTTTTCAAAACTGTGTCACTATGTGTATGTAGAGGAGAGTTTAAAACTTTCAAGCTTAATGTGAAAATTTTTTTCCAGTAGGGACTAGTTTCAACTGGGTCTATGGATTTATAAAATGATGAGGCAATTTTATGCAGCAAAGACCAATGATAGAAATGCAGTTTACATAAATGGCAATGGATTAGCACTTAAACCACTCTTCATGTATGTTTAAACAATCTTCCATGACCCTCAGAAATCTCCTTTTATAAACTTCATCATTTATCTGGGATTACAAGGGCAGTGTTTTGACAACACTGTTGATTTACATGTAAGTCACCATTTGTTTATCATTTATTTGAGATGATTAGTGCCTGAACTTCAAATGCCTGGAATGTGTATTACACTCGTTTACATTTTTGGTAGACTATACCCTTTTCAATGTGCTTTTTAGGCCTGAGGACAGCTTGGTGACTTTAATGATCTTTCTAGTATCAGTCCTATCTAAGCCTGAAGAAAGCTGATGATTTATAACTTTTCAGCAAAGTTCAGTTTTAGTGATAATCCATCAAAGTCCTTAGTATTCTTCTCAGACTCTTGTCTCTCAGACCTAGTCCAACAAGATGTATTGGTCTCTGAAAACTGGCCCGCAGGGCCATGAAGTCTTCTAGAAACTCAGGAATACAGCACCAGGTATAGGTTTTCCCAAATCTGTAGATGCAAGTGAACAAATAGTAATGTGGATACCAATAGAGCAATAGAATATCTGCATTGGTAAAATACACTCACACTGTATACCCTAGGCAAGTTATAATTATCATCCTCCAATATTGTCTATGCATCTAAAATAGCTTTTGCATTCATTCATGTTTCTAGTGATATAAGTATGCCTGTTACCAACTACTTGTTATAATTTTTCCCCATTTAGGACCATCTTAAATTGATTTTTTGACTTAAAATCAGAAAGAGATGTCCAGAGGAAGTCACTGAAAATAATTTCTATTTGCAGAACAATTTCAGTGGTGGTGTGGTAGGTGAATCATTGTACACTTTAAAAATGGAAAGTTTAACAAGGTGGAGAATTTGTATTTGTGTTCAACAGAATTCCTTTGAGAGCTGACTGTTGTGAGAAAAGCATTCTGAGTAGAAGACAAACTCTGCTCCTCTGGGGGCTGCAGATGGTGTGCACATTCACCTGTTAGTAACCCTGGGTGTGTAAGCCATACCAGATGGAAAGGAAGAGAGAGAAGCAGGGCAGGAAGTGAGCAAGGGGAAGTAGGAGGCAACATCCATGAGAGAGAGAACTGGGTTGAATGAGAAATTGCCAGATATAATTTTTAGAAAGATTTCTGTGAAGCTTTGTGTAAATTCTCCATATTATTCATTAAAAGCAATTCACAATCAAGACCTACATAATACTTCAGGACTTCTGTGGTCTGAGTGCTGTTTAATTGAATTCTATGCCATATAAAGACTGGTCCAGCTATATTTGGAATAAGAGTGGGGAGGCACATGTGGGATTTTGGATTTGAATTATTACCCTAGACCTAAACTAAAATGTACCTTCAGTATGATCATCTATGTTTTGGAATTATATGAAAATTAGTATTATGAAGTTTATGCTGCATGGTTGTTTCAACTGAAGAAACAGGGCATTATGAAATTTTGTAAAATATAAACATAAAAGAGTGTTGCTTGTGTTATGTATATACGTGTCCATAGGACATATCTACAGTAGGGCAATAGGGAAGAATAGATGTAGAAGTTTGGCAGAGATTTACGGGTAAGCCATATAATTCTAGAAACTGAATCAAAAACAGGAAGAACTGACCAGTATCAATGTTCACACACAATGTCCAAGGAAGAATAGTTAGATGGTTGATTAGCCAAGAAGAAGAGTTGACTGAATGGACTCAATCTTTTATCTCATACGATATCAAGCTTCTGGATGATGTCACCCATTATAGTAAGAAGGTCATGAGACATCAGTAAGAAAACAGTAAGTCAGAAGGACTTAAGATCATGAAGATAGAGCAATGAGTTGCTTGGGGACAAATGAAGATGAGACAAGGGAGGGAGGCAGAAAAAACTTCATTGCATTGTGTATAAGTCAGATCACCCCTTGTGTCATTGGTTCTTTACCAGACTATGACTGGGTAAGGTTTGCTTTTAAAGACAAGGCTCTCAGGTGAGATAGAGCTAAGGTAGTCCTTGTGATGGCAATAATTGCTTATTATAGGGAAGATAGTAGCTGCATCTGACTTGCTGGGCAACAGTTCTGTTCTCTGGTTGGGTAGATCTCATCCTATCAGTTTGTATTCTGTAGTATCATGTTGGTTTGTTTGAGATTAATGGCTGAGGGTCAACAGAGGAAGCCTTAAAAATTCCCTTGTGAACAAATGGGCTGAAAATTGATTTTTAACAGACTCCATGAATACCCATTTACTGAGGAAATTGGAATTATTCTTGGAAAGGGAGAAGAGGTCAGTGACAGCCATGTTTAGGCTTGTTCAGTGGTTTTGCCTCACTTCATTGGACAAGAACAAATCTCTGGGGTCTTGGCTGCAACTGTGGGACTGGATTTAAGCAGGCTTTGAGCCCAAGGGTAGAGGCCAGTTCACCTAGAAACTGGAGAAATTAGTAGGAAATTTTATACCAGGGATTGGAATAAAGGTCTCGAAAAGCAGTTAGAAATGCCACTGAAATGGAACAAAGATAAATAGCCTCAGGGCAGGGAAATGCCACCAACGAAGTGGGGGTCTACAGGCATTCAGGTCACTCATGGATTCTAACTCATCAGGAACTGCCATGGAGAATAGTTTATAGTTTTGAATTGGCAACTGTGAGGTACAACTGCAACTGTGGTCCATCCACTAGGGGGCAGTAGATCGAAGCATGGTCAATAGAACTTGAGGCTGATTTACTGTTTATAGGCAACGTTTTGGATTTTATTTCCAAACCAAGAAACCATCATGATTTTTGGGAGAGAGAAAAGAGGCAACTCTAGCAAACCTTCAGGCACACAAACAACTAAAGCCTGAGGTGATGGCACGATTTCGGCGGCTTGAGTGCTTTGAGTATGCTTCAGTTTCATGAAATTTGACCCCTCAATAAAATAAGGTCTCCAGGTTGCAAACCCTGAAGAGGCTGGTTATAATCAAGTGGGAGATTTTCCTCTATTATTTTTTCGAAAGTGACATGCTGATCATAAGCAAAGTTGCTTTGATTCTCTGGCATCCCCCTCAATTTCTCCGTGTTTTGCAGACCTTAGGACACTAGGCTGCTCAGGAATTTTGGGGGGCAAGAGACAACACCACGTTTGTTTTAGTTGTTTTAGCAAGGGATTTCTAGAGGTTGTTAGCCCCTTGAGGGAAAGAGTTAAGTGAATACCCCTTTTCACTAATATCATCAGAGGCAGAAACTGGTATCATGTCAGAAATATGATGAGTTTTGCTCCTGGAGTTTCCAAGGGGAGCTTCAAGCGTCATAGTGACTGAAATGAATCATCCTCAGCTCAGTAAGGATGGGAAGAAAACTGAGTGTGAGGCACCATAGTGTGAGTAGGAGCAGCGCATGGGAAGCACGTGCAGAGATGCTGCTAGTCTTCGTGGAATATTACCAAGATGCTGTCACCATACGGAATAGCTAACACTTATTTTGCACCTGCCATGTGTCAGGCATTGTACTAAATACCTAAACAGAATGATTTATTTAATCTATACAATAATCTCAGAGTGAGATATTATCATTATTGCATTTTATAACTGAGAAAACTGATGCCCCAAGCAGTTGGAGTCCCACGGTAGGACTGGGTAACAAGGCTTAGCACCTGAGTTTTAATTTTACCTATGCTATTCTGCTTCACAAATGAGGGAGATGATTTTATTCACCAGGGTTTCAGGGGACAGAGTATCAGATATGATAATTATGAGAAAGGCAGTTGTAAATTTGAGGATGAGAGAAATACATCATATAAAATATTTAGAAAGTTTTTTTTTTTGTTAAATGCTGTGTATTCCCTGTCCCTGACACCCCATACTTTATTTTAAGAAATTATAAGTAAAGATCTATATTGTTCTTCAAGATGTCTGGAGTTGAACTTTTATATCTTTGAATTCAACACTGTGAATTCAACCAAAAATGGTTCATGAGGGTGAGCAGTTATATTTGGTTACAATAGTTGTTTTAATTTTGAACACATTTTATCATTAGCTGTGCATTTGTTATTTCTTCTTGACTTTTACATAAGACCTTTCCTCAAAGTTACTAAAGCTCTTTAAATGTTGGAAATTCAGAATAATGAAGACTGAGCATGGTGAGATATCTTCAATATGGTGTAGTGGTTATAAGCACAGGCTGTGGTGTTGAGCTGTTTTGGACAGTTTCTCATCTTAAGAGTTGTGCTACCTCAGGGAAATCACAAGAATCTTGAACCTCAGAATATCTTGTATAAAAAAGGGAAACTCTTTATTTACTAGGGTTTTTGAGAGTATTACATGAGATGACTGTAAAATACTTGACAAAATGCCTGGCAACATAATAAGAACGTAATGTGACATATTGTTATTGTTATTATTATTATTAGCACTTCTATTTTCTGGTTGCTAATATCAGCTTCACTCTGAATTGCAGGATACATCAGGTTAGACTGGATGCCAAGTAATTTGACTATAGTAGCCTTCTATTAATAGCTATTAACTGTCTTGGACTTATAGATAACTCTTCTTTTTTGAAATAAGTTTTTCTCCTGGATTCCAATGTTCCTTCTAAAATACTGGCCACTTCTGTTTGTCTTTATTTCTAGCGTCTGTTCATCTTTTCATTCTCTTATTATTGAAGTATCCCAAGGCCTAGTTCTTGGAACTCTCATCTTCTTTATTTTATCTGTACTCACTCCCTTGGGATATCAACATCACATTTACATTGACCACTCCCAAATATATATCTCCAAACCAGAACTCAATTGTAGATTCATATATTCAATTGCCTATTAACACTCCCACTTAGATGCCTAATAGACATATTAAACAAATTATGCTAAAAACTGAGCAGTTGCTTTTTTCTTCTAAAACTTTCTCTACTCACAGACTTCTCTATCTTCAGTTGCTCAAAAGCAAAAGAAAACTAAAACAAGTAACAAAAGAAAACTGCTAGAAAATCCAAAATCATTCTTGGTTCTTTTTTTTCCTCATATGCCACATCCTTTCCACTGGAAAATCCTGTTCGCTTCATCTTCAAAGTATTCTCAGAATCTTATCACTTCTCCCTGTCCCCTCTGCTATCATCCTGGTCCAAGCTACTGTCATCTCTCATCTTCATTCTTGCAACTGCCTCTTAACTGGTATTACTGCCCCCACTTTTGCCCCCTTCCATCTATTCCCAACATAGCACTCAGGGTGATCCATTTAAAACATAACTTAGCTCCTGTCACACCTCTATTCACATCCAGTGGACCCCATCTCACTCAGACCAAAGCCGTTTTTTTTTAAACTGCCTACAAAATTCTGCACAATCTTGGCCACTTTCCCCTATACTTATTTTATTTTTTGAGATGGAGTCTTGCTTTGTTGCTCAGGTTGGAATGCAGCGGTGCAGTCTCAGCTCACTGCAACCTCCGCTTTCTGGGTTCAAGGTATTCTCCTGCCTCAGCCTCCCATGTAGCTGGGACTACAGGCACGTTGCCAGCATGCCCGGCTAATTTTTGTGTTTTTAGTAGAGACAGGGTTTCACCATGGTGGCCAGGCTGGTCTGGAAATCCTGACCTCAGGTGATCCACCTGCCTCAGCCTCCCAAAGTGTTAGGATTACAGGCGTGAGCCACCACTCCTGGCCCCCATACGTTTCTGATTTCTCTTGTTGTTCACTCTTTTCTCCATTTCACTGCCTTCCTGGCTTTTCCTTGAGTATATCAGGCACACTCCTGTCTCAGGTCATTTGCACTGGCTTTTCTCTCTTCCTTGATTACTTTGCTTTTAAATATTCATAACATTCCACATTTCAATTTAAAGTATTTGAGCATCCTTTTTACAATTGTAGCCCCTTCCATTATCTTCCTACATTGAGTTTAAACTGGACTAATTTGAAGGAATTATTTTTCTGCAGGGTAGCTATCACTTATTAATACACTTTATATTTTATTATTTATTCCATCTATTGTCTGCTTCCACAACTTGAGTATTTAAGCTCCATTGGGACAGCAATTTTGCTGTTATGGCCACTGCTATCTTCCCTGTGCTAGAACAGTGTCTAGTTTGGCAAATGGTAAAAACTGCCCCTGACTGATGTGATGGACATACATTAAGCACTTGTTGAATAAATGAATGATTTATGTATTTATTCTTTATGAATTAGACATAGCGTTTTTGGTATTTTACTGTACAATTTACTGGAATCTTGGGAGAGCTTTAGTCAATGGGTATGACTGCAAGTTTTGAATGAATGTCAGTGCATTTACAAGGTTAATTTCAAATATTTGGTATGTATATGCATGTACAGTACATCCATAGATCTTGGCCTTTGCCATCCTAAATGTTCAGGGTAACATTTCCTTCTGGGATGTGTAGTTAGGGAAATCATTTTGGTTCTCACACCCCACCTTCCAGCAAAAAATAATGGAGTATGCCTCAACAGTTAAGAAATATAAATGCATTTGTTTGTCTTCTCTTTGGTAACTGTGATTTTCTTTTCCTTTTCACTTGTGACACCACTAGTATTGCACACCAAAGAACTCAACACTGAAATATTTCTGCTATTTGGAAATCAGGCAATAGCGGCCTTCACCACCTTCTCTTTTCTCTCTAACAAGTGGAGGAGCTATTATATTACATGCATGGACTGTCCAATGAGCAAGGGCCAGGTGTCACTCTGAGTGACAGCCTTCTGGTTTGCAAAAACTGCAACTCCGGTTATTCAATTGAGTGATTGTGTGGCTATATGTCACTCAACCTTCAGAATACTTCTCTCAGCTTCCATTGTTTTGGCTGCATTCTAAAGTTGATGCTGCAAGGAGAGGGTAAGGTGAGGTAGAGAGCACTGACAGTTGAAGCATCTGCAAGCTGGGGCACATCTCTTGCTGCAGTGCGTATATCTTTGGCTAATAGTGATATCATTCCTCTTTTTCTTTTTTAAATAAGTGACAGGCAGATGGAATTTGTGCTTTTGTTCTTCTATAAAAGGAAAAGTAGTCTCATGAAGTCTGTCTGAGCAAGAGTCATCTAGTCTTAAAATTCTTCAATAATATTCCTTATATTAACTAGTTGAATGGAAATAATAAAACTGTGACTGTGCTAACCCTGATTGCATCTGTTATCTTACAGAGTGTAGATAACATGCATGCGTGACTGATGTGGCAGCAGTTGGTCTCATTTAATGTTACTGAGTGTCAAGACTGCCACAATGATGAGCTTGGAAATGAAGTGGTCTGGTTAATTGGCCACAGGTAATAGTCAATGGACTGCTGTTTTCTTTTTTTAGCAGCATTTCGCAGGGTTTTTGTTTTTCTTCAAGTTTCCATGATAAGTGAAAATATCTACATTGCCACTGACTTGGGTAGCAGTATAGCTGCTTTCGTTAGTTTAACAATCTCTTAAAATTGGAAAGACTTATTATTTGATATGGTTTGGATGTTTCATTCCCTTCAAATGTCCCCTCACATCGTTCCTTCCTGTTGCAGTGTGATCCCCAGTGTTGAGGTGGGGCCTAGTGACAGGTGTTTGGGTTATAGGAGCAGGTCCCTCATGAATGGCTGGGTGCTGTCCTTGTAGTAATGAGTGAGTTCTTACTCTATGAGATCATATGAGATCTGGTTGTTTAAAAGAGCCTCTTTCTCTCTCCCTCTCTCCCTCTCTCTCTCTCACTCTCTTTCTTGTTCACACCCTGTCTTGCCATGTGACACATACTGGCTCCCCATCACCTTCCACCATGATTGTAAGCATCCTGAGGTCCCCACAAGAAGCAGATGTCAGGTCATGCTTTGTGTATAACCTGCAGAACGATAAGTCAAATAAATCTCTTTTCTTTATAAGTTACCTAGCCTCAGGTATTCCTTTATAGCAGTACAAATGGACTAACACATCATTCTTCAGGGTCTAATCTAAAAATAGATAGAAAAGTCATCTCTCTTCACTGCATAACTAGTAGGACTCCAGGCAATTTATCCTCCTCCCAAACACCAGTGGCATCATACTATGAAGGACTTGACATTGAGACTGGGACTTGGACTTCATTCTTTTAAAACTTTGTCCTTGGGAAAGGGTCTGAGTCCTGATTTAGAAAGATGAATGTAGCAGAGACTGCTTTGCATTTACTAATATTCATTTTCTGCTCTTCCTGAGAACATGATTAGACTAATTTTCCAGTCTTTCACTTGGTTGTGTGAGGCTATGTGATTGGGCTTTGGCCCATGAAAGTGGGTGGAAGTGATGTAAGTGTGTCACCTCACTGCCAAAGTTGTTAAGAAGAGGGCATGTCCTCCCTACTTGATGGCTGAATGGAGGCATTCTGAAGACCTAGAAGTAGGTGGAGTCCCAAGGTAGAAAGATCTTGAATTCCTGAATGGACATTGCATGACTAGAGACATCTGTGTTGAAGTGTAACCTGAGTGTGTGGGGGTGTGTTAAGTCATTGTGATTTTAGGATTAACCTGCAGACAACAGCTTGCATTATTTCCCTAATTAGTCTTTTAGGCATACACAAGAGGAAGAGGAAAAGGAGGATTCTGGAGTGAATAGGGCCAGTTGAGCTGCTCTTTCCCTGATAAAATAATGACAGCTGAGTCCAGAGTTGACACAATAAAGAACACAAAGAATTTTGAAAAAATACTTATTAATTTAGATGTAAAGCATGAATTAAAAGAAAGATACAAAGATAACCTCAATATTTTAAGCTGAGAAATTAGAATAGTAGTTACCTCAGACAAATAGGGATAATTGGAGAGAAGACCTGAAGTGGGTAATGAAGATGCAGTGAATGTTGTTTGGCATCTGAGCAATACAGGAATCTGGAAATGCAAGATGGGAGATTAGGTGAAAAATCAGGGTATAGCTTTAGGTTTATGAGTCTTTAACATCTGCAAAGAAACCAATAATAATGGCAGATGAAAAGTATGATGACAGTGTATGGGGATTCGAATGTTAAGAGAAAAATAAGAACTAGTGAAGAAGGCAGAAAAATAAATACTAGACAAAAAGGAAGAAGAATGTGGAGGCAGTCTAGAAAAGATAGTTCATGAAGTAATTTGTTTAACACTGACAAATAATTCAGATTATCACAAATGGTGAGGAATGAGAGAAAGCTATTTGCTTAGACATATTTAGGCTCCTTCCTGGGGGGCATTCCTCTGTATGGCTGGTGTAGATCTTTATAGGTAGATATTGCTATAATATAATTTGGAAGGCGTAGTCATTGGGCTGCCTTAGTGTAAGCCCAGGACAAAGGAAGCTTGGAAAAGCGTAAGACACATCTTTTTATTTACCATAGGTTTTGACTCTGTCATATTTGTTGAAGCATCTTTTATGTACCAGGCATCATCTACAGTGAATAGAATGGGAGATGGTCAGACCATGTATTAGTCTGTTCTCACACTGCTCATAAAGACATAAATGAGACTAGGTAATTTATAAAGGAAAGAGGTTTAATTGACACACAGTTCAGCATGACTGGGGAGATCTCAGGAAACTTACAATCATGGCAGAAGGGGAAGCAAACATAATCTTATTTACATGACGGCAGCAAGAAGAAGTGCTAAGCAAAAGGGGAAAAAGCCCCTTCTAAAACCATCAGATCCCATGAGAACTCACTCACTATCATGAGAATAGCATGGGGAAACTGCCCCATGATTTAATTACCTCCAACCAGGTCCCTCCCAGGGATTATGGGAACTACAATTCAAGATGAGATTCGAGTGGAGACACACAGCCAAATCATATTATTCCATCCCTGTCCCCTTCCAAATCTCATGTGCTCACATTTCAAAACACAATTATACCTTTCCAACAGTCCCTTAAAATCTCACCTTATTCCAGCATTAACTCAAAAGTCCAAGGCTGAGGTCTTATCTGAGACAAGGCAGTCCTTTCTGCCAATGAACCTGCAAAATCAAAAGCAAGTTAGTTACTTCCTAGATATAATGGTGTTGTGTTACAGGCATTGGGCAAATAAACCTGCTCCAAATGGGAGAAATTGCCCAAAACAAAGGGGCCACAGGCCCAATGCAAGTCTGAAATCCAATAGGGCAGTCATTAAACCTTAAAGTTCCAAAATGATCTCCTTTGACTGCATGTCTCACATCCAGGGCACACTGATGTAAGAGGTAGAATCCCACAGCCTTGGGCAGCTCCACCCTATGGCTTTGCAGGTTACAGTCTCATTCCTGACTGCTTCTTAGGCTAGCATTGAGTGCCTGCAGCTTTTCCAGGCACATAGTGCAAGCCATTGGTGGATCTACCATTCTGGAGTCTGGAAGATGGTGGCCATCTTCTCATAGCTCCACTAGGCAGTGCCCTAGTTGGGACTCTATATGGGGACTCTGACCCCATATTTCCCTCCTGCTCTGCCCTAGCAGAGGTTCTTAATGAGGGCTCTGCCCCTGCAGCAAACTTCTGCCTGGACATCCAGTCATTTCCATACATCCTCTGAAATCTAGGGGGAGGTGCCCAAATCTCAGTGTTGACTTCCTTGCACCCACAAGCTCAATACCACGTGGGAGGGAGCTGTGAAGTCTTGAGGCTTGCACACTCTGAAGCAATGACCTGAGCTGTAACTTGGCCCCTTTTAGCCATGGCTGGAGCATCTAGGACTCTGGACACCAAGTCCTTAGGCTGTACACAGCAGTGGGGCATAGACCCAGCCTAGGAAGCCATTTTTCTCTCCTGGGCCTCTGGGCCTGTGAGGGGAGGTGCTGCCACAAAGGTTTCTGACATGGCCTGGAGAAATTTTTTCCTATTTTCTTGGTGACTAACATTCAGCTCCTCATTGCTTATGCAAATTTCTGCAGTCGGCTTGAATTTCTCCCCAGAAAATGGGGTTTTCTTTTCTATCACATCATCAGGCTGCAAAATTTCCAAATTTTTATGCTTTGTTTCCTCTTGAATGATTTGCCACTTAGAAATTTCTTCTGCCAGATATCCTAAATCATCTGTCTCAAGTTCAAAGTTCCACAGATCTCTAGAGCAGGGGCAAAATGCCACCAGTCTTTTGGCATAGCAAGAGTCACATTTGCTCTAGTTCTCAACAAGTTGTTCATCTCCATCTGAGACCACCTTAGCCTGGACTTCATTGTCCACACCAGCATTTTGGTTAAAGCCATTCAACAAGTTTTCTGAGCCCTCCAAGTCTCTAGGAAGTTCCAAACTTTCCCACATTTCCCTGTCTTCTTCTGAGCCCTCCATACTGTTCCAACCTCTGCCTATTACCCGGTTTCAAAGTCGCTTCCATATTTCAGGTATCCTTATAGCAGCATTCCACTCTACCGCTACCAATTTACTGTATTGGTTCATTCTCACACTGCTAATAAAGATGTACCTGATACTGGGTAATTTATAAAGGAAAGAGGTTTAATGGACTCACAGTTCAGCATGGCTGGAGAGGCTTCAGTAAACTTACAATTGTGGCAGAAGGGGAAGCAAACACTCCCGTCTTCATATGGTGGCAGCAAGGAGAAGTACTGAGAAAAATGGGGAAAAGGCCCTTATAAAACCATCAGATCTCATGAGAACTTCCTCACTATCATGAAAACAGCATGGGGGAAACTGTCCCCATGATTCAGTTACCTCCCACTGGGTCCCTCCCACAACACATGAGGATTATGGGAACTACAATTCAATATGTGATTTGGGTGGGGACACAGCCAAACAATATTAGACCTCTAGTCATAATATAGAGTCATAGTTGCCACACTGTGCCTATAAATGGTGTCATGGGGTTACAGGCTGGATTGAACAGAGAGTTTTTTCAGGCCTGAGTGGATGGGTCAGGGAGACAGTGATTGTTGTGGGAAGTCAGGGACCCCAAACGGAGGGACTGGCTGAAGCCATGACAGAAGAACATAAATTGTGAAGATTTCATGGACATTTATTAGTTCCCCAAATTAATATTTTTATAATTTCTCACACCTGTCTTTATTGCAATCTCTGAACATAAATTGTGAAGATTTCACGGACACTTATTCCCCAATCAATACCCTTGTAATGTCCTATGCCTGTCTTTACTTTAATCTCTTAATCTTATCATCTTCTTTGAAAGCTGAGGAGGATGTATGTCACCTCAGGACCCTGTGATGGTTGCGTTAATGGCACAAATTGTTTGTAGAGCATGTGTGTTGAACAAATATGATGAAATCTGGGCACCTTGAAAAAAGAACAGGATAACAGCAATCGTTCAGGGAACAAGAGAAATAACCTTAAACTCTGACTGCAAGTGAGCCAGCGAGGAACAGAGCCATTAATTTCTCTTCTTTCAAAGCAAATAAGAAATATCTTTCTTTTCTCAGCAAGGAACATCCCTGAGAAAGAGAATGGCCCGTGAGGATAGGCCTCTGAAATGGCCCCTTTGGGGACAGCTGTCTTTTATGGTCAAAGCTGAAGGGATGAAATAAGCCCCAGTCTCCTGTACCACTCCCAGGATTATTAGGATGAGGAAATTCCTGCCTAATAAATTTTGGTCAGACAGGTTGTCTGCTCTCAAACCCTGTCTCCTGATAAGATGTTATCAATGACAATGCATGCCCAAAACTTCATTAGCAATTTTAATTTCTCCCCATCCTGTGGTCCTGTGATCTCGCCCTGCCTCCATTTACTTTGTGATATTTTATTACCTTGTGAAGCATGTGATCTCTGTGACCCACACCCTATTTGTGCACTCTCTCCCCTTTCGAAAATCACTAATAAAAACTTGCTGGTTTTATGGCTCAGGGAGCATCACGGAACCTGCCGACATGTGATGTCTCCCCTGGACACCCAGCTTTAAAATTTCTATCTTTTGTACTCTTTCCCATTATTTCTCAGACCAGCCAACACTTAGGGAAATAGAAAATAACCCACATTGAATATCGGGGGTAGGGTTTCCCCCGATAAGTGATATTAAAGCAGAGTGAATTCAAATAAGGGTACAGAATGAGCAAAGACAAACACATACTTGGATGTGGAAGATTTGTGGAATATATGTGTTTGGGTTTCTGGGTGCTGCGGCTGAAGAGGTAGGGCTATGGGACTTGTTCTGTAGCAATGCAGCTTCAGTGAAGATTTTAAACAAAGCAGGGGCACAGTTAGGTCTGTGTTTTGGCAATGCAATTCTGATAGACTAGAGGAGGATGGATTCGAGATGGGAGAAACTGGAAACCAGAAAGCCCATTAAAAAATTTATAGCAATTGTCAGGGAAGAAATTATGAGGATCCTTAAGTAGAGTGGTTGGCATGGGAGGAGGGAAAAGTTTTGAAAATGTTTCAGAATTGGAAAAGGCTGAATTTTGTGACAGACTGGTTGTAGAAATGAGTGGGAGCTTTAAGAAGGATTTAAAAATGTTGCTTGAAATTGATTATATCATTGTAGATGTTTGGGTGGGGGGTTTGGTTTTATATATCTAGACTATTATACACTGCATCCAATCTGGGAAAAAAAAATTGCCCTTACTCTTAAAAAATACCCCTGATTCAGCTGCTTCTCATCACTTCCTCTCTACTGCTATAGACCAAGCCACTGGCCTCTCTTGCTGGATTATTTTCATGCCCTCTAGTTTTCCTGCTTCTACCTTGCCTTTCTATAGTTGATTTGCAATGCAGCAGGCAACATTTTTTTCTGCTAAAACATAAGGAAAAACTTCTCCTTTTCTCAATATCTTTTGATAGCTTTCCAACTTTCTCACAGTAAAAAGCCAAAACTCTCACACAATCAATAAGAGACTACTCAGTCTGTCATACCTCTTGTTTTCCTCACCCATCCACCCCACTCCAAGCCCATTATCTACCACCTGTCTCCCTTAGCTCTAGCTTCATTGGCTTCCATGCATTTCCTAGAGTATGCCAGGCATAATTATCTGGCCCTTTGCACTTGCTTTTCTCTTGGTTGAGAATACTCTTTCAGATATCTGTATAATTTACTTCCTTACATTGTTCAGATCTTCACCCAAATGTCATATTTCCAGAGAGGACTTCTTGGCTACCCTATCCAACATGTAAGCATGCCCCTTCATCTTTCCCTACTTTTTTGCTTAATTTTGATGCCTAGTGCTTTTCATTGTTTAAACTATTTGCTTTTTACTTAATTACTTTGTTTATTATTTGTCTTCCAACTAGAATGCAAGTTTCATGAAGGTGTTTTTTTTTTAAATATCCTTTTCTGCTTCATCAGAGTGTTTAGCACATGCCCATTGCTCAATCTTTATTGAGTGAATGAAAGTTCTAGGAAAATACAACCTATAAGGAAAAAGCTAAAATTGGAGGAATTATTTTCATAAGCGTGTGAATCATTGAGAGAGAGTTTTGGTTCTCCATCAGCCAGTAATTTTATTCATTAACATTTCCTCCAAGTGATTTAAAAATGTTTAAACTACATTACCTAAATAATATAGTAATGAAAAATACATCATTTGATTATTGTTGAATCTTAAGTGTTGAAATTGGGATTACAGGAGAAATTTTGAGGACACGAAGCATCAAAAGCAGCAGCCTAGAAACAAATTTCTTGGATGAGGTGAGGAAAAGAAACAGAAGGATCTGTGAATTCCACATCTACATTGGGAGGCTGGATGCAAAGAGTTAGACGGAGGTTGTAGCTTGTTGAAGGGCTCAAAGACCTGCTTATATTTATGCTGCTTCGATACAGAAACAAAGAATTAATCGGCCATTCTCTATCATTACATTGATAACCATATGACAACAAATGTCATCACTCTTCCAAAGACACTGAGCAATTTACTAAGGATGAAACTTGAACTGTAAGATTTAGGAAAATGTCCATTATGCAATGAATGACGTTCAAGTGGGAAAGATTATAATTGTGTACCTTCTTTTTTTTTTTTTGTTTTTTTTTATCTTGAGACAGAGTGTCACTCTGTCACCCAGGCTGGAGTGCAGTGGCACTATCCCGGCTCACTGCAACCTCCACTTACCAGGTTCAAGTGATTCTTCTGCCTCAGCCTGCTGAATAGCTGGGATTACAAGCATGCACCACCACACCTGGCTAATTTTTGTAATTTTAGTAGAGCAGGGGTTTCACCACGTTGGCTAGGCTAGTCTTGAACCCATGACCTCAGGTCATCCACTCACCTTGGCCTCCCAAAGTGCTAGGATTATAGGTGTAAGCCACTGCACCTAGCCTATAATTGTGTACCTTTTGAACTAAAGAATTGTAACAGTGAAAAAGGTGAAGATAGTAAAGTCAGTCTTATGAATTGCATGATTGATTCATCCATTTGTCAACATTGATTGAATTTTTCCTTTGTGCTATGCACTCTTCTGAATGGTAATGATGCAAGATTAATTTTTAAAAATGTTCATTGCACTTAAAATGATCTTTGTAATGGGGACACAGGCAGGTAGGTGAATAATTGCTTTACTGTATAAAAATATTATGGTAAAGTTATGCAAAAAGTGCTGTGGAAAGCAATGAGAAGAAAATATGCAATTATAGAAGCCTGTTGTTTGCAAGATAATAGGATATAATTGTGAAAAACCCGCATGTGAGGGGGAAAAAGCAGTATTTATGTTATTATGCATTTCGATATATGTGTTGTTATATCTTAAGTTATTATATGCATATATTATGCATATATAATTTGATTAATGAAAGATAATATGAATTAATTAAAGATAATATTAATTAAAGATAATATAATGTTATACACATATGTGTATGTTAATAAAATTGACAGCCGAATTAATGAATGCATGTGTTAATCAAATTGACAGCTGAATTAATGAATGATGTGGCATCTTTGTAGATGACTGTATGTTCAGCAGTTAAAAATTTGAATCTGAGGTTTAGACCAGGGGTTAGGGCTAGAAAGCAGCATTTTAGAGGTGATAGCTAAAGCTATGGAAGTCAATGAGGTTACTCAGAGTATAGAGCAAGAAGAGGGTAAAACAAAATTTCTCGTTAAAGGGCATGTGGAGGAAGCGAAGTCTGGGATGGAAATGGCGGAAGAATATCCAGGGAGTCTGGACTTGAACCAGGAGACCCATTTTGAATGTCAAGAAAGGAAAATTTTAAGAAAAAAAATTTCAATCCTTTCAAATGCTTCATAGCATCACATAAAATGACTGAAATAAAATATTGTTAATAAAGGACATGTTGCAAATAGCTTATTTAATTGGTGAAAGGACTCGAAGTTTTAAAATGGTTTTGTTACTGTAAAGAGTATTAGGTACCTCCATACCTATAAAAAAGTAATTCAGGAACTAAAGAAAAAAAATGTCAAATATGATGTTTCCTATGTGGCCTTTCCATTGTGTCAGCAAGCATATTACCTGGGTTTTATTAGTCCAATAAAGCTATAGTTTTTTTTTTTTTTTAATTCAGGTTTGGATAAAATGCACATGATTTCTGGATTTTTAAAATATGCCCTATAAGACCATAAGGGAGGTATAGCATGGATCCAATTTTATAGAATCTATCTTTGTTCCCCCAGGTCACCCTTTTCTTGCCCTCTTTCTTTCCTAGTATTTCCTATAGAATCTCTCTGTGGTTTTCAAAATCCCACTGGCATATTTTTGTCAGACCCGACGTTCATCTTGTTGTGGGCTCAGATACTTCTGAAAGATCAAATCACAGAGCTTAATAAAATGCAGATAATGGCATTTTTGCTCATGTGGTGCATCTATTTCTTAACAAATTTAGGGGCCATTCTATATGGTAAATGGAAGAGTTGGCACTAAGGAAGTTAAGAATGTTGGCGGGCAGCGATGTGATTACTGGCTGGAAGAAATGTGGATGAGTTGGTCTATATCTAATCCTTTTGTGGCTTCCTGTGTGACACACTGTAATGAAAACATCACCACAAATTATAAGAATTGTCAAAGTAGGCTAACAAAGATTTTTTTGCTCTGGAGTTTGCTAACCAAAAATGTACAGTGCTTTGCATTATACATCCAGGCTTCTCTCTCTCCGTGGATGTACACAGGGGCTGAACAATTAACATGAGATAAAAAAGTTAACCTCTCTTTGAAATCAGTGGATTGGGGATCTAGAGGATAGTTGTTTTATAAATTGAAATACAGAAATAGGTTGAAAGTCAAGTTCCACTCATGGCACTGGAAATCATTTGTTTTTGAATGCCATGTATTATGTTTGAGTATTGTGTATAGTTAGTTGTACCTTTTTCACACTTAACATTATTTGAAGAGATTGTAACAGCTAAATACACACATACAAAGCCTTTTCTATAAAAGTGTTTAAGCATTTATTTCCTTCCAGGAAATGGATATGTTAATTGTTTGCCAGAACCATGTGATATAGCTTAAAGTTCTCTGAGAAATTAAAAGATCTTAACAAATTCATTATTGAAACCACAGTGTTAGGGTAATTATAGACATACTGCCAAGTTCCATTGAAAAATTGTTTTCTCATTTGCTCCTCCAAAGAGATTGAGATATGTTCTATTAGCTTCTCATTTTACAGATGAGGTCTCAGGGACAGGCACTCACAGGGAGCAAGGGGCGGTCTCATGATTCAAACCCAGGAAGTCTGAGTCTGATCCCAGGGCCTGTGCCCTTAACCACTCACCTTTTGTTTTACCCAGTACTGTACAGTCTCTGATGTGCTGCTGCACACTCTGTATCATTTCAGCCTCACAGTGCTGTAAAGCAGAAGAGAGGACAACAATTCCTATTTTGAAGAGGAGGTTTGTAGACAATTAAATAGCTCATACAGGGTCTTAGAAAAAGAGCTGTGACAGACAGAGCTAAATTCTAGTTTTCTCAATTCCTTTTTAGGCTTATTATCTGTTAATCAACTCATTTCTTTTAGAAAGTCTAGAATTTTTCCTAGAAAAAAAACAATGTCCTAATGTTGTGTGTGTATACATTTCATTAATATTTCTCTTAAAGATGAATAAATATGAATGCAAATTAACTTTTCTCTGATACATTTATTCAATAGGTAGTTGCAAGGCAGCTATTAGAGGCTAAAATTAAAGATTTGGAAGTAACTGGTTTATAAGCAGTAGCTGGGATCATCAGAAATTAATGGGTTTTTCCAGAGAGAAGTATTGTGTATCACACCATGGTTGACAAGATAATGAAATAAACAGACAAAAATTTTGATGCATATCATTAAGAGTTTGAATTATTTCAAGACTATTACCATATTTTAAATGGCTCATATGGCTCCTCCCCCCAAAGCCTAAAAGATCAAGTTGGCTACACACATACTTTATGCATACTTAATATTTACAAAGCACTAGGCAAATGAAGCAAAAGATGGCTGCAACTCTGCCCCAGCTTTCAAGAGGGTCTTATTATAAGGAATAGGCAATATGGCAACAGTATTAATATGAGACAGAACTAGAGAAGTGCCATAAGAAAAGTAACAAGTACCATGGGGTTCAAGAAAGGGTGAGACCACATCTGGTTGGGGCAATCCAGAAAGTTTTGTAGGGAAATGTTTTGTGGGATGGTTAGCATTTCAATAGGGGAGAGATGTTTGTGGGGTGAGGATAGTGGGGGAATTTCAAGAGTGGCTTTCAATCATCAAACTGAGAAAGAAAATGGGAGAAATTTTATATTTTACTCTAATTTCTTAAGGCGACAACTATTTTAATGGTTCTCTGCAAAGACTAAAAACATGAACTATACTATAATTAAACCTAAAACTTTATATTGATAGGGATTTTCTTCCAAGGAAGTTAAAGTACTGTGTGATCAAGATAATCTGAATGATTATAATGTCCTTTGCAGTAAGTGGGAACTAAGAAGAAAAAAATTTGAGTGCATAAGTAATTGGCTTTTCAAGAAAAGTCACTGGCAAGTTAAAATAGAGTTAGTACCATCTTTGGAGTTTCTTCCACTTCTCTACTTATTAGTACAAAATGACACAGATTATAAAAGCTTAATTCCAGAATTGAAAAATGGATGGATATTAATGAAGTGAGTAGAAAAATGCTTTAAAATACAGTTACAATCTACCACGTTTTATAACAATTTCTTCTGAAATATGATAAAGTTTATAAAGGTCCTCTGCTTTTCACAAACCTCCAAAAGCTATTTTACACTTGATAAAAATCTCTCAGCTCATCATGCTAGAATGTCTGAGACCATTAGAACATACCAAGTATATTCCACTTGTCAAATGAATGAAAGTACCAGAAGGTTGCTGTGCTGAACTCAGCCTGTACAACAAACATGTGTGGCAACTCCCTGAGGGCCTATTGAATTTCAGTGGTAACAGACGGTGAACTCAGTCCTTAGCTAACGGAGACCCTTCTTTGTCTCAGGATAGAAAGCACCAGTTTCCAGGAATTCTTACCCCAAAGTGTTGTAATTGTTAGCACTTACTTATGTTTTAGCTAACATAAGCATCATCAAAGTTCAGATGACGAGAAATTGTTGGGGGCAGGATCCTCAGGGAGGAAATTTGAATTTAAGATGGCCGAATAGTTTTTATACAATACTGTCAGGCTGATTTAGGTGAAGCTTGAAACTGTTTTAATGGAGCCAAACTTCAATTCCTGAGAAGGAAGAATGGAATTTTCTTTCAAGTAAAAATAATGTTTTAATCACTTGATTTAGGGCCCTCCTAATCTGGTTTCTGTCAATTTGATAACAGGAATTTAGTCTAAGCTGAGAAAGAGCTAACTGATTAATCCATGTTAATCCAAATACTTAGAAAGTCCTGTGTTTGAACGACTCAAGTGCCTTATTTTAAGAGTTTCAGAAAATATAGAAAGAAGATTCTGGTTTTTTTCTTCCCATAATCAGGCCCTAGTTTAAACCCTCATCCATTTTTAAAAATAGACTTTATTTTTTAGAGAAGTTTTAGGCTCACAGCAAAATTGAGCTGAGAGTATAGAGATTTTCCATATACCCCTTGCCCCACACATGTACAGCTTCACCTAGTATTGACATTTCCCTTAGAATTGTATTTGTTACAATTGCTGAACCTCCACTGACACATCATTATCACCCAAAATCCAGTAGTTTGCATTAGGGTTCACTCTTGGTGTTGCACATTCTGTGGGTTTGGACAAATGTATACTGATATATATCTACCACTGTAGTATCATACAGAATAGTTTCATTGCCCCCAAAAATCTCATGTGCCCTGAGAATGCATCTCTCCCCCATACCTGACAACCACTAACCTTTTTACTGTTTCCATAGTTTTACCTTTTCTAAAATGTCATATACTTAGAATCACAGTACGTAGCATTTTCAGATTGACTTCTTTCACTTAACAATATGCGTTTAAGTTTCCTCCATGCCTTTTCATAATTTGGTAGCTCATTTCTTGTTAGTACTGAGTAACATTCTGTTGTCTGGGTGTACCGCAGTATATTTAGCCATGCACCTACTGAAGGATATTTTGGTTGCTTCCCGGTTTGGGAGATGATGAATAAACCTGGTATAAACATCTGTGTGCAGGTTTTAGTGTGAACATACATTTTCAACTCCTTGGTAAATACCAAGGAGAGTGGTTGCTGGATTGTATGGTAAGAGTGTGTTTAACTTTCCACAAAACCACCAAACTGTTCTTCAAAGTGGCTGTAGCATTTTGCATTGCCACTAACAATGTATGAGACTTCTTGCTCCATATCCTTCCAAACATTTGATGATGTTAGTGCTTTGGATTTTGGCCATTCTAATAGGTGTGTAGTGTAACTTGTTTTAATGCAATTCCCTAATGACACATATTGAACATCTTTTCAAATGCTTATTTGCCATCTGTATTTCTTCTTTGATAAGGTGTTTGCTCAGGTCTTTTGCCCAGGTTTTAATTGACTTATTTGCTTTCTTATTATTGAGTTTTAAGAGTTGTTGCATATTTGGCATAACAGCCCTTTATCAGAGCTGTCCTTTTATGAATCTTTTCTTCCATTCCGTGGCGTGTGTCCTCATTCTCTTCATATAGTTTTTTACAGAGCAGAAGTTTTAAATTTTAATGAAATCTAGCTTATCTGTTATTTTTGCCATACCCAAGGTCATGTAGATTTTACTCCTATGTTATCTTCTAGAAGTTTTATGATTTTGTGTTACACATTTAGGTCTATGATCCATTTTGAGTGAATTTTTGTGAAGGGCATAAAGTCTGTGTCTAGATTCATTTTTTTTTTTTAGCATGTGGATATTCAGTAGTTCTAAGACCATTTATTGAAAAGACTCTCTTCATTGTATTCCCTTTACTCCTATTCAAAGGATCAGTTGACTACATTTATATGGATTTATTTATGGGCTCTCTATTCTGGTGCATTGATTTATTTGTCTATTCTTTCACCAACATAGGGCAATTTTTTAATGGTTTAGAAGTTATAATAAGTTATTCTAGATTTATGAAAACAAACGATAAAGCTCTTTTATACATTTTTCAAAGAGGCCAAAATCTTTCAAAATCCTACTGATAATTGTTTTCAAGTCTGTGAGGCAAAACTAAAACTTAATTCTCTTGCTGGTGGGTTGTAAAATGGAATACTTAAATTTCCAGAGGAAAGGCCTGAACTTTTGGTCTTGTAAAGCTGCTTTCTTGTCTTTTCTTTCCACTGGTGACACCTAGCTTCTGATCTGGCTTGCCTAGCTTTCTCCCACTGCACCCACTCCAGGCTGGGGCAGAAGAGACTGCACCTAGCAGCTTGTGCTGCACGGTGACTTCAAATGCGAAAGAACCAACCCTGCTACAAAGAGGGTGTGGTGGAAAAAATTTCTATGCTCCCAAGGCTTATCTGAGGGCAGAACAAGTGTTCCAATTTCCTTCTTTTCCACTGCTTTTCCCTCTCTTCTAGTTCTCCCTCGTCCCCTTAGCTAAGATTCCTTTGCATATGCATCCCTACAAACACAGTGGTTCTTAGGTTTAAAGTGTATATGAGGCACCTTTTTCAAAATACAGATTGCTAGGGCTCACCTTCCAGAAGTTGTGATTCTGCAGGTCTGACTGGATTGCAGGAATTTGCATTTTGAACAAGCTTCTGGGTGCAGATGATTGGTAGAATGCACTTTGAGAGATGCTGGCATAGAGGTAGTTTCATACTAATAAATTAAGTGCTAGAGCTTAGAAACAAGTAAAAATAAGCCCAAAAGATTTGCTAAATACAATATAAAATTCAATATCTTACCAATTAGAAATGCACATAATCAAACTAAACAGCAGGAAAGCTTCTGAGAGATTACTGCTTCTAACATTCTCCATTAGGAACAAGGGGCATATGAAGATGTATATGACTGTATATGTAACTAATGGGTAAGGAAGATGATAACTAGGTTCACGAGAAGGGGCTGTGAGTGTGTTAGTGTTTACTGACATAAATTGGACATGAATTTTCTTACTTGATACTGCTTATTTTCCAAAATTTATGTTTTCTGAATGGTACATCATTAATAGGCCTAAAATGGGAATTTACTTTTCAAATAATTTGTTCCTGTAGGGGCTAGAAGAAAAAAAATTCTTCTTCCCTCTATAAAGAATTGCTGAAAATCAACTGACAAAAGGCAAATTAATAGGAGAAAAGACACAAACGTTAATTTAATCACAATTTTATGTGATATGGGAACCTTTAGAATGAAGACCCAAAGATACAAGAGAAACTGTCCATTTTTATGGTTAGATTCAGCAAAGTATGGGCAGCTATGTAGAAATTTGACGGGACAAAAAGGATGTGATGTAATGCTAAGAGGCTGAGCCGGGAAACCCAACAAAGCCTGTCTGTTTAGATTCTTCTTGTTCTCTCTGTGCAGCATTCTGCGTATGGGGCAGGACCCTCTCTGGAATGGGGGTCTTACGACCTACAATCAAACATGTTTGGCCCAATAACTTCTTTATGGCCAGTTTACACAGAAAGGTGGGGAAAGTATTTTGGAGTATTATTTTTAAGTTTTATGGCTGGCTTTGGGAAAAAAGGTTTCTGGTTTCTCTGAACTGCTTTGGGAAAGATGGATTCTAGTTTCTATGCCTAGCCTCAGAGAAGAATGCAGGGCTAGAGACAGGAGGGCAGGAGAAGGTCAGAGAGCTGTTTCTGAGGCCTTCATTTTAGGACATTGTTTTCTGATTCTTAACATTTCCAAGTGCTGATAGTTTCTAGAAAAGACTTTGTAAAAGTAAAAATTGATAGAACATGGAGTTGGAACTCATTTAAATATGCCATGGGCTCATTTTGTGATTGCTGAATGTTTTGTATTTTTTAAAAATCTTTATTAAAATTCTACCTAAGGTGTCTGGAATGTGACCCTTACCTTGTGATCTATATGAGCTCCACCAACATGTATTTCCAATGTAGCATGGGATCTGGTTCTTCACAGTGATGTTAACCACAAGAAGCACACTGCTTTTTCTTTGACAATTTATTTCAAAGATGTTAAGAATGAGATGGTAGATTCAAACCTTTTATGTGTCAAATGGAATGGGATTGCATATTCTCCATTTTAAAACCTCAAGATTTTAGTATTTTCAAGGAATGTAAAAAAAATCCTTCCCCAATGATTAAATATATAATTAAACCTATTTTGGTAATAGCTAATTTAATTTTATTATTAGCTTTTCAAGAACAGTATGAACAAAACTTTCTTATGATTTGTTCCTGGAAAGCAACTGTCAGCTGTCACTTCTATCACAACTCTTTGTGGGTGAAATCCAACATTAGTAACTCCTCCCTCATCCATGTACTAATATGTTCTGAAAGTAGTAGCTTGATTTATTCATTTAACGACTGTTTACTAAGAGCCTTCCTCAGGCAGGGTATTGTTCTAGGCACTTAATGCAAATGAAGCCATTCCAGATTCTATCATTCAGTTCTCACAACTTTTTCTATTAAATACATTTACAAGAGTGAATCATTCACAGAGTTCCAAAAATTACCCAATGTGCTATTACAAGAAGGAGAAAATAAAATCTTCTCTTCATCTTACCATTTGTTTGTATCCAATTTCCCAGGGTTAACCATTTTTCAAATGTTTCAAGGTATGCTTCCAGACAGTTTTCTATGCACATATAAGAATACAAATATCCGTATAACAACATTTCCATAAGCTATTTACAACTAAATAAAACGATATTAGAAGTTTTGTTTAGCAATTTGAAAATGAGTTAAATAAGGAATAATTAAAGGGAAAACAACATTTCCCATCATTTTACTAGTGGTAAACCTGGAATCTATCAATATTGATTGTTACATACTACATTTAAAAGCTAATTTGAATTTCTTCATTTTAAGTTCACATCTAGCAATAAACCATGACATCTATACACAACGAGTTGGTAACACACACACAAAAATGCTGTATATCCAGACCCCTGTGTCATCAGTAATTCAAAGGCTGCAAATAGAGCCTCGTGGAAATCATTGCTATTTTAAAAAATCATTATGTTTAATCTTTACATGCAGATCAGTCAAATTTGGAAAGCATACATTAATATTTCTTTTCTGTGACTTTGTTTCATATGTGGTTTAAACTAATTTTGGCTATTAAATTTTATATGTTATATACTATCAAATTTGCTTTATATGGGGAATGTCTATTATGATTCCATTTTTTATTTGATCAACAGAAAACTAAGTGAACAGCAAATACATTTCATTTCTTGGCAAGCCCACATATAATTATTTTTCATTTAGTTCATTAGTGAATGCCTTATATATATATTCTACAAAAATGCTATCTCAGTTGCTATCAATTGCACTTTAAATACATGAAAACAATTTTGCTTATTATATCAATCAAATAAAACAAAGTTTCTAGTATGTTCCTGAATAATGTATTGTATGAGTTGAGGAATTGCTAACTGCAGTAAGAGATAAACTCCTAAATTTCAATGGCTAAATATCAAAGAAGTTAATTCTTACTCATGGAACAGTTTGATGCAGGTCTTTCTGATACACAGGCAGGTTTCTTCCACATGGTGATTCAAGGATCTAGGCATCTATTACCTTGTGGATCCATAATCCAATGGGATATGAGAGTACTCTCCATTCAGCCTACAGTGAGCAAATTCTCAATAAAATCTTTCAACTGATTAAACTCAATAAAATCTTTCAACTGATTAAACTGATTAAATCTTTCAACTGATTAAACTTTCAACTGATTAAACTGGGAAAATATCAGATCAGGTATGTGGTTTGCAGTCTCAAGGAGTGTCCCTTAAATTGGAAGGGAAATGTGTCATGTGTGGTGGGTCATGGTTGGGGAGGGTGTGCAGACGGAGGGAGTTGTAGGGGTGGTGGTATTGAGAAGAAAAAAGAAGGAAGAAAGCAATGTGAGATTGTGTCTTGAAATGAACTGTGGGCATTTCATCAAAGAAACCTATCAGTTTTTTTTTTTTTTAAATAAAATCATACTGAACCTGTACTGAAGGCCTGTGATTGCTCAAGATTCAAAACAAATCTTGGAACTCCATTCTTTTCATGTGTTGGTGATTGAGAAATCTGTGCAACTCCTGTGGGGCTTGTTCTAATGATAACTTCAGTTGCAGCAAAACAGGATACAGAGAATGAAAAAAATCTGTTAGAGGATGGAGCCAGGGAGATCTCCCCTAAGTGCAGAATTAGGGCCTAATCAAGAAATATCCCATAACCATGAGTGGAACACCTCATATTGTCTTCCCAGTGGGATTTCAGAATAGCTATAAGCCAGTGGATTCTGTGTGTCTTCTAACCATCCTATTTTCCTATTTTCTTTTTCTTTTTTAACTTTTATTTTAGGTTTGGGATACATGAGCAAGTTTGTTATATAGGTAAACTTATGTCACGGGAGTTTGGAGTTTGTTGTACAGATTGTTTTATCACCCAGGTACTAAACCTAGTACCCAATAGTTATTTTTTCTGCTCTTCTCCCTACTCCCACCTCTACCCTCAAGTTGGCCTCAGTGCCTGTTGTTCCTTTCTTTGTGTTCATGAATTCTCATCATTTAGCTCCCCTTGAAAACAGACACAAGACAAGGATGCACTCTCCTATTCAACACAATGTTGAAAGTCCTGGCCAGAACAATCAGGCAAGAGAAAGGAATAAAGGGCATCAAAATAGGAAGAGAAGTCAAACTATACCTGTGCACAGAAGACATGATTCTATTTCTAGAAAACCCCATAGTTTGGCCCAAAAACTCCTTCAGATGATAAACAGCTTCACCAGTGTCTTGGGATATAAAATCAGTATATAAAAATTACTAGCATTCCTATACAGCAGCAACAGCCAAGCCAAGAGCCAAATAAGGGACACAATCCCATTCACAATTGCCACAAAAAGGATAAAATACGTAGGAATACAGCTAACCAGGGAGGTGAAAGATCTCTACAATGAGATTTACAAAACTCTGCTCAAATAAATCAGAGAAGACAAAAACAAATGGAAAAATATCTCATTCTCATGGATAGGAAGAATCAATATCATTAAAATGGCCATACTGCTCAAAGAAATTTACAGATTTAGTGGTATTACTATCATACTATCAACAACATTCTTTACAGATCTAGAAAAAACTATTTGAAAATTCATATGGAACCAAAAAAAGAGCCCGAATAGCCAAGGCAAAAAGAACAAAGCTGGAGGCATCACATTACCTGACTTCCAACTATACAACAGGGCTACAGTAACTGAAACAGTATGGTATTAGCACAAAAACAGATACATAGACCAATGAAACAGAATAGAAAGGCCAGAAATAAGGACCCACACTTATGATCATCTGATCTTTGAGAAAGCTGACAAAACCAAGCAATGGGGAAAAGACTTCCTATTCAATAAATGGTGCTGGGATAACTGGCTATCCGTATACAGATGATTGAAACGGCACCCCTTCCTTATACCATATACAAAAATCAACTCAAGATGGATTAAAGACTTAAAATTAAACCCAAAACTATAAAAAACCTGGAAGACAACCTAGGCAATACCATCCTGGACATAGGAACGGGCAAAGATTTCATCACGAAGACACCAAAAGCAATTGCAACAAAAGCAAACATTGACAAATGGGATCTAACTAAATGAAAGAGCTTCTGCAGAGCAAAAGACACTATCAACAGTGTAAACAGGCAACCTATAGAATGGGAGAAAATATATGCAAAGTATGCGTCTGACAAAGGTCTAATATCTAACCATCCTATTTTCAGTAGTACTTTTATGGTGGCCACTGTTCCATTACTGTGCATTGAGTGAGTATAGGGCAGATGGATTCATGTTTGCAAGTGATTTAGAGATAATTCTGCATCCCTCATGGATAATGGGCTTTGATAAGGATGCCAAGCAGATGGGCTTTTGATTTTTTCCCTTGAGAAGGGCTTGTATAGAACACATGTGTGGAAAGAAGGGAGCAAGGGGGAATAGAGACTGGAGCTCAGAAGGGCAGACTGTGGCAAGCATATTGATGCTTACCTAATATTCCATCTGCTTGCCTACATTTCCCAACCTGAGTCTCTGGTTTTGTGGAACAGAGTCCATTGCCAACTCTGGTGGGGCATGTAGCACGGAGAGTAAGGCATGAAATTGGGAAAAATAAATAAATAGAAAAGTTGAAAAGTTTAAGAGAAGTTTTGATTATTTCAAAATTTATCTAGGAATGACACTCTATCCATCATCCATATAGATACAAATAATAGTAGCTGATATCTATTGAGCATTTACCTATCCAGCCACTGTAGCGACTAATTTAGTCCTCACAATAGCCCTGAGATGACAGTATTATTATGCCTATTGTATAAACGAGAAAACCCACAAGGAGCAAAGTTAAGCAGCTTATAAGTGACACATAACTAGTAAGTGACTAAGTTGTTATGAGTGACCTTAAGCAGATTTATAAACAGAACAGAAGGCAAAGTCAGGAAAAGCTTCAAGAACTAAGATTAGAGTACCAGAAGTCCTCTGTCATTATAATAATTGGTATGTTTGCCAGAAGGGGTAAATGAAGGGCAGGAAGCCCCAGAGACTGGTTATTTCCAACTCAACTTTGTGAATTTGTCTAACTAGGTGACAATTATTTTGGGGAAGGAATTTTATTGGACAATTTTTCCTAGAGCTATTTCTTTTCCTTTTCCTCTTTTTATACTTCAATCATTAACCTGTGTGAAATATGTTTAGCTGGAATATACGATAGGTAATTTATAACTCAAATTTCAAATTCCAAATACTAATTTAACACTATAACAAATTAGGATAAGACTGCAAATTGTATTGAAGATAATTCTATAAATGTTATTACTTTTGAAACATTTTAAGAAAAGACAGACAAAATATAGTAGTATACATTGAATGCTTTTTTAAAATAATTTTTTTCTTTAAATTGAGATTAATGTATTCTTCTTCAATTGATTTGTTCTCAGTGCTACCAAACTATAGATGCCGTCAAAAATAATGAGGTGTTATTGTTGCTATATTTTGTTATAAGAACCACCAAATTTGAGTATGTCATGGACGGTATTTTCCTTTTCACTAGACACTATTAATTGGATGTCAGAACCCCTATTTATTTTTTATTGCAATGGTAGTTCCCCATTAACTTGTTTGCTTTGAATTCTTTCCTATATAAAAAAAATTCTAAAGTCTAATATTCACATTACTAGAAATTTAAAAAGTAAAACAAAAAAAGTAAATCAGCTATAATAACTGTGATCATGACACACTTTTGTCTCATCCTTTTCACTTTTAAAATATGCCTAGTTTTTGTTGTGCCTAGTTTATGTTGCTGTGATAATATTGTTAGTTTTCTTTTAATTTTCCCAATGAAAGAAGGTATATGCATTGAAAATAGAACTGAACACAAGTGATGGCTTAAGATAAGCAGTCTGAAGTAGACCTCCCTTAAAGCACCTTGAAACTTTGTAAGAAGAGATTTTTTTATAATATCAGGCACAGATTTTCTAGTGACACACGAACATATTTCCATCCTTTTAGATATCCTAAGAAATTGCTCACTGTAAGATTCAAGTTCAGAACTCAGAGTGCCAATTAAGAATAACACCCATTCTAGTTCAAATAAATACCTCGTGTTTCAGAAATGACTTAATTGATGTGACATAATAGGTATACCATGCCCAATGGAGCAATCTCATCTTAGTGTGGTTTTTCCTATAGTTCTCATCACTGTTGCACAAGGGTTGACTTGTTTAATGTTAATAATGTTTTCAAAACCTATGCAACAATGTAATGAACTCAGAGAAGCCGCATTGGCATACAAGGTGCTGAACCAGCACACTCCAATTAACATGGGAATCTTTGTGATTCACATCAGTACTTCAAAAACAAATTATGTGTGTCATTATTTTGCATTATATTCCTTGGAATAAATCTAACATTATTAAAGAAATATCCAAGAAATGCCCTGAAATTCTGAAAGATAAATAAAATGTTATCTTCCCTTTCTGCATATAAATTGTGTCGCCTATAGAAATTGTGGCTCTAATGCATGAAGAAATTGTTAAAAAGTATTTCAGAATTGCATTTTGAACCTAAAATTATGGCTTGGTGTTAGGTGACTGGTAATCCTCATAAAAATGTGAGGCTAAACATTATCCATCTGACTCTTTTCAGATAGCTTAAAATGTCAAGAAGTATATTTTCAGGTTTCCTACAACCTTTAAAAAGTCAGCATATAAAATGAATACTGAAGAGAAAAGATCTTGATTAGTTTTACTTTGGAAAACTGTAAATCTAGTTAAAATAGTCCTTTAAAATATGTTATTATTATATATACAATTATTTTTAAGTTTTCTTAATATTTTCAGAATGAAACAGGTGGTAATACAGGTAAATCTGATGAACAAAAGATCACGATGTATTTTATTCATCCAATCAAGACAAATTAAGAAATTATCATTCCATCTAGGCAAATATCCCAGGTAGACTGTAAACTTAAGCTGGAAGTAGATTTTTTAAAAAAATGAATTAAAAAAATTAAAGGGAGTTAAATGTTACAGTAAATACAGTTTAAGACCATTAACTTTTTGTATAGTTAGTACCAATAGTAGATAAAAAGATTTACTCATAGTGTCTAGAATAATGAAAAGATATTTGACAACACAGAAAAGAATACTTGTGAGGAGGTGTCTGATTACTCATTTTGTATGTTTTTTGACCACATAAACATATTTAAAACAATTTTGTAACCTTTTCAATGTCTGCACTCATTTTATGGGAGCAAGATCTAGATGTGACTCCATAGACAGGGACTGACCCTCCCAGAAGGTCAGGTTTCCAAGGCATGAATCTTATGATCAATGCTTCAGCAAACTCTATCAAGGGAATGATTACTAAGAACCCTAGCTAGAAAGTGCCTTTTGGTTAAATGTATTATAGATAACATCGTGTTTCTGGTGGCATTGCAGGGGATGAAACTCCATTAACCTGTTAAGCGCGGAGGGTGTAAAAATGCTAAGAGATAGAAAAATCACAGAGACTGGAGAAAAGATTTTCCTGCAGTGCTGTGTTCTAAATGGATGAGAGAGCTTCAGATAGCTGTTGTTACATGGAGCTAGGTCTTAATCTCTTTGTCATAGAAGAGGAGGGACATTTTACAAATGGACACCTGCTCAATCTCCTCCCTCCTCAGGAAGCTCTGGCAGTAGCACAAGTTACGCGGCTCCAGGGTGGGCATGTAGATGTAGACTTTGGCTCCACTTGCCAGCACATATTGCTCACTGCAGAAGTCTATGCAGTCGTATGGTTGTCCCCAGGTGGTCATCTGTGGCCATTCTGCAGCATGTCAGTACTCACATGGTACCTCAGATGTTATTCTAGAGAACTGGCTATTTTCATTCCCACTTGTGCACTTTGGGTGGTAAATATGGAGAGCTGTCTAATAGAGACAAGAGCTTCCCCTAAGCACATACGCAGTAGGAGTTAGCCTGTGTGGTGAGATTTGAGGGGAAGCAAGTACTCCCAGGCATTTAGTTTTGCTTGAAGGGTGCTGTGAAGAGCAAGAAGGAATAAACATGGTCTCTAAGTTTGCTCATGTGAAAGACGAATTACCCTGGCTGATTTCAGGGCAGCCGGGAGTGTTCACTGATCCAGAATATATCCTTTTCCTGACTGTCCTTGTTCTTGAAATTCCATCAATCAATTATTATTTTTTTTTTTTTAGAAGTAAAGCTTTGTGCTTTCTAGGAATAACCTTTGGAAATCTATTTATTGCAGTGAGTGGTAGTTCTTTTATATTAATTGATTTTTTATTTTAATTTTATTTATTTATTTTTTTACAGAAAACGTAGGAATCTGAAGGAAAGACAGTTTGATGTGAGGATGGAAGAACAGATGGGTTAATTTGTCCATTTTCATTTACTTCTTCATTCATTCAATAACAAAAAACGAATTGAAGAAACTTTTCTCCTTTTGTTTTTAGTTGGCCTATAATTGCCTTTATTTATGGGACTCCGAGTGATATTTCTACATATGCATACAATGTGTAATGCTAAAATCAGTGCTAATTGGCACATCTACCACCTCAAACATTTATCATTGCTTTATGTTGTGAATGTTCAAAATTGTCTCTAGACGATTTATAACAGTAAATTATAGTTAACCATATCTACCCTACAGTGCCACACAACACCAGAACTCATTCTATCTAGCTGTAATTTTGTATCCATTAACCAATTAATTAGTTTCTATCTAGCTATAATTTTGCATCCATTAACCAATTAATGACTTCCATGAACTGAGCTTTTTGTTTTTAGCTTTCACGTGTGAGTGAGAACATGTGATATTTATCTTTTTGTGCTTGAGTTATTTTGTTTAACCTAATGTTTTCCAGGCTCATTCATGTTGGCATGAATGAGAGGATTTCATTCTTTTTAAAGGCTGACTAGAATTTCATGATGTATATATACCACATTTTCTTTATTCATTCATTTTTTGATAGACATTTAGCTTGATTCCATATCTTTGCTACTGTGAATAATGCTGTGATAAACATAGAAGTGCAGGTATGCCTTTGATATAATGATTTCCTTTCCTTTGGATAAAAACACAGTAGTGGGATTGCTGGATTGTATGGTAGTTCTATTTTTAGTTTAAGAAATATTTACAGTGTCTTCCATAATGGTTGTACTCATTTATATGTCCACAAATAGTGTATGAGTTCTCTTTTCTTTTCATCCTCACTAGCATTTGTCATTTTTTGTCTTTTTGACATAGCCATTCTAACCAGGGTGAGATTATATCTCACTGTGGTTTTGATTTGCATTTCCCTGACGACTAGTGATGTTTAACATTTTTTTGGTATATTTCTTGGCCATTTGTATGTCTTCTTTTGAGACATATGTATTCAGATCCTTTGTCCGCTTTTTAATGGGATTATTTGTAGTTTTTGCTGTTGAATTGTTTGAGTTCTTTTTATATTCTGGATATTAGTCCTGGTCGAATCAATAGTTTGCAAATATTTTCTCCCATTCTACAGGTGTCTCTTCACTCTGTTGATTGTAAAGAAACTTTTAAAAACGTAAATTAGCAGATAATTTACAGAATGTTAGGTTCTGTGGGGTGGGGGGAAGATACAGAAATTAATGATTTTGCTGACCTCAAGTTCTTACCACATAGAAGAGATATTAGGAAAAGTATTTGGCTAATCATAATCCAAGGCAAAGTCTAATTTTTGGCATAACTCAATGGTTGCTCCAAACAAGCCTTGTAACCGTTGTTTGCTAAGTATTACCAAGAATGATTTTCAAGTAATTATAAGAGTTTTTCATGCCTATACTGTGGCAGCCACTAGTGTGGCTAAGTGTTCCCTTTCAATTAGCTCACTTGATTCTCATAACAACTTTAGGAGATCCATTTTACCATCTCTATTTTACAAAGAGGTTAAATAACTTTTCCAAGGTCACACTATTACAGAGTGGATATCTGAGCCAAGCCCAAACAAAATGCTGTGGACAAAGTCCTGACTGATGTAATTATCTTGGTCCATTGCAAATGTAGCACCTGATTCCACTAGGAGCTATTAGCAATGTAAAGATCTGATCTGGTAAAATTCACCAGGAGAGAGGTTGGTCAAGGCCAAGAAAATAGGAGAATCACAATATTTTATTAAGACAGGGAAATGCGGAAATCTCTAGATCACGGTGCTGGCCAGGGTAAATAGGACCTGGTGTAAAATGGTTTAACCCTAGATTTATACCACAGTGTAAATTTCATGAGGGCAGAAACTACAACTGCGTTTTACTCATCCTTGTCTTCCCATCACCAAGCACAGTGTATGGCACTGGAATTGGCATTTAATACATTGATGGTGAAAGAGTATATGGGGAACCAGTGGTGAAGGAGTCATTGAGAAATTCATTTACTTCATCATCTGACCATGCTGGTTATTGTGAGAAAGTGAGGCCATGTTTAATCTTTGAACAATGCTGTAACTTTGCTTGAGTGAATCACACTAAGGAGGCTGTAGAACAGAGAGGTTATGTACATGCTTTAGAGTCGGGCAGAACATGTTTGGATCTAGGCAACCATAATTACTTGCTCTATGATCTTAGGCAATCTAATTTTCTGGAGTCTTAATTTCCTCAGCTGTAAAACTGGAAGTATAATATCTTATGTGTTGCTACAGAGATTAAAAGTGGTAACAAATGTGAACTCTTAGTACAATGTCTGGCACATAGGAAGGGCTGCTATTGTTTTTATTCCTTTTATTGTTATTCATGTCATCATAATGATTATGACTATGAGTCATAACAATGGAGTGGATAGAGCTCTAGACATCATTAAAATACCTTTGCTCTATTCCTGATATATATATGTGTGTATATATATATATATATATATGTGTGTGTGTATATATATTTTAAAGTGTATTTCTAACTCAGATCTCCTAGGTATTGTATTTTCTGTAAAATATAGCTGTGCAGAAATGAGGTTACATATAAGAGCACTTGGTAAATTGCAAAGCATGATAAAAATATAAGATGACATTATTTTCCCCTACTTTACATAGTTTTGTGATTTGTGCTTTTGGTATCTCTTATTTGGCTTGCTTGACCTTAGCTCTGAAACCCATATTCATAAGAAACCCCAGCAGAAATTTAAACATACGGATTCCTGGGCTTCACCCTTAGAGATTCTGATTCAATAGGTCTGGGTCAGGGATGAAGCTACATTTTTTTTTGACAAGCTTTTCTGTTGATGCCAGTGCAGTTATACTGTGGCTACACTTTGAATAGTACCACTCTGCAATGTGTAACTAATTTGAAGACTGCCATGACCACTTCAAATTCTAGATTCTGCTTGGTCCTGAGCAGTGGTTGGTGAAGGCTACTATGAGAGCTGTGGCCCACTGTGTGTCGTCATTTCTATTTGTAGCTGAGTGGAGTTGGCAGCAGGCACAGGCTGGCAGTCGTTTCCAACACACTCCTTGTCAAAGCACATACTGTTTCTGCAGCTGGCATCTATTCCCTGTACATCCCAATTATAACAGTATTACTGAGTCTTGTGACAGTCACACATTTCATCACCTTGGGGGACTGGGCAGAACAGGTTTGCCATGGCAAGGGTGCCCTGTTCCCTCCTTTCCTTGTATTCATCATAGCCTAGGAATCTTGTTGGTCTTGCTTGGCACTGAGTGTGTGCTGTTCCTAACTGAGGATGTCTGAAGCCCAGAACAGGTCAGAGATTATGTATAAGCTGCAGGTTTGGAGCTGCAGGTTGTGGCTGCTGTAAAACACTAATTTTTAAAGCATTTCTACTGTTAAATTGGTCACTCTTATAATGATCATCATGCTTTGCCCTCCTTTGCTGGGCCTGAATGCCTCAGCAAACCATTCCTACTCCTGGGTGCACATGATTGATCCTCTATAATTTGATGGAACTATAGGGTGAATTTCACACTACCTGCATAATGTGGAGTTTTGATGCCTGCATAACATTTTCCTCTTAAGGAAGTGAAGAAGCTTAATACAAAAGATGTTGAACTATTGTAATGAAATATGTTTATTCATAATATATACTCAAAGTTTCTTAGTAACCTGAGTTTTAAAATATGAATAGCAAGTTGATACACAGAAAAGCATATATTGAGAGTATCCATTATTTTGGATAATTATTGGCAGTGTGTTACTCTTAAAAGTCATAGTTAATGAAGATATTAAAATAGATCAGCATTTTCTTTTAAAAAAGCTATCCTGACATGGATATGGGTTTAATAATTGTTACTGGCAACAGCTTATTTGAGATCAGTGTTATATTGATGTTAGTTGGTATCAGCTGAAAAAAGATGATTCTTAAAGGTAGACTCAGGGAGAATAGGCTGAATATAATTAATACATATAAAATAAATGACTGGTGTCTTAGTCCGTTTGTGTTGCTGTAAAGGAATACCCGAACCTGGGTAACTTATAGACAAAGGTTTATATGGCCCACAGTTCTGCAGGCTGTACAAGATGCCTAGCACCAGCATCTGCTTCTGGTGAGGGCCCCTGGCTGCTTCCACTCATGGTGGAAAGCTAAGGGGAGTAGGCATGTCCAGATCACATGGTGGGAGAAGAAGCAAGAGAGAGAAAGAAGAGAGACGTGCCTGGCTCCTTGTAACCACCAGCTATCATGGAAACTATTGGAGAGAGAACTCACTCATCACTGTAAGGATGGCACCAACCCATTCATTCATGAGGGATCTGCCCCCCTGACAAGAACACCTCCCATTGTGCCTTACCTTCAACACTAGGAATCAAATTTCAACATGAGATTTGGAGGGGTAAACCGAATCAAACTATACTAACTGACAAATGTAAATATTTACAATAAATGTAGTAGTGGTGATATGAGAGACACACTGAATTTTAAGCTGTCTAGCAGAATCTCTCATAAAAAGATAGCATGGTTCTAGAATGTAAAAATTTGCAAAAGTTAATAAAATACCTTATTTGAGTATTCTGCCCTCCATAACTCAAGGGAAATGTAAGGAGCTTAACAGAGAATAAAAAAATGGTCACAAACTTTATTAAAATAATGGAAATCTAACCTTATGTGGGGAAGTTTCAGGAATAAGGGTTATTTTGCTCTGAAGGAGACAGCTGAGATCTGACTTTGATTTAGTAATGGCCTTCAAAAAATGGACATAAAATGTCAGTATAGAAAGTGATCAATTTTCTCCCCATCCCGCTTTAGCAAGAGCAAAGGGAAGTGTGCCTTAGCACAAAGGTTGATAGATTTAGATTTGCAGTTGGTGTTTTTAGGAGAAAATCCTGAAGCATAGAATTCTGAGAGAGCTTTAAAAGGCAACCCAACTTCTACAGTGTGTGAGGATGGTTTGTGAGTGGCTGCGGCCACTGTTGGAGAGGTCACAGTGTTTTTCAAGGTTTCTCAACCCTAGAATTCTATGATTAAGCCTAGTTATAGCATAGTGCCCAGGAGGAACAAGGAATTGCTGTGAGAGAAGTTCTCAGAACTGCCTCAAACTCAAAGGTTAAAAGAAATGACAGGGTAGTTTTCAGTTTAACTTGGAGCAGAGAAGCTAGAGCTACAGGAGGACTGGTGACATGAGGCGATCTAAGGTAAATTTCCTGTTGCAGAAGTGCCACGCAGACTGTGAAAAACTGGCATGACTGAAAGTATCAATCCAGGACAGTCAGAAACCAGGAAATTGTAAGACAGTGTCTCATCCAAAATTTTATGCGTGAGGATGAGCAGTCATTTCTTTGAATACAGTAGAAACCACAGATTTCCTTATGCTTTAAAAAATTTATAAAATTACTTTTTAACCTAAAGTTTAAAATTATTTTTAAAATATGCATATTAACTTTGTTGTAATACACATAGCATAAAATTTGCCATTTTAACTATTTTAAGTGTACATTTTAGGGACGTTTACATTGTTGTACAATCTTCACCATCAACCATCTCCAGAGCTTCTTTCATCATTCCAAACTGAAACTCTGTACCCATTAAACAATAAATCCTCTTTCTTTCCCCAATAAAGTTACTTTAATAATTAATCATATTAAGGAACTATTATTTATTTGGTGCATAGTGTTTTTTTAAAAAGGAGAAATTTAATCATGGTTATCCTATCCTACAGAAAAATTATGAAGTATTTATTATCCATCGAAGAATATGGTTCTTCATGGTTACAGGGTCTAGAACTGGATAAGAAAGATACGTCTTTTCAAAAGAAGCTTTAAAACAGAAAATATTTTAATATAAAATTATGCACATCTAGTTCATGTCCTTTGCAGGGACATGGATGAAACTGGAAACCATCATTCTGAGTAAACTATCACAAGGACAGAAAACCAAACAGCACATGTTCTCACTCACAGGTGGGAATTGAACAATGAGAACACTTGGAACAGGGTGGGGAGCATCACATACCAGAGACTGTTGTGGGGTGGGGGGAGGCAGGAGGGATAGCATTAGGAGATATACCTAATGTAAATGACGAGTTAATGGGTGCAGCACACCAACATGGCACATGTATACATATGTAACAAACCTGCTTATTGTGCACATGTACCCTAGAACTTAAAGTATAATAATAATAAAAATAATAAAAAATTATACACGTCTGAATATTCAGGCTTTGATTGTAAATGTTTTCTCATTTCTAACTATACTGTTACTAGACTGTAGTATAGTCCATGGCTGGGCTTGTATTAGTAAAGCACTGGCTCACAGATAACAAAAAGATTATTAATTTTATATCACAGAAGCTCATCTGCAGACTGCTGTACCTTACAGGCTGTTATATTTTGAGTTTCTAATGACCACAGAGGCCAGGTGTAGATTTAAAATATTACTAACCCTGATGAAAAATATTTACTTTATTCTTTATTTAACACTAACTTATTGTAGCTATTGTAAAATGTTCATTATTAATTTTTTCCCCAGCTGACATCTTGATTTCAGATTATTAATTTCTGTAAAAATACCAGTGCTATTCTATTCATGTTTATTGGCTATAAAATAAAACAAAACTAGCTTTATTAATGTATACAATTGTCTGTAGGATATATAAAATTTAACCAGAAAACTGAAAGGGATATTTAACTATCTAACTACTTGTTTAAGGAAGGTGTATGTTAATTTTCATTCTTTTAAAAATTATGTCTTTTCTTATTGAGCTGTTAAGATTTCTCTTTATCCTAATTGTTCTGCCATTTCACTGTTCTGTGTCTAGGTTGGAACTATTTTGGGGTATACTTTTTTGTATTTCAAATCCTGGAATTTTCTCAGCTATTATCTTTTCAAATACAGTTTTATCTTCCATTCCCATTTGGTAGACCATATCAATCTATTGCTGCATTCTGAGTGGATTGGTTAGTCCTGTCTTCTAATTCATTGAATTTCTATTTGTTTATATTAATGTGGAGGTTTAGAAATTTAGTAAATATATCTTTTTTCTTACGTTTTAAATTGGCTCTATTTTTTAATTTATCTGTTCTTGATTTGTTTCTATTTTGGTTTAAAAAGTTTTTTACTTTTAAAGCTAGAACTATTTTTATAAGGAGCTCAAATGCTTTTATATATTAATTTTGATTTTTTAAAATTATTTTATTGGTAGTGAATGAGTGTCACAACTAATGATGCTTCTCTCTTTCATAGTGCTGATTCTTAGGGGCTTTAGGATGATCCTTCCTAAATTTATCTTGAGCAGTCATCCTGCCTGCCTGCCTGCCTTCCCTTCCTCTCTATACTTATTACTACACATACGGCTTTTTAAAAAGTGTTGCTTTTTTAATGAACAAATAAGCATTTTACATATTCCTGGAGTACGTAGTGATGTTTCAATACATATAATGTATAGTGATCAGATCAGGTTAATTAGCATACCATCATTTCAAACATTTATAATTTCTTTGTTCTGGGAATGTTCAATATCCTCCTTCTAGTATTTGAAACTGTGTAAGATATAATTGCTAACTTCAGTCATCCTACAGTGGTATAGAGCTGGTGGCTTTCCCTGCTCTGGGATGTTGACCCACACGCCAACACCAAGCTAGTGAGCAGCACAGCCCAGGTCCTGACTGGAAGTCCTTTGGTCTTCCAGCCTCTGGAAGTTCACAGCTTTATTGAGTGTAGCCTCAGGCAATGGATCGCTCTGTCAGCATCCTTCCCTGGCCAGCATCCCAGCTTAACGATGCATCTCCTTGTTTCTCTACTTGAAACTGAGCAGGCTGGTAGATTCAGCTTCTACTTCTGAATGTTTTTGGTGCATGAATCCTTATCATCTTTTTTAATGTGATTGCATCTTTTAATTAATTTACTTATTTTTTAAATTATTGCTCTCTTGTGAGTGAAAGAAAAAAATTCAGGGTATGAACTGACAGTGTCAGTTTGCCCATGAGCGCCCAGGCCTCTATGTGTAGACCGTCAGGATAATTAATGCTAAAATCTGTTTATCAATTTACTAATTCAACTAGTCTCTTTGACCTCTGCATTTAATAACTTTTGTGTGTATGCTCTAGCTTGAAACCTGGGACATGGATCAATTGATTTAGAGCAAAGCTCCTCTGGTTAGTAAATGATTATTTCAATGAAAAAGGTGAGAGAGACATGACCGATATGAGGCAGTCTGGCCTCTAATAGCTAGATGATTCATAATTATAGATCTAGAGTCCATTATTTTGGTATTTGTATATATTTTATGCAAAAGCAATTTTTGGCTTGAATGACTTGGATAATTATCTCAGTTTTCCACTTTAATTTGCTTATGTGGAAAAAATGAATTTGGGGAAAAATGCTTGGTGGCACATTAGGATAAGGGTCAAAAATGGAAATAGCAACAACAATCTGTGATGTTACTACTGCAGGAAAAATTAAAACTAGTTACTTTAAAATTTCAAGTGGATCAGGGCCCTGAGTCACTAAAGTTGTGAGGCTTTCTTGGGTATATTTCTTTTTCTAATGAGTTGTCATGAGTGTTTAATGTCAATAACCAATAAGGTAGTTCTTTGTGAGATTCAAAAATGGTTGCATTTGCTTGAAATATTGAGCACATGAGTCATTTACTCATTATTGTACAAAAATTAAATTGAAGTAAGAGTAATGGGGTATAAAGATCACACTAACTAAATTTAAGAGTGATGCTTTATTCAGCTGCCAAGAAAATTAAAATAAAAATATTTCCACATAACTTTATGAATGGTATAGAAATCTTCGACAACAGTATAAGGTTGTTACCCCATTTTTAAATTAAGCGTTCAACCTGATGTCAGCAAACTTGATGAAATGGAATTAGAAAAGACTCATGACTTTAGGTATATGTATATGTATATTATATATATGTGTGTGTGTGTGTCTGTGCATGTATATATGTTTTTAAAGACTCAATACTCAGTTTTGCTAAGACATAATTCACCCAAATTTTGTCTAAGGGAAAATAAGAGTATGTAAAGCAAAAGCCAAGTGAAGCAGATCATGCCTTTCAGTTGATTTGCACATAAATAATATCTGTTCTGGGAGTGGACAGAAAAATAGGGGCTATGTAAATGTGTCTCTTTCTGTTCCTAGAGAAGAGGCTGGGCAATTGAAAAAAAATATTTATGCATACTACTAGCAGAGAAATTCTAACGGTACTTTAAGCCTGATTTGGCACACCATGTAACTCTTCCAGGCACAATGAACAATTTTCATAAACAAATTGAATGGAAAGGTTCCCTGCCATTGTTCTGCCATTCAGCTGACTCTGAGTTTAACTTTATGAGATATTTTAGCCTAGGTTCTATGCAATATTTTTTTCAGAAAAAAGATAATTAAGGACTCACAAAAGGACTATGGACATGATTTCCAAAAGCATTGATCTATTTTTTTTTAATTTTTAAGTATAAGTGGAATCACTGTATATGTATCTTTGTCAATTTCTATAACCCCCCCAAGTGTCTTATGTCATCAAACTAATATAAAGTATTTTTTGAAAATTCATTAAGATACTCAGAAAATCCAGTGGCCATGTATAAACATGGTTTGTGAACTTATCTTCTCTAATAAGAGATAACTGAAACCTTCTGCTCAGCTCTCTTGATTTACTGGAAACTTGTTTTTTAAATTATTTTTTGTGTCCTTCCATAAGATTTTGTCTTCTGATATTAGAATACTGATATTTTGTGTTCTTGACTACATCATGCACATAAATGTACTCAAAGGTTAAGCAAAAATAATAATTTATTTTACACATTTTTAGTGGAGAAATTTAGTGTGCTAATACTACTGTATTTCTAAAGAAACTGGAGAACTTGGTAACAAGAATGATGGATGGAACCTTGAATAGTGATGGACTTGGTCTGCGCATTTAAGGCATCTGAGTGTTAAGGACTTCTCTCATTAACACTATGTTAATAACAGATATTAGCTAAATAGTTCAGTTCAAAATCCTCTGCCCATTATAGCTAAGTTCTTCTAATCTCTATTCTTTATTTATGGGATACTTTTACTAGAAACTTCAAAGTATAGCATTTCTCTAAATGTTTTTAGTCTACTGAAGAATTTGAATAAGAATTTTTCAACTAGGGAGAACTGCACAAAACAGTGATTATATTGTATAATGATCATGACATGATGCTATGTTTATAACAACACTAAAAACATGTTTACAACAACACAATAAAATTTCCAGCTTGCCATCTGATTGTACTGAAGTCAAATGCTAAGAGATTTTAATTCTATTCTAAAATTATTTTTAAGTAGACAATAGAAAATGGTGTGGCTAAGGATTCCTAATATCCACATCTGAGATTTATATCAAAACCAGAAGAACCCACTTCCATATATTTTATTTTCTTTAAAACATTTAATTAGAAATATTAAAGACATTCATAAATGAATAAAAATCTGTATGCTCAATGCTCCTACCATACAATTTAAGAAATAATGCATTATCTAAACAATTAAAGCTACAAAGTTTTCCCTCAATTCCACCCACCTCAACTTCTATTTTTCTCTGAGGAACCACTCTTCTAAATTAGTATTTGAAATTTCCATGCACTTCTCTAAAATTTTACACCATAAATATGGTTTAAGTTTTATGTGTATGAATTGAGTGTATACTTCTGCTCATTGCTTCTCTTGCTTCATATAAATATTTGAAATTCATCTATGTTGGTATATGTGACTACACTTTATTCATTTGTGGTACATTGAATAAATGCGCCATCATTCATCTCTTCTCCTGTATATTGACATCCACTATTTTAATTTTTCAGTATGGTGAAAAATGCTGCCATTAGCAGTCTTTGGTTAGTACCCTTTATCATTCACATATTTTCTAGAATATATAATTAGAAGTGGAATTGTTGAGTGATAAGTTTTTCCAACTTCAACTTTGTCAAATTATTTTTCAAATCGATTATACTGATTTACATCCTCTTTAGCTGTGAATGAGTTGCTACTTTTCTATATCCTTACCAACTCTTAATATTGTCAGATTAGTGTGAAATGTGATCTCACTGATGATCTAAGTGGTACTTTCCACATTCCATAATAGAATGAGCCTATTTTTTATGTACTGATTATTTTTTATGTAATGATCACTTATATTTCCTTTTAGGCGAATTGGTTACTCACACTTTTGCTCATTTTCTTTGGGTATATATATTTTTATTATTAATTTATAAAAATGATGAGAAATAATGTGTACAATATGCATTATTCAGGTGACCAGTACCCTAAAAGCTCTGACCCTAAAATAATGTGTACAATATGCATTATTCAGGTGACCAATACCCTAAAAGCTCTAACTATGAAGGCGATACATGTAAGAAAATTGCACATTCGTACTCTATAAATTTACCAATAACATTTTTTAAAAAATTATGGATACTATTCATTTGTTAGTTATATGTGTTGCCCGTACCTTCTCCTAATTTGTGTCTCATTATTTCAAGATTTTAATGCTATTTTAAAAAATGAGTGATCCCTTTTTAGTTGAAAAACAAGTGTATGTATGTTTATATACATGTATATGTATATACAGAAAAGAAGTATATGTGTATGTATACACACACATATATGCATGCAAGTGTGCATACATACACAAACACACACACACACATACAGAATAAAAGACTTGAGATGATATACACCAAAATGATATCTCTGAGTGCTGGAATTAACAATTTTTCTTTAAAAATCTTATTTGTATTTCCTATTTCTATACTATAAACATATACTGTTTGATTATGGAAAGAACTGTAATTTTTTCCAGTTAAAAGAAACCATGGCATTTCTTTGTATAGATGCACCATACTTATTTGACCATTCTTTCAGTCTTAAAGTTATTCCGTTTTCTGATAATGCTAACAGTCCTGCCTCAGGCATTCTCACATACAGATGATTACTTTCTGGCACTAATATTTTGGTTACTATTTCAGAAAATTAATAAATTCCCAAAAATGAGATTGCTATGTCTATTTGCATTTGTGCAGTTTGACTGTTTTAAAAAAAATCGAGATAGAATTCATATACCAAAAAGTCACCCTTTTAAAGTGTACAATTTAAAACAATTTTATCTGTAACAAAAAAAAAAAAAGTAGAGTACAATTCAGTGGTTTTTAATGTATTAACAAAGTCATACACCCATCACCACTACTTAACTTCAGAAAAATTTTATCACCCTGAAGAAAATCTTCAGACCATTAGCAGCCACTCTCCACCTCCCCCTTCCTTTAGCCCCTGACAACCACTAATCTACTTTGTCTCTGGATTTGCCTGTTCTGGACATTTTATATAAAAGAAATTATAAAAGATGTGGCCTTTGTGTCTGTTTTCTTTCACTTAGCATAATGTTTTTAAAGTTCACGTTGGAGCTTGTACTTAATTCCTTTGTATGGCTAAATAATATTCCATTGTATACATATACTATATCTGTTTATCCACTTATCAAATGATGCACATTTGGGTTCTTTCCACTTTTTTTCTATTATGTATAAATTTTTGTGTAAATGTGTGTATTCAGTTATCTTGGATGTATAATTGGGAGTGGAATTGTTGGGTTATATGGTAACTCTATGTTTCACTTTTTGAGAAACTGTAAAAAAATGTTTTCCAGAGTCGCTGTACCATTTGACATCCCTATCAGCCATGCATGAGGGTTGCAATTTCTCCACATCCTTACCAGCACTTGTTATTTTCTTTTTTTTTTTTTGTTATAACCATCTTACTGGGTGTAAAGAGGTACCTCATAGTGGTTTTGAATTGAATCTCTCTATTAATGTTGTTTAGCATATTTATGGTTTTTTTTTTTTTTTTTTGGTCAATTTGTATATCGTCTTTAGAGAAAAATTTGTTCAAATATTTTGACCAATTTTCATTTGGATTGTTGTCTTTCTATTGAGTTTTAGGGGTTCATCTTATATTTTCATTAGAAGTTTCTTACGGGGGTATGGAAGGCAATACCTACCATATCCATTGTTTTAATCATCTCATTCTATGGGTTCTTTTCTCATTTTGCTCATGATGCCTTTTGAAGGATCATTTTGATATTCAATGTATCTATTTGTTCTCATATTTAAGAAACTATTGTCTAATTCACAAATGTTTATGCCTATGTTTTCTTCTAAGAGTTTTATAGTTGTACCTCTTACATTTTGACCTTTGATCCATTTTGAGTAATTTTTGTGTAAGATGTAACATAGGGGTCTAAGGTAATTCTGTGGCATGTGGATATCCAGGTGTCCCAACACCAGTTATTGAAAATACTTTTTTCTCTATTGAATTATCATGGCACTCTTATCAAAACCAGTTGACCAAAATATATTTAATACTATCTTTTGATAAATGGAAGACATTATAATATTTTCTTTGTCTATATATGCATTCTTTTTATATATGCATCTTGGTAAAAGGATATTACCTTATGCCCTAGTTTTCTACTTATTGTATGTTTTTTTCAAATTTTCCTTTTATCTATGTCTTTGTTCATCTTGACTATGCATGTTTTTAAGTAGATATACATTAAAATTACATATGGATAGCAAAGTTTCTCTGCACCATGTATTAATGTTTTCTTGCCACTAATGTGAAATGTCATCTCTGTTGTATTTTGAGTTTCTGTATACTTAAAAGTCTTTTCTATATTTTCCATCCTTTTTTTTATTGCCCTATCTCTGCTTAAAAAATTAGAATGTCTTAATTCCTATAGCTTTCTAATAGCCTAGATATCTAGAAAGGCAATCACTAACTCTGTTCTGGTTACTCTTAAGCTTTTATTCATTCATAAATATTGTATAATTACCTTTTCAAGTTCCAAAATGGTTTTTGGGATTTTGATTGGAATCACATTAAATTTATAGGTCAATTTGTGAAGAATTTGACATCTTAATGATATCCTATTATTGCTATCTATGATAATATTATCACTCTCTTTCGATTTATTAATTTCTTTTCTAGTTTATTTAAATAGTTTCATAACTTATTCCATCAACTGGAGACGTGTATTTTGTCAGATTTAGTCCTACATATTTTTATTTTTTTGTGGCAATTATAAATAGTACCTTTTAAAATTACATTTTCTGTTTGAAATTAGTATGGAAGAATGAACCTTTTGTTTATTAATCTTAAATCCAGTGATCTGATACATTCAACAATTAATAACTTGATTTATTGACCTTTACACAGTCTAAATGATAATCACGTCATCTCTGAATATTGAAAGTTAATTTCTCCCTTACTAACCCTTGTACTTCTACTTTTTTTCTTGTCATATTTCCGTGATTATGCCATATAAATATGGTGTTGAATTGAAATATTGATAATGGGTTTTCTTGCCTTATTCTGAAATTTAATACAAATTTTGCTAAAGTTTTACAATGAATTATGATATTTGCTGCAAATTTTTGTTAGCTACATTTTATCCAATTTGATGCTCCATTATTGAGAGGCTTTTTATGAATGAGAGTTGAATTTTATTAAATACTTTTCTGCATCAGTTAAGATGAACACATGGTTGATTGCTTCTTGGCCTTTTGGCTAAGATCAAGTGTAAGATGAACACGTGGTTTTCAGATATAAATTGTGAGCATGAGTAAATTGTAATGATATAACTTCCTATGTTAAAACATCCTTGAATTTCTGAAATAAACCCAGGTTAGTATAATCTATGTTTTTTCAAACTTTGAAGGGTTTATTTTGCTAAAATTTTGTGTTGGATTTTTGCATCTATGTTTATCAGTGATTTCTTCAACTTTCTAACTATGTATTTTGTTAGCAATCTGATCTCTATGAACTGAATCCAACCAAAAAGTATCTTCTTCTGTACATTACTTTTTAACACTTCATAAAGAGAAGGATGGGGCCAGGTGCAGTGGCTCACGACTGTAATCCCAGCATTTTGGGAGGCTGAGGAAGGTGGATCACCTGAGGTCAGGAGTTCGAGACTAGCCTGACCAACACAGTGAAACCCCATCTCTACTAAAAATACAAAAATTAGCCAGGTGTGGTGTCGGGAGCCAGTAATCCCAGCTACGCAGGAGCCTGAGGCAGGAGAATTGCTTGAACCTGAGGCGGAGGTTGCAGTGAGCTGAGATCGTGCCGTTGCACTCCAGCCCGGGTGACAAGAGCGAAACTCTATCTCAAAAAAAATCAGTTCAATAAACAGACAAGTAAATAAATAAATTAATTAAATAAAGAGAAAAATGGTAAAAGTTGTGGTTTTGAACTTTGGGAACTTTTTTTTTTTAAAGGAATTCACCTAAACTGTA
>NW_016816948.1:1965935-1989597 GCF_001698545.2 Rhinopithecus bieti
TATATATATATATATATTTAAATTTTCTTTAAATTCTAAAGCTGTTTTTCCTTCTTACATTTTATAGCTTTCTTTCCTTCCTCAATCTCTTCTACAATTAACTATTAAATTCACTTATTATTATTATACATAATTTTTAAATTTTTTTCCATTGTTCTTTGGAGTGTTATTTATTTTGTGCTTCTCATGTCTTCCTCAAATATACACTCTTCTACTCACATCTTTTTGTATAGAGCTTTGTTTTACATTTTTTATAAAACTCAATAGATATTTTGGTTTTGATTTACTTTTATTAATCAAAATATTACCTTACTTGAAATAATACTTAGTTTGGTAATGTAAGTATTTTGGAAAATTCAAAATATCTTTTCACCCCATCAGTTATAAAATTCTATTTTCATTTTATCTTTTACTTTTACTTTGAATCAACTCTACCTCCTCACAACCCTCTCCCCTCTCTCAGGACACTGTCGTTTGACTCTTCTAAATGGTTATCTTTTCTAGGTCATTGAGTGAGTCATTGAGGTAAGTATCAAAGGAATAAAAGATGCTTTTGGCTCTGTTTTGGCTGTATCTGATTATAGCTTATGCCATATTCACTCATTCCTCAAAGCATGATTATTAACAAAATTTCAATGAACCCTTAACAGCTTCTGAAGGTATACCAAGTTCTTTCACTTTAAAAGGCAGCACAAATCTTCTCAGTGGGAAAATAAATGATTGAATCTCATCTTATTTCAAATAAATTAAGAGTTGGCAGGCTTGTGTGTCTGGAGCTGACTTCAGTACTTGATGCTAAAATGTGGCTCCTCTCAGTAGTTATAATAAATTAAGGTTCTGTCAGAGGCCAAAGTCATGAAAGTTAAAGGAAAAATATATTGATACGCTTTATATTTTGGGCTCTTTGAGGTATTTTGGTCTTCTGCAAGTTGACAGCACAAAATAGACAAACCCAATATTTTAGGCAATCGTGCCAGATTTCACATGTAGAAGCCTGTGAGTGTCTTGTGTTAGTTTGTGAGTTATAGCAGTGAAGGCTTAGAAAGTGAGAAATGGCATATTTCTTGAGACCTGAAGGGCATGCAAGTTACATAGTTCTCTCTCTTGAATGACAACATGATCCAACTTCCCAGTGAGAAGCATGCTGGTGTTTCTCTTCCTACACTCTTTTCTGAATAACGTGAAGGTGTTGTTAATTTAAAAACTGTCATTCACAGGGCATGAAAATGTTTCAGTTACAGGTTCGGTGACAGACAAAAGACAACAATGGCAATAGGTACTCTGAAACAGGTGATAATTTTCTGCAGCTAATTATCATTATTTTCTAGCTGGAACATCATGAAAACATACAGAATAATATATGCTTTAATAAGGTGTGCTTGTAAGAAGTGGCATTTCATAACTCTACCAAATAACTTTACTACCTCTTATTTAAAAAAAAAAGTTCTGAGTCGTTATTTGTCTCATCTACAGTTGAAACACCTTTGCTGGGATTATTTTTTGCCTTTTTATCTACTTTATCTTTGCTATTGTGATCAGACTTTTAAAAAATTGGGGAATACCTAAGGGTAAGCTTGAAGCAGCTTCAAGGTATCAGTGTTCTGAAATGGAATCTACTGGACTCCCCACTCGTTTTCTTCACTGGTAGATTTCATAGTCACCCAGGACTCTTGCTGCTACAGAACATGACAAGAACAGGAAACTGCCCAGACATCTTCCCAGTTCCTTTAGTAGTCCATTTGTCAATGTAATGAAAATAATTTAAATGATGTGACTCCTTGACTTTCAGTTATTATTTTTAAAATTGTGGCAAATTAAGTGGGCATCCTCTGGCTTCAAATGAAGAGCCTGAAATATTAGCAGTGCAAACAATCTAAAAAAAATTTTAAATAATCTGGAAATGGCTCAGACTACCTGAATGTATAATTACCATAAAAACAACAGCAATAGCAAATAGTAAGAGTTCATATAGCTTCTGATGTTGGGTGTTAAAGAGCATGAAAATAGAGAATAATTTCCTGATTTTTGAAGACAATCCAAGTCAAACTGATGCACAAAAAAAATCAATGTATCAATATGGAACCAGAAAGTGAGAAAAGAAAGAACTATTTCAAATGTGATTTAAATCTCATTATATTTTGCATATTCAGTGGGAATCTCCCAAGGTTTCAGTTTCTCTTTGGGAGTAAAATATGTTCTTAAATGTGCATTCATCCATGCTGCTAGAGTATCGTTTACTAACAAATGATTGCAGCTTTACCCCAGTGGCCTGAAAGAGTTTTAATGTTGCTTCCAGATGTGCTTAATTTATTTCCAGGGTATAATGCTTTCCATGGGAGGCTTGGGTGATTTTCTCACTTATCAATGCCATTTTCTTGGAGGTAGGTAAAATTTTACTCCTCTTCTAGATGAAGAAACAGAGCAGGAAGATATTATGGCTTCATTAATATCAAATGAGAAGCCCTTAACAATCCTGGGTAAATTATTAAATCTAATGTGTACTTCATGAGCTTATATACCTGGATTTATGTTTCTGTAAGGGTTTCCTAGGACTCTTCCTGCTAATATTCAGTATTACACAAATAATGATGTTCGTCAGGAAATTTTAAAAATTAGAATTTTGAAAACTGACCTCTAAGCTTAGCTTTCAAAAACTCCAGTGGTTGATTTGTTTAAAATATTAAGAAGATGAAATAAATCTAATTTTCCACTACGTGAAAGACTGCTGAATTTTAGTTACTAACATTCTTTGAATATTGGATATGAATAATAATATAATGTATTTATTACAGAGTAATCATATAAATTTTATTTTGGAGCATATTAAAATAAAGACCAGTTTAAACGAAAAATCCATAATGTATCTAGAGGAATTGTGAGTAGTTGTTATCAAAGCTACTTTGGTGACATGCAAACTATGCAATAGAATATTAAGATATTTTTCACAAATATAAATCAAGTTGTTGAAGATACTCAAGTATAGTCAATTGAGTTTAAATAGTTATTAAAACAGATAATCTAAATTAACATGATTCAGAATCATAGATCTCACCTTGTAAATGGTCACTTAGCATCAATTCTGGAACTTAAACCTTGTCCTACACTTTTAGTACTCTGCAAAATAGCTTGTTCATTCTTAAAAACAATGAGCGCTATTTGCCCAATCCCTAAGTAACTCTAGTTTGGAAGAGCTTGTACACTTAATTTCTAATTTCTAGTACCCAAGTTACAGGAGAATGTAACCTTGCCCGAAGGATACTTAAGTCAACCACTAAGACAAGAACTGGAAAGTTGCTTATTGTCAAAATTGCCCTTGAAAATCTTTTATTGCCCTTGAAAAAAATAATGCATTTTACTTCGTTTACATTGGTCATTCATACATTCTTTACATAGGTTTACCAAACATAAGCACTGTTTCAAGGTTTCTTGCATCTAATATCTGATTAAACAAATGATGTGATGTACAACAGCTTCCTATTTTTAAACGTAAAATTCTCCTGATACAACTAGGATATTTTGGTAGAATGTAGAGACGAGGGCTGAGAATTTTGTCAGTTTTGTTCACTTAGATAATTAAATTATCTCCTAGAACAATGCTGGTCATATAGTAATTCAATAAATATGTGCATAAACAGGCTGAGTAAATAAATACAATGTGAATAAGATATGTTTATCAAATGAATTAATGGAAGGTAAATGAATGTCTCCTAAACCTGGTTCACAGAGGTTTTAGATTAACACCAATATTGGTTATGTGGAATTGGATTAAATAATCTCCTGAGGTTTTTGGCTTTTTAAATATTTCTTTTGGCTTGGTAATAATATTGTATTATTTGGATAAGGTGATCAACTGCAATAGTTTTTAGTTGGTATAAATAGTTAGCTTCACTCTCACCTTTAGGTCACTCACACGATTAACTATGTGTTTTGACATAGGACTGTACCTTGAAGTTAATGAAGCTCTAGATATGTCTAAGGTAATATGAAAGGCCTTAGCAACATGTCCACAGTGTCATACTGTTTGCTAAAGTAATGTATTTTTAATTGAAATAGATTAATACCAATACTTCTATCCACTGTCACTTCTCTTCATTTACAACTTTCTTTTTTGACTTTTTTTTTTTTTTTGGTTAGATAGCCCTGGAGTGGATGGAAGGGGGCCTGTCTTAGATCAGGCCAAGGAGAAGCTGAGTTGTGGATACACTAAACTTGGGTTTAGTGGTGGATGTTTATGTGGTTTTAATCTCCTGTTAGTTAAGTTACTAGCTATTCAAGTATAGGCAGAATACTCCAAATACCTGTTGGACCAATTCACCCAGGAGTGTAGGCCCAGAGGCCTTATCAAGCATAATATGAATGTGTCTTACGGCATTCAGCACCAGAAATACATGGGTAGAGGATGAGAAACAAAGCTTGAAGAATATAAATGCAGAAGCTGGATTACAGAAATTATTTCCAGTCATCAGATGTTTAAATTATAAGTGGAGGATTCAATTGACTTCAATACATAGTGAAAATGGAAGTTCTCTCCTATCATGAATATACTCAGTAATGTATCTTATGCCGCTCAAGATGTATTCTATATTATTTTATTTTTTGATGGAAAGTTTGCAAAATATAATTTGTCTAAATTTTGTTATAGAACACAAACTTTTGACAGTTCTACAAATAGTGATTCTGTCTNTATGTCTGTGTTGAAGTTTTGTTTTCTACATCTGAACTACTCTTAATAAAACAAACAGTAACAACTATCTTAGACAGTTGTATTATCTTTGTATTCTTTTATAAAATCATATTACAAAATTATTGTCATAAGAGCAGTGATGAAAGAAAATACAGCCAAAATGGAGGAAAAGTATTATAGGGGTGGGTCAGAGAGTTTGTTAAGTAACACTGAGTTTTTATGTATTATTTTTCTGGATTTTGTAATATTTGTGATTCTTCCAGCTTCTTTAGATTTGATTTTGTTGTGACTCCTCCTCTCATCCTAAGCAAATATTCACATTCATACCTAATTTTGTATTCATTATGTTGTAACCTTTTCTCAAAATAAAATGCCCCAAATTATATATGGGTCAGACTACACAAAACCTGAGTCCACCATTGTAACTGAATTTGGAACAACTGAAGATGTGCATAGGCAGGGAGTGGGGGTGCAAAAGGGTAAAGCGTGAGGAGTCACGATGAAGGGAAGCTACATCTTCATCAGTTCATTTTGCTGTCCTTATTCACTCTTTCTCAGGAGATACAGTGGAAATATGATGTCCGTGCACAACTTTGCGATGAGAATTGGTACCTCCAAATGCATTTAAAGGCCAATAAAAGGGAGTCAGGATAGTTCATGGAGGCCAAGTATAACTTTTTCTTTGAAATCTGGCTCTGAAATATGCCTCAATTTGTCATGAACCATTTTCAGTTTTAGAGAATTTTTGTAAATTTTCTATATTCTTTACTGGAGCAGGTTTATTTTTCTTACTGCCTTGATAGAGTCTAGATTCTTCCACGGCTCAGAACCTCCAACACTCAGGAACCCTAATCACGCCGCTGCTCAACCCATTGCTGATGCCAGCCTTCCATCCCAAGGCCAAGCTCCATGGTTGGTCCTAATTTTCTGCTGTAATCCCCCACAGTTGTTAAGGCCCAGCACATTCTTCTGTAAGATTTGCCCCCTAGAGTTTGGGAAACTCTTTAAAGGTCTGCTAGAAACCTATTGCAAACATTTCATCTGCTTTTGATTTGTGGGTTCTGAGCACATGGTTTCCAAATGTCACATTTGGAATATGGAATTCAGTTATTTGCAAACATTTTCACCAAATCATTAATTTTATCCATTGTCTTCTGTGAATGAACAATGCATGATGTCTGGCTCTTTTTAAAATATCCCTCTTCCTTCCTTTTATATATAATAATCTTATTTAGCAGACATGTTCCTTTCAAAGGTTAGGAGCATTTGGGATATATGTGTTTTGAGAAGAAACGTGAACTCATTAGCTTCACTTTCTAAATATTTTAATAATGTTACGGAAGCCTGGGATGCCATCTTTATTCAGCTATTTCTTTGTTTTTCTGCCACAACTTAGCACTTATAGTGAATCGCAATACATATTAATAAGCAGGCAGCTTAATAAGACTCAGGTTAAATGATGATAATTATTCCTACATGGTGTATGCTGACAGTGTGTGCAAAGATATTCACTCTTCAGAAAAGCCCCAAGGCATTACAGATAATTCTGACATCTCATACGTTATTTGAGAAGAAGGTTAACAATGCTATGTGATAGTTGGCTTTTTTTAAGTGAACGTTTTAATTACCTAGGGATAATGTCCATGGTTAGAATTCAGTGAGTGGGCACGGGCCAGCAAGTTTTCAGGAGAACCCTGAGAGTGGGCTAGAATTAACCAATAAACTTACATGCTTGCAAACATGGACACTGGAAATAAATCAACATAGTCAAGAATTAAGAAAAGGTCAGTGTTTTAGCTCAGTGTTTGAGTTAAAATGGGTATCTAGTTTGATGTGAATATTTATTTTGTGATTGATCATGGTAAAAGCATAAAATTGTGAAGTTTGAGTTAAAATGGGTATCTAGTTTGATGTGAATATTTATTTTGTGATTGATCATGGTAAAAGCATAAAATTGTGAAGTTTGAGTTAAAATGGGTATCTAGTTTGATGTGAATATTTATTTTGTGATTGATCATGGTAAAAGCATAAAATTGTGAAGTTTGAGTTAAAATGGGTATCTAGTTTGATGTGAATATTTATTTTGTGATTGATCATGGTAAAAGCATAAAATTGTGAAGTTTGAGTTAAAATGGGTATCTAGTTTGATGTGAATATTTATTTTGTGATTGATCATGGTAAAAGCATAAAATTGTGAAGTTATGCTTCTTTTATTCTTTTTTTCTTTCTAAGCCTACCACATTCTCCACAAAAACAAACACCTAATGCTTAATGACCTTGTGCTGTTTTCCATTTCTCTAATCCATGTTGCTCTCCAGTCTCTCATTAACACCTCAAGTATTAATGACAATTGACTGATGAACAGTTCAGAGCTACATTCCACTTTTTTTCCTTGCAGGGTTGATTGCGTCTTCAGAAGTATTAAAACTTTAAATCAGGCATCTCAAATAAAATACCAGCCTGGGCCTGTCAGGTAACATTAATGAGTGAAGCTGGCCAAGTGAAGATTGTAGTAAAACACAAAGTTCAGGCCTCTAAAAATGGGGCAATCATTGCTCGTCTCCAGGGAATTATTTTACATATACATTCTGGCCCAGATCTGCTAAATACTGACTTTTCCAAAAAAAACTCAAAATCTGATTTTTTGTAAATTCTTCCCATGTTGAAATATTGTCCATGAATTCAAACATTGCCTATATCAAGCATATATTCAGGGCCAAAAATGTTCCAAGGGACATAAGTTTGTGACCTGTACTTTGAACTGAGGAAAGAAGTTGCAATGAACATAATTCACATACTTTTGCCCCCAAGTTCAAGAAACTGGAGCACCCACACTCCTCTAAATGCATTTCCATCACTCAGCCCTTCTTTGTGATGTTTCGTTTTCTCTGGGTACCCGTAGTGCCTTCTCCACCTTGGAGAACAGATCACTTTTGATGGCCTTGTTTAAATGTTACCCTCTCCATGAAGTTTTCTAAGCCCTTTCTCCCCTTCCAAGTCATTTCTCCACTACTCCCTTTTCTTGTGTAAGAATCCATTTTCTTATTATGTTGCTCAGGCATCTGGCAAATACTATGATTAGCACTTATTACAGTGTGTACTAAATGTCTGAGTGTGTTCGTCTCCTCAGTTACAATGTGCTGTCCATATGGGTAGAGTCTTCTTTTTATTCCTTTATCAGCGTTACATACTATCTACCTCATAACAGATAATAAATGTTTGCTGAATGCATGAATGGATCAGTGAATGAATATTAAAATGATATTCTTTGTGAAGGCTTAAGTATCCTTATAAACCTCTCTTCTCCTGGCAAGAGATGTGAAGATGGAAGATACTCAGTGCATATTTATTAAATGGGAAATGAATGTCAACCAGTGAGGGGGAGTTACTCTTTGAAGAGTTAGGAAAAGGCATATTGAACATTCTCAGAGCCCATCCGTCTCAAATCATTTCTCACTGGGATAAAACCGGTCCTTAAATTCTCTCTGATCCTAAAATTCAGTTAAAATTCATAAAAATTATTAAATATATAAATAAAATTATTAAAAATAAAATTATCAAATATATATATTTTATAACCACAAGGTCTAGTGGTTATAATTTTTTTGAGAAAAAAGTCAGTATGAATTTGAATTAATAAGCCATCTTGCAGTACTCTATCCAATTGGTATTTTTATAAATGCACATACAGTTATTTAAAATACATTTATTTATATTGAAGATGTCTAATCCATTCATCATGTTAGGGAAAATCTTCTGCCTGAGTCCTTCTGTCCTGAGTCTTCTAGAAAACTACCTTACTAGAACCTGATGCTAACTAGGAAATCTGGATTAATTTGGAAATAAGTTAATGGGTAAATTAACCATCTGGTGTAAAGTGTAACCCAAGATCTCTGTCCTAGTTGACCAAAGAAGGCATGTAAAGTCACTTCCTCTGGAATAGACATCTGCCTTACTCATGGCCAGCTCTTTAGTTTTGCAAGAATAGCATCAGCAGAAGACTAGCTAATTGTTCTGCAGATGAGTTCAGTTAGCTAAATAGTTTGGAAACAAAAATCAAATGATGCAGGCCAATTGTTTATTCACTTGCACATTTTGATAATAATTAATTAGCTAATAAGTTGTGTGAGAATCAGCCAATGAATTAGGGATTTAAGTTTGCAGACAGCTGTGACCACTGCCGCTCTTTTAAGAAGAAAATAAATGTTCTTTGTTACAATTTAGTTTCTGTTAGTGTGTTGCATACGTATCATATCATATTATTTGGGAACTTGTGCGGTTCTGCTTCACGTTGGACACTTCAACAATGAGCAGTTATGGATCATGCACATTTTCCCCATTTGAGGCAATGCATACAATTCAACTAAATTTAAAGGAACAGATTTTCAGAGTGTACTTGAGTCTTTTCCTGGGGCTGTGATAGACCTGCCCCTAGTCTCTCCATTTCCGTTGGTAAGCCCTTATATATTAAGCAGTGGAAAATAAAACAACAAATGTTATTCAGCAGAAAGATAAAAGCCCAATCTATGTAAAGTGAGACAGAAGAAATGGAAACATAGCATGTGGATTTTGCATGCTGAGCCTCATAAAATGCAAGCGTGAATTTCTTCTCATAGTGAGTGTGGTCCAACATTAAACGAAGCATGAGGCATGATTATGAGAGATAAGATCAGTAGTTGGAGAACATACAGCAAGCTGTTTTACCCACATTGAATATAATTTCACTCTTCTGATCTGTGTGAGTGCACATATGTGCCCTCTTGGTGCACATCTTTGTAGATTTTTGCTAGTTCTCAGGAATGCATTAAAAAACCCTACAGGCTATAACTAAAATTACTGAATATTTTTTAATGTCTCACACGTTGACAGTCCTGATTTTCATTATATAAGAAACAACTGTCGATAGTGCCATTTAAATCCCTACTCTTTAGACTTGTGAATGCTAATGGCTGGGCTGTCGAACTTCAGCTTTTCCTGTAATCGTTATTCCTGGTTTCCTGTGGTGGATATGTATCGAACATAAGAAATTAGCTGCAGAGAGAATTAGAGGGTGTAAGTCTGAGTCATGTAAATGCCAAAAGCTTTTTGTGACATTTTTCAGACTTTAAAAATGGAAATATGTTATTTGCACAGTAGCTCCTGATGGAATATGACATACTGCAGCGATGTGGTGAGTTTAAGATTGGGCTGCAGGCCATTAGGAACCCTCTGTGTGAGAGCCTGGGGCCTGAGCGTAGGAATGGGAGTGAGCTACTTAGTAGACGCATGGCATTTGCTGACGCACCGAAGAATCCTCGTTAGCTCAAGCACTGCTACTGAGAATTAAGAACTTGCTTGAACCTGCTATCCTAAGCATGGTTTAGGAATATAATTTTCAAGCTTGATGTAACTTTTGTCTTTATTCCAGATGATCTTACATCATCGTCATTATATCAGCACATGAAAAAAAAATAGGGCCAAGTACATACTTTAACTTTTATATTTCAGTTAAGATTGAGCCTTTTAATTCGGTCAAAATAAGAAATCTTTCTAAATAGATTCTGTACCTTTGTTGTGTTTGAGAGGCATGGAGGGTGGGTGTGAGGGTGCATAGCAGAACTTTCTCTAGAGGACAACAGAGCACTCCTCTCAGTCATACTATCCCCTAACTCCTATTCCAACCCCTATTAGCTTTGGAGAAGAGCCTCTTGGAGAGGCAGAAACTGTCTCTGGTTTCACCTTGGGCTTTCAGGGTGGATTGCCTCAGAGTTAATTTCTACTTTAGAGGATAGTCTTGCAACTCTTTGAGCCCACACTCCTGAAAACAAGAGAGTGTGAGGGTATATCTTTTTTTTTTTTTCTTCTTCTGTTTTTTGAGGATAAAGTAACTCAGTGATCTCATGCCGATTTTGGTATTTTACTGCCGGCTGTAATGGACGATCATAGGAAACAAGGTTGTTTAACCTTCCTTGATTTCTATTTTAGAAAAGTCAATATAAAGTTATTCAAAGACATGGATTCTGGGAAAATAGATGGATATATTTGGAAGACGAGGAGATGGATGACCAAGAAAATTCCTGAAGGAAATTGCCAAGTGCGATCTGAAAATAGATGAGTAGTGAAACAAAACAAAACAAGAAAAAACGAAACAAGATAATCACAGGGAAGGGACTCTTTTTCCTTTTAAGAATGACTTCTGGGAGCTTCTGTCCAGACTTCTCCTCTATGCACTCCTCAAAGCAATGCTGTTCTTCCTTTTATATTCTCAGGGATGCCTGGTAACACCATGACACATTTTTCTCCTAGCTGCCATCCTCCATGATTACCTCTTCCTCTTCTCCCTCTAACTCATCACCAGCATGTGTTGGTTCCATTGCAAATCTCTCCACTCCTTGCTCTCTTTCTACTACTGCCTTTGCTTGCCCTGGCCTTTATTTTATCTCAACTAGATTGGGCAGTTTCTCAGCTTCTCATCTCACTTCACGTCTCTATCTTCACTGTTTACGTTGTTTCTGGTGCTTTCCTCTCCCCCTTGTTTGGGAGAAGCACCACTATACTTAATACAGAGCACAGTAACAAGGTCTACATTTTGTGATTATGAAATATTAGCATATATTTTACTCTCTCTCCTGATGTCTAGGACCTTGCAAATATGTGTGAGTCTGTAAAAGGTAGTTCACTGCCTCGTAGGAGCCATAAAACCCTGCAGTCCTTTCTGCTCAGTTGAGGAGTTAGGTTTCTGTTGTCTACAGGAAAAAGTCTACATCAACAGTCAAAGCTATTCACAATATAATCCTTCCTTAACTTTCTGGTTGACTTATCATTTCCCTCATCTACCACTGCCCGAAGGCCAAGCTAATGGTCTTACGACATCATGAATTTTCAGTCATTTCCTTAACTCCATACTGTTTTTACAATTAGTTCTCTCTTTCTGAAATCTTTCATTATTTAACAAAAATCTAGTAACTCGCCAAGATTCCTCCACCATGTCATCTCTTCTATATGTTCTTGACTCTCTCAGGCTGAGTTAGGGTTTTCTACCTGCCGTCCTTTATACTCTGATACGTATTTACCTCTTTATACCATTGGCTTGCCTGTAATACTACAAAACCCTTCACGGCAGCAATTTTGTTCTATTTATCCTTTGATTTCCAGCTTTTAAGCACTTTATGCTCCAAAACAAACTATCGAAATAAATGAATTAATTAATTAAAAACGCAACCCCTAGGCCGGGCGCGGTGGCTCACGCCTGTAATCCCAGCACTTTGGGAGGCCGAGGTGGACGGATCACGATGTCAGGAGATCAAGACCACCCTGGCTAACACGGTGAAACCCCGCCTCTACTAAAAATACAAAAAATTCGCCAGGCATGGTGGCAGGCGCCTGTAGTCCCAGCTACTCGGGAGGCTGAGGCAGGAGAATGGTGTGAACCCGGGAGGCAGAGCTTGCAGTGAGCCGAGATTGAGCCACTGCACTCCAGTCTAGGCGACAGAGCAAGACTCCGTCTCAACAAAACAAACAAAAGAACAAACAACAACAACAACAAAAAAACCCTCAACCCCTAGCACTTTTTTGCATCAATTGTGAGAAGTAGGAGAAGTCCAATACATTGAGTATACTATACATTATCTGTATAGAACATGATCCAGGAAGCAGTAAACTCATAAAATGAGTGTCTGCATTTTCCGTGAACAGAATCTCTGCTCACTTTGAGGTTCACTCATCAATGCCATTTAAAGAAACATTGTTCTGCTAACAATGTGCCACTTTATTGAATTCTATCAGAGAATTTCACTACAGGTTTAATTATTGTTCACCTTGGTGTCAGGCTGCTTTCCCTTTATTAACTAATCATCTATTGGCCCAGTGGGGTTCCTGTAGCTTCCAGGTTTCTCAAGATATGTCAGATCAGATTACCTGTCTTTATTTTACATAGTTTAACATTTAAGTTTTTTCTAAACTCAGTGAGGAAACAATCTCCCACTGTTTAATGTATGCAAACTATATCAAGGTATGCATTTACATAACCTGAAGTGGCTTAGTCATTTGAGCTTTGTTAATTAGCTTTGGAAGAGAAAGTTAACTTAACCAGAGTACTAAATAGATATATTAGAGGAACTTTTTATTTTACCTTACAATGCAGACTATTAGTGTTGTTATAATGATTTAACTTATAAATACCAGTTATAGAATAGAGACCATGAACTAGCCTTTGCACACACTTCCATGACAACATCATAGTTCAGAATTTATTTTTGCTTCAGCAGCTCTCAGATAGGAAGATCCTATAAAGTGGGTTGGCCTTGAAGTACAGTTATTTGTAAACCATTTTTATTGATTCCAAATCGATATGCTGAGAATTATTTTTATAATGCCTAGCTTTCTAGAAGACTTTCATGTTGAAATCTTCTGAAACTTAAAGGTGAGGAATTTTGAAATATCACAAAGTGCCAAAAGGCATAAAGTATGTCAAAAGTATCTTGATTTTAAACCAGTTCAAAATAACTAGAGTTCAGTGTTTTATGATCTTTTGGAGCATCCTTGAGCCCTCTAAGTTTAAAGTCTATGAAGCCTAGTCATTTATGTGTCATAGATAATAAGGCTTTCTACCATTTAAAAAAATACAAGTTTTTATATGCAGGCTCAATACATAGTTTATAGTGTTAGATCTTTTCTGTTAAGTCTATATGATTAGGAAAGTTCTTTGCATGAATTTTGCAAGATCGAGAAGCCTAAAACTTATATAATTTGCCCACATAAATGAAATAAATTGGGGCAAACATAAGAGGAGAATTTGTGATTTCTCTCCATTCCCAGGATATTTCATTGCATTTAATAATAATTCATAATTTAACCCATAAATAATGGATAATCAGGAAATACTCACTTTACTCCACAGTTGTAGTAGTTACATCTGATAGTTTTAGTATTACTATTTTTACTTTTACAACTTAGATAGCAATTCTAATATAATTTCAGTTTTTATAGTAAACTTATAAAGGAAGGTCAACCTAAGCAGAAAACACACCTGGGTTATAAATCCACTCCAATTGTATTGGGATGTTGCTTGGCTTGATTTTCTCTTGAATCAGACTGGACTTAAGAATGAGAGAAGATATGAAGACTGTAGTTTCTTCTTCATTTTGTTATTTGGTTATTTAACAATTTGTAGTTAATAACTAAAAAAACTTCAGTTGTCTTGTTGATGTGTGAATTTCCTTTTTCAGATCTTGACATACATATTTTTTGCTCATTGCTTGTTAATTTTAAGTATTTTGTTTCCAAATGTCATTAATGAAGACTTGATTTCTACTTCTTTTCATGTACACTCAAATCAATGAACGTTTGTACAAATATCTTGAGTTTACTAGTAGTTTACAATATTCGTATTTTTTAAAAAGTCAATCTTAAGATATAATTTTAAACAAAAATATACAGACTTTAAAAGAAATTCTAATAAAGGTTCACAAATATGTACATACATAAAACTTACCACTCTAATAAATGCATATAACATTTCTGTCCCTCTAGAAAGTTCTCTCCTGCTCCTTTGCAGTTTATCTTCACACTGCCTTCTACACCAGACAACTGAAGATCTGACTTGTAGCCCATTGATTAGTTTTGCCTCTTGGAAACTCATATAAATGTACTCAGAAAATGTTCTGATATCCTTCTATTTCTGCCTTGTTTTACTTGACATAATTCATCTTTGTTTCATGTCTCAGAAAGTTTGTTTCTTTTTATCACTGAGTAGTATCCCATTATGAGACTACCACAATTTACCCACTTAACTACTCATGGACATTTGGGCTGTTTCCATTTTTGGCCTATTATGACTAAAACTGCTCTGAATATTCATGTACATGTCTTTCTTTTTTAAAAAAATTATTTTCAGGTTTTGCATAACTATCTAGGAGTGGAATTGCTAAGTTATATGCATGTTTAACTTTATAAGAAAATGCCAGTTGTTCTCCAAATTGGTTGTACCATATCACAGTAATACTGCCGAGTTCCTCTTACTCTACATCCTCATCCATACTTGCTTTTACTAGTTCTTTGAATATTAGACATTCTTGTTGGAATAAAGTAGCACTACATTGTCATTTTAATTTGAATTTCCCTGGCAATTAATAAATTTATTATCTTTCCTTATGCTTAGTGTCTGTAAGTATATCTTGTTTTATGATGTGTCTAAGTCTTTTACTATTTTTTTTAAACATGTGTTTTTAATTTTCTTGCTGAGTTCTAAGAGTTCTTTAAATATTCAGAAGCAGTCTTTTATCAGATACCTGTATTACAAATGTTTTCTCTTAATCTGTGGCTTGACTTTTCATTTTCTTAAAGGGGTTTTGAAGAATAGGTTTTAATGTTGATAAAAAGCAGTTTAATAATACTTCATTTTATGCTTTGTGTTTTCTTATTCTGTCTATAAACACTTTGCCTAACCCAAGATCATAAAAGTTTGCTCCTTGCTTTCTTCTAGACGTTTTATAATCTTAGCGTTTGATTTTATGCTTATAATCAATTTTGAATTAACTTTTGTGAACGGTGTAGATTCAGTACTCATTTTCATTTTCAATAGCTTATTGTATATATATTTTATTTTCATACTTTTATTTCTTGCAAGCATAAACTCATTTCCTAAATCTGTTTTCAGATTTTTAAAGATTTTCTCTAAACACAATAATGTTGTTTGTGAATACATACACTTCTAAGTTTTTGTTTCTAGTAGTTATGGTTATTTAAATTTATTTTTCTTGCCTTATTGTCCTTGCTAGAACACCTAGTACAATTTTTTTTTTTTTTTTTTTTTTTTTTGAGATGGAGTCTCGCTCTGTTGCCAGGCCTGGGTGTGGTGGTGCACAATCTCAGCTCACTGCAACCTCCGCCTATCGGATTCAAGCAATTCTATTGCCTCAGCCTCTCGAGTAGCTGGGACTACAGGCATGCGCCACCACACCTGGTTAATTTTTGTATTTTTAGTAGAAACGGGGTTTCACCATGTTAGCCAGGATGGTCTCAATCTTCTTACCTCGTGATCCGCCCACCTCGGCCTCCCAAAGTGCTGGGATTACAGGTGTGAGCCCCCGCGTCCGGCCCCACCTAGTACAATATTGAATAAACTTGTGAGGGCAGAAATCTTTGCCTCTTTACACTCTTAGGAAGAAAGCATTTCATATATCATTGTTTAGTTTGAGTTTGAGGATAGATACAGTATTTTTTGTAGATGCATTTGTTAAATAGAGAAGTTCCTGTCTATTCCTAAATTTGCTATAAATTTTTATTATGAACAGTTGTTGAGATTTGTTAAATGCTTTTTTCTGCACCTATTGAGATGAATATGTGACTTTTTTATGTTGTTAATGTGGTAAATTGATGAATTTTCAGATGTTGAAACAGTGTTTAGCTCTTAAACACCACTTAATCATGACACATTATTATTTTACATATTGTTGGATTTTATTTACTATAATTTTGTTAAATTTTGAGTCTTTTTTATGAGAGAGATTGTTCTGTCATTTTTTTCCTCTTTTTTTTGCCTTTTCTTGTTTTAATTGAGCATTTTATTTTATTTCATCTCCTCTTTTTGCATACTAATTTTACTTTAAAAAATTATTTGCCCTAGAGTTTGCGGATCTGCAAGCAAATAACACTATGCCACTTCACAAATAACGCAGGTAACTTTTAATAGAATATTTTCAATTCCATTCTTTATGACATTGCTGTCATTCATTTCACTTATCCATATGCGATAATCATGTAATAGATTGCATTACTTTAAGTAAAATGTTATCTTTTAGAATAATTGAGAATAAGAAAACACCAAATATTTTATTTTGCCTTCACATTTTCTTCTCTGATGCTCTTTCTTTTTAAATGTAGATCCACATTTCTGACCTATATAAGTTTTGTTCTTCTGGAAGAGCTTTTAACATTTCTTGCAGGGCATGTCTGCTAACGATGAATTCCCTCAGTTTTTGTTCATCTAAGAAGAAGATTATCCTTTCAAGGATAATTTTGAAAGATAATTAGTTACTGTTTTTCTTCAACACTGTAATTATCTCTCTCCTCTCCCTTGCTGTTTGCGTGGTTTCTGATGAGAAGTCTGCTGTAATTCTTATCCTTGTTTTTTTTTTTATTTTTATTTTTTAACTAGGACAGATGATTTTTCATCCTCTGACTTCTTTCAATATGGTTTGTCTTCAGTTTCCTGTAATTTGAATATGATATGCCTAACTGTAGATTTTCTGGTGTTATCCTGCTTGGTTATCTCTCAGCTTCCTGGGTTTATAATTTGGTAAATTTTATTATTTTAGGAAAGCTTCTGGCCACTAGTAAAACATTTCTTCTACTTCATTCTTTCTTCTTCTTTTGGTACTCTAAATACACAAAGGCTACATCATTTGAAATTCTTCCACAGTTCTTGGATGATCTATTTTGGTTTTCCCTCCCTTTCTTATTCTGTTTTTCTCTTTGTACTTTGGGGAATGTTATTGAAACTATTTTCAAGCTCACTAATTTTTTTCTTAGCTCTGTCTAGTCTACTCATGAGTCCATTAAAGGCATTTTTTTTTTTTTTTTTCAGTTACAGAGCTTTTGATTTCTAACATTTCCTTTGCATTCTTTCTTAGACTTCTCATCTCAATGCTAAAGTCAAATAAATGTTTTCCCCCGTGTGTAATAAGATTCTGATAAAATATTTTTTATGAGAGAGTAGGCATTTGTTATGGAGAACACCTTAGGTACATTTCGCAATTATTACTTTATCCCTGCCCCCTGTCAGAGACAAAAGGACACCTTTCTGGACTCTTCACCATAAGAATCTGGTGAAGTTCCTGGAATGAAAGTGTGAGGCCCTTTCCTAAGGCTGTGATTCCGAGAAGTTTCTCAAACTATTTCCTCCTCAGGCTCCTCAAACTATTTCTTCCCGTCAAAATTATCATTTAAGTGTTTCTACCACTTTTGGGCTCCAGTGGCTTCTGAACTAGGTAAAATGACCTCAGCTCTGACTCTCTGCATTTGTCCATCTCTACAGATAGTGTGGTGATAGTTTGTTACCTCACTTCTCTGATGGATCCAAGAAAATACATTAATTTTCAGTTTGTTCAACTTTTTGTGGTTGGTTAAGGATAGAAGTGAGGACTTCCGAGCTCTTTCCTGCTTGAAATGAAACTAGAAATTCTGATTTTCTATCTTTATGATATCCTTGTTACTCTTTAGTATTAGGGCTATATTATTCTCACAAAACAAATTGGGAAGTGTGATTTCCTCTCTATTTTCTGCAGTATTTTGTGTAAGAGTGATATTTTGTCCTTCTCAGATATGTGGTAGAAATTACCAAACTATCTAAGCCAGTATTTTTGGAAAGGTTTTTTTTATTATAAATTAAATTTAAAAAACAGTAAATACAGAACTTGGCAGATTTTCTATTTTTTGCTTTTGTCAGTTTTTTTTTTAATTCATTTAGTTTACTAGCCTTAAGTCATTTATAATATTCCTTTGTTGTCTGAATGTTCTGTAATAACAGCCGCTATTTAATTCCTGCTATTGCTAATTTTATTTTTTTCTCGTCAGTCTTTGTAGGGGTTTCAGTCTTCTTAATCTTTTAAAAGTTAACTTTTGGATTTGCTAATTTTCTCTCTGTCAATCATAGATTTCTATGCTTTGTTGCTTCCTTTTTGCTACTTGCTTTGGATATAATTGCTCTTTTTAAAACTTTTTTAAGGTGCAAAGTTATGTAATTCATTTGATGTTTTTCTTTTCTGATATTGGCATTGCAAGCTACAAATTTCCCTCTGATAACTGTTTTAGCTGTATCCTACACATTTTGACATGTTTTGCTTACAGTATTATTCAGTTCAAAATTCCCTTGTCATTTTTTCTAACCATTGATTATTTAGAAATACGTTGTTTTAATTTCAAAATATTTTGGAATTTTCTAGACATCTTTAAAAATTTAATTTCTAATTAATTTTTTGTGGTCAGAGTACATACTTTACAAGATTTCATTTTTTTTGAAATCTCTTAAGATTGATTTTATGGCCCAGTACATCCTTTATCTTCATGAATGTTCCATTTGTGCTTGACAAAAATGTATTTTTTTCAGTCTTGTGTTAATGTTAATTAGATCAGAATGACTGATAATATTTTTCACATCTTCCATATTCATAGTTTTTTTGTAAACTTGTTTTATCAGTAATTATGAAAGGGATATTAAACTCTCAAATTATGATGGTAGATTTGTCTGTTTCTCCCTTAAGTTCCATCAGACTTTTTTTTCTATATTTCAGTGCTTTCTTATTGAGTGCATATTTTAGCTTGCTATGTATTCTGCTGAATTGACCCTNGTTATGCTTCTTTTATTCTTTTTTTCTTTCTAAGCCTACCACATTCTCCACAAAACAAACACCTAATGCTTAATGACCTTGTGCTGTTTTCCATTTCTCTAATCCATGTTGCTCTCCAGTCTCTCATTAACACCTCAAGTATTAATGACAATTGACTGATGAACAGTTCAGAGCTACATTCCACTTTTTTTCCTTGCAGGGTTGATTGCGTCTTCAGAAGTATTAAAACTTTAAATCAGGCATCTCAAATAAAATACCAGCCTGGGCCTGTCAGGTAACATTAATGAGTGAAGCTGGCCAAGTGAAGATTGTAGTAAAACACAAAGTTCAGGCCTCTAAAATGGGGCAATCATTGCTCGTCTCCAGGGAATTATTTTACATATACATTCTGGCCCAGATCTGCTAAATACTGACTTTTCCAAAAAAAACTCAAAATCTGATTTTTTGTAAATTCTTCCCATGTTGAAATATTGTCCATGAATTCAAACATTGCCTATATCAAGCATATATTCAGGGCCAAAATGTTCCAAGGGACATAAGTTTGTGACCTGTACTTTGAACTGAGGAAAGAAGTTGCAATGAACATAATTCACATACTTTTGCCCCAAGTTCAAGAAACTGGAGCACCCACACTCCTCTAAATGCATTTCCATCACTCAGCCCTTCTTTGTGATGTTTCGTTTTCTCTGGGTACCCGTAGTGCCTTCTCCACCTTGGAGAACAGATCACTTTTGATGGCCTTGTTTAAATGTTACCCTCTCCATGAAGTTTTCTAAGCCCTTTCTCCCCTTCCAAGTCATTTCTCCACTACTCCCTTTTCTTGTGTAAGAATCCATTTTCTTATTATGTTGCTCAGGCATCTGGCAAATACTATGATTAGCACTTATTACAGTGTGTACTAAATGTCTGAGTGTGTTCGTCTCCTCAGTTACAATGTGCTGTCCATATGGGTAGAGTCTTCTTTTATTCCTTTATCAGCGTTACATACTATCTACCTCATAACAGATAATAAATGTTTGCTGAATGCATGAATGGATCAGTGAATGAATATTAAAATGATATTCTTTGTGAAGGCTTAAGTATCCTTATAAACCTCTCTTCTCCTGGCAAGAGATGTGAAGATGGAAGATACTCAGTGCATATTTATTAAATGGGAAATGAATGTCAACCAGTGAGGGGAGTTACTCTTTGAAGAGTTAGGAAAAGGCATATTGAACATTCTCAGAGCCCATCCGTCTCAAATCATTTCTCACTGGGATAAAACCGGTCCTTAAATTCTCTCTGATCCTAAAATTCAGTTAAAATTCATAAAATTATTAAATATATAAATAAAATTATTAANTTTTAAAACCATCATACAATATCTACCTTTTAATTTGAGTGTTCAGTTCATCTACTTTCAGTGTAAAATTATTGACACAGCTTAAGTCTATTATCTCAACCTAGCTTTTTATTTGTATCATTTGTTATTGTTGTTGTTGTTGTTTTTCTCCTTTCTTGTTTTGATGTCTACTTTGCTTTAATTGAATATTTTCAGTGCTTCGTTTATTTTTCTCTCACAGTTTTTTAGCTGGACTTCATGGTATTCTTTTTAGTCATTGCTATACTGAATATACCATCTACTTTGGCCTTTATAGAGTCTATTTAGAATTAATATTTTACTATCCACAATTTGTATATTGCACATCACAAATGTAAGAACCTTACAACAGTACACTTACCACCTTTGTCTTTTGTGCCAATTTGTCAAATATTTTACATTGTTAAATATATTACCAATTTTACGTTGGTTAGAAAGCATTTTACAATTTTATTTTTTTGCTTTAATGATTCACTTACTTTTTAAGAGAAATTAAGGGAAGAAGAAAGGGAAGTAGTCATTGACATGTATTCACATACTTAGTGTCTTCTGGCTCCGGTATTTTCTGATGAGAAGTCAGCTATTATTTGTATTTCTTTGTCCTCTATATATCATTTGTTGATTTTCTTTGCCTGCCATCTTTATCTTTGGTTTATATAATACTTTTACTATGATATACTTATTTGTGTTTTTATTTTTTGTATTTATTCTGGGGTTAGGAAGCTTCTTGTATCTGTAATTTGACTTTTTTTCCCCATCAAATTGGAACGACTTCAACCATTATATATTCATGTATGTATTTCATGCCTTTCTATCTATCTCCTCTTTTTCTGGGACTCTACCTGTAGATATATCTGACTGATACTTCCCCATAGGTTGTTAAAGGCTGTTCATTTTCTTCTATTTTCCTCTGTTATTCAGATTGAATTATTTGAATCAAACTCTAATCAAATTTACTGACCCTTTCTTCTATAGTCTCCAATCTGCTGTCAAACTCATTAAAGTGAAATTTTGATTTCAGACATTGTAGTTTTAAATTACAGATTTCAGTTTTATTCTTCTTTTCCCCTTTCCTCCTTCTCTTTCTCCTCCTCTTGCATCTTCTTCATTTTCTTTCTCTTTTTCATTTTCCTATATCTTCACTCATAACTATATTTTCTTTTAAGTCTTTGAACATCTTTGTACTAGATGTCTTCTTCACTCCATTTATCTTCCGAGTTTTCCCATATCTTCACTCATTATGACTATATTTTCTTTTAAGTCTTTGAACATCTTTGTACCAGATATTCTAAAGCCATTTCTTGTCAATTCTAATATTTGAATCATCTCAGAGTATTTTTTTTTAATTCACTGGTTTATTGCTATATGTTGGCACATATTTTCTCCTTTTTTTTTTACATTTAAAAACATTTGGATTGATTTTGGACCACTGTGGGTGATATCATAAGTAATATGGGTTATATAATCTCTCTTAAATAGCATTTTGTTTTGGCAATTTAGTAAGTTAGCAAGGTGCTCCTATATCTTATCAAGTCTTGGCTTAGTGTTTTCTAAGGCGTGGTCCATACTCCTAAGATACAGATTTTCTAGTGTTTTAGCTGAAGGCCTATATTCTTGATAAGTTACCTTTTCTTTGGCCGGGCTAGAACTTAAGTGTCTCTGTATACTACATAACTGCTGTAATTTTTTTGTTTCAGTCTCAATCCTGTCAGCACCATTCTCTGTTATATTTCATAATACAGCATATGTCTTATCACCATATGCACAATGCAGCCCTCGATCCAATGAGTCTATAAAAGATTTCTGAGACCACTCTTCTTCCAAGCTCTATTCTCTCTAAAATCTCATCCTGTAAATTTCAGCTATAAATTTAATCAACTCTGAACTGTGAACTTTGCCTCCTCAGCTAAGTCGGTCTGCGTTGTTTCTACTGGTCTCCAATTCCTTATACTGCGTTAAGAGATCGCCCCTATGGAGAAAGCCTAGGTGATGATGAAACTCACCTCTTGTGTTTCCCTTCATTCAAAGATTACTGTCCTGTGTTACCAATTGTACTGTGACAGATAATAGTCATATCATGTATTTCATTCAGTTTTGTAGTTGCTTACCATATGTGGGCAAATCTGATAGAGTTTAGTCTTTCATATTTGAAAGTGTAAGTCCACACTGTTATCTTTTAAAAAAGAAAATAACTTCTCGTTCAGTGAAATCTGGAACTGAAATGTTGTGATTCCAGTCTTATATAAGGGGATGCACAGACATCATATATATTGCTTATAAGCATTGCAACCCTTCAGACAACTAAATAGTGACACTTCACTTTCCTCAGATAAAGGTACAGGGAGAAGTATAATATACTCTATTTTGGCACCGTGGATATGCATTCTCCTCAAAACTGGTTCTGGACTTTGATATCTATTGTCTTATTTTGTTGGCTATAGGATCTAGATACAAAATGCAGCAGTGAGAAGCTAAAAGAAAATGGCAAATCTGGCAGGTTTATGTAATTTATAGTTGTTTTTCTTTACATGAAAACATTAAGGGTTAAAAATTACATGGTATAAAATAACATTATATATTCCAACATGTAATAAGAGACTTAAAACATCTAATATTGTCATGTGATATTAACAAAATTGCTAGACTTTAAAACATATCACATTTCACAGTATGAATAATAGTTGAAAGTATTTGGTCAAATTAATGTGAGAATTTAAAATCTTGTGTTTCTTTCTTTTGTGAGTTTCTAACTTTTAGATTTAGTATTACCTAATTGGAGACTTTCAACACTAAATATATTTCATAGTAGTAGGTGTATAATTAACAAAGAGAAATAGACATGTGTTAAACATAGAATTTTACAAAGGATTTGGCATGGTTCATAGCGGCTATTTTTGAAAATAACAAAGCCCATGTTTCCTCATTTGATCTCAAGTGAATACTGAAGCAGCTGGGTCTCATCCTCTTTTGGTAATCTTACAGATCCAAGAGTTCTTTTTTTTTTTTTCAGCTGCCACTCCTAAAGTTTCTGTGTTTTTTGTTCCCCTCACTCACTCTGTTTCTTCAAAACGTTTCTACACATTTTCTTCTTACTGTGTTTGATGCATAATGGAGACTGCAAAGTCTCTTTTCTTTTGCCTAGTATTATACACCAAAAAAGTTTTGCCTTTAGATTAAATATATTACTTGGCATCTCACTTTAAAAAATTATCTTTCCATTTCTGTGTCATATGAAATTATCTGCTGAACCAATTCCTCCCCAACTTTGAGAGTTATGATTCCAAAATCTCT
>NW_016816948.1:1989883-1995872 GCF_001698545.2 Rhinopithecus bieti
TTTTTTTTTTTTTTACTTTTTACCAAAGTAAAGCAATAAAGATGTCATGTTATCTTGTATGTTAACAACAGGTGTCCTGTACCATTAATATCCATAAATCATTTGTTTGCTGAAATCAATACAGTTACTCCTTCTCTTCTTTAACCAGATCATTTGTAATTGTGTATTCCTCTGTTCCTGTTAATATGCCCACTAAGGAGTGTTTCTTTTTATGTTTGAATCTTCATGCAAACGGCCTATCAGGCTTTATGACTATGATCCAGGGTGACTGACTCCCTGTTCAAGTCACCTGTGGCCTCAGGCAGCTGGAATGACTCATTTTTGTCAGAACTGGGAAAAGCTTTTCATATATTCAGCATGATCTTCCACTCATTTTTACATCCTACTTCTCTCCTCCACCCCCTGTTCCCTCCGTCTCATATTCTCTCCAGGAAAAATGACTCATGATTCACATATACATACTTGATTTTCATGTAAGGAGAATTTGAGCTTGGGAAGGGTTTTATATATCCATTTGTCTCTATTGTTTAGAAGATTTAGGAAACATTTAATTTTGGAGTAACTCATAAGTTTTATGGTTACAGTGAACACATGATAGATGATCAATGGGTTTTTATTTTACAAATGAATAGTCAAAATTTTAGCTACCCATGCATGCTATCTATTTCCTTGTATCTCTGTTTTAGTCATTGCATTTATCTTCCTTAGTCCATACCTAAATCTTGCTTTTTCCAGAATTTTCGTATATAGATTTCATTTGTTTTGAGCTTTGAAAACTTCGATAGCTGTTAAAATTTGAATGAAAATTCAACCATCCAAATAATGTAGCAAAACTCGAATGAAACATACTGTAACAGGGATTTCTACAAATTACAATTATTTTAGAACTCATTGTTATTAGTTTCCTGAAACAGAAATTATGAAATGACATAGTATAGTACTTGGATGATTCCCAGAACTTAGAGACAAGTCAAACAATTTTTCTACCTTAAACTGGTTTTAACAAAAGATTAAGGAAAACAATTGAGATTAGTTATTTGTGCAGTCTTCATAGGAAGTATCTCATCCAGTTACAAACATGGACTGATTTTTCCTAGGAAGTCTATTGAAATTTCCAGACTGAGGACCAATCTCCAGGTTCTAGTGGCTTTAACCAAGTTCAGCCACCCTGTGAAGCTAGCTTAAAATAACCTGGTAGTTTTTCAAACCACTTTAAATTTATTTAAAACTTATAATATTTTAGCTCCTAGTAATTTTTGTAGTAGTGTCTGTCAATAAGAGATTGACACTGGTCATTACTCCAAAATGACTACATAATTGAGATGATATTGAGCAACTGATGAGGATGTATCAAATTAAATATTAAAATATTAGCCTTCAACTCCAAACTCACATATTCCACAGTATACTCCACATGTGTATCTAACTTTACATATTCAAAATTTACATGTCCAAAATGAACTCCCCATCATATTCCCTCTTGCCCAAATCTGTACCTCCTACAGTGTTCTTCACTTCTTATTCTGGAAAATTCTGGAAAAATTCACTTCTTATTCTCAAACATTAACAGCATTCACAACTCTTATCTTTCTCTTATATCCCAAGTCCAACCAACTACAAATCCTCTTGACTCTACTTTCTATCTGTCTGGAATCTGGCCTCTCTACTGTCACCACCATAGTTGAAATTGCATCAGTTTTTGCCTAGATTATTGAAATAATCTCCTAAGTGATCTCTGCTTCTACCCTTGCTCCCCTCTAGCAGCCTGAGTGATCATGTTAAAAGATATTTTACTTCACGTTCCTCCTCTATCAAAATCCTGTTATAGCTTCCTATATCACTGGTAATAAAAACCAAAGCTGTTTGTATGACTTATAAAACTAGTATGATCTGACCTCCATGCCCTCCCTTTCCTCTTTGGTCTCAATTCTTTTTCTTTTTCTTTTTTCTTTTGAGACGAAATTTCGCTCTTGTTGCCCAGGCTGGGGTGCAATGATGTTATCTTGGTTTGCTGCAACCTCCCCCTCCCAGGTTCAAGCGATTCTCCTGACTCAGCCTCCTGAGTAGCTGGGATTACAGGTGTCTGCCACCATGCCTGGCTAATTTTATATTTTTAGTAGAGATGGGGTTTCACCATATTGGTCTGGCTGGTCTCAAACTCCTGACCTCAGGTGATCCACCCGTCTCGGCCTCCCAAACTGCTGGGATTACAGGCATGAACCACCGCGCCTGGCCTTTGGTTTCATTTCTTACTATTCTTTTCCTTATCACTTGGCGGCAGCTATCACAAATCTCCCTGTTATCCCTTGAATATTCTAGCCATATTCCAGGTAAGCTCTTTTGCCTAGAATACTTTCCCCATCACACCCACAGGTCTCTTGCTCACTTCTCTTTGGTTTGTCACAAAAGTCACCATTTCAATGAAGTTTACCCTGATCACCTTTTTGGAGATTGCAACCTCACCCCTGCAACACTTTCTATTCTCTCAAATCTTTATTTTATTTTTCCTCCTTAACATATTATTATTCAATATTATTATTACTTTTTAATAATTGTAACCAATTATTACTATTTTTCACTTGTTTATTTTGTCGACTTCTAATCAGATTATAGGATTCATGAGGGCAGTTGGTTCATTTTATGTTTTATTTACTTTTGTATTCCCAGAAAATTGTCTAGCAGAGAAGATGGTTAACATACATTTGTTGAGAAAAGTTATTTATGGTTACTATAGTCTAGGCACTTTACCTTCATGGTTGTGATTAATCTTCACAATTATGTTAAAGGTGATTACTAGCCCTGTTTTGCATTTTAGATAACTGAGATGTAAAAATATAATTTCCACAAGATCACACAGCTTGTAAATGGCAAAGCTAGTATTTTAACTCAATTTGTTTAATTCTGCATCAAGACTTTTACAACATCTCCATGATGCTTACTTTGTGGCAGTCTTCATCCTAATAACCTAAAACTAGAGCAGTTAACATAAAAAACTATAGTAGGATAATTTTTTATAATGCACTGGTATGGTTTGGCTGTGTCCCCACCCAAATCTCACGTTGAATTCCCATGTGTTGTGGGAGGGGCCTGGTGGGAGTGATTGAATCATGGAGGCAAGTCTTTCCAGTGCTCTTCTTGTGATAGTGAATAAGTCTCACAAGGTCTGATGGTTTTAAAAGGAGGAGTTCCCCTGCACAAGCTCTCTGTTTTGCCTGGTGCCATCTATGTAAGATGTGACTTGCTCTTCTTTGCCTTCCATCATGATTGTGAGACTTCCCCAGCCATGTGAAACTGTAAGTTCAATTAAACCTCTTTCTTTTGTAAATTTTCCACTCCCAAGTATGTCTTTATAGGCAGTGTGAAAATGGACTAATACATGCACTTATACTTTTCAGTAGAATTTTAAGAATAATTGTTCTAGGTCTTTAATTCTGACTGTGCAAATGGCAAGACCTGTGAAGGATCTGAGATTTTACCATACCTGCAAGCTAAAAACTTGGTCTACTAGAGTTTCATAGATGGTTGGAGAAGATATGAGACTCCTGGGCCAGGAGTCACAGTAAATCATTTGTTTTTTAGGCCTAAACTTGGAGAAGTCTTTCTCAGATGTTAGGATATTTTAATAGCACTTTAATGTCTGTCGTTTAAATGTAATAGGAAAGTCTAATGTCAATTTCATAGCTACACTGTTGATGTGGTTTGGCTCTGTGTCCCTACCCAAATCTCACATTGAATTGTAATCCCCAGTGTTGGAGGTGGGGCCTGGTGGGAGGTGATTAGCTCATGCGGGAGGATCATTATGGTTTAACATCATCCCTCTTGATGTTGTCATGGTGATAGTGAGTTATCATGAGATCTAGTTGTTTAAAAGTGTGTAGCACCTCCCTTCCTTCTGCTCCTGCCGTGTAAGGCACCTGTTCCTGCTTTGCCTTCCACCACGAGTGAAAGGTCCCTGAGGCCTCCCCAGAAGCAGATTAAACCTCTTTTCTTTATAGAGCACCCAGTCTCAGGTGTTTCTTTATAGCATTGCAAGAATGAACTCATATAACTGTTCATAAGTAAGGGTTAAGAGGCCATTTAATATGTTTTGTAGGGTTTACAAACTTAGTTGGGTTCTTTGTTCGCAACTGACTCCTTAGGCAGAATCATCCAAGACAGACTTTAAAATAATTAAAGGGGATAGACAAATCAACATGTCCGAGCTAACATTTTCATGCATTTAACTATTTTCTCCTCTTTAATAATTATTTGTATGTTTTGTGATACATCAACTATTGCAGTTATATTATTCCTCAACACAGCTTAAGAAGAAGTTAAGATAAATTCTTTGGCCAGGAAGATTTAAGTGTGCCCTGAGGTAAGGAAAATGTGAAAACATTTCCAGCTGAGTAAAGCATTAATTAACTTTGAAAAGGCATCTTTCCAGCATCCAGTAATATAAAATCTACATACTTTTGGAACTTTTCAAATTCAGTGTATATAGTTATAATTATTTAATGATGGTGTCACTGTTTAAATACTGTTCCCACCAACAATTTTTCAATATTTATTTTTAAGTGCATTGTTAAATTTATACAAATGGCAATAATATTCAATAATGACAAAGTTTGAAGTATTGTCTTTGTATACTCAGAGCACAAACAACAGAATGGGTCTCTAAAGTAGTCTTTGGACAGAAGGATGGCAGGAAGAGAGAGTGAGTAATGGGAAAAGACAGTATTGTCCCATGGCTGTGGGTCATCTTTTATGGTAGTGTAGTTGACATAGTTCTAAGCATATTTGCTCTTTTCTGCTTTAACAAAACATTTTATACAAAGAATAAGTCCAAAGCTATGTTTAAGAATATTTATTGAGTCTAACTTTTACAGACAAAATTGAAGTGAACTTTGAAAAGTGTCAATACAAAGGATTCATTATGTGGATCTTGATTACAGTAATGTTAATCTAAGTGCAGTGTCTTAGTCAATAGGGATGTTATAACAGAATACTTTGACTAGGTGGCTTATAAACAACAAAAATTTATTTCTAATGGCTCTGGAGGTTGGAAGTTTGACATCAGGGTGCCAACATAGCTTGGTTCTAGTGAAGGCCCTCTTCCAGGTTGCAGACTACTGACTTCTTGCTGTATTCTCACATGGTGGAAAGACAGCCAAAAAGGTCTCTGGGTTCCCTTTTATAAGAGCACTAATCCTATTCATGAAGACAGCACCTTTATCACCTAATTACCTCTCGGAGCCCCTACCTTTGAATACCACCAAACTGGGAGTTAGGATTCCAAAATGAATTTTGGGGGACACAAACATTCGGTCCATTACATGAGAGCTGTGAGAAAGCTGACAGGCCAGCCAGGATCTTCATCCCATTTCCTCCTGGGGAGTGCCCTACTTTTAACACTGTTCGTTATCATTGAAGTGATTCTTGTTTTCATTTTATGTTTTAAATAAGGCATGTGCATCTGCAAGTCTAAGGTATCATCTAGGTGCTTCAAAAGTTTCCCACAAATGGTTTCCTTGGTAATGCTATACCGTGTCTGATGTGGTATTCTTGGAAGAATGTAACTTTTAAGTAGTAAACATTTATAATCCTGAACCTAAATTTACAGTTTTCAATTCTAAACCTAGTAAGTAGAATCCATGGATTGACTGCATTCAATTAAATATCATGCCCATGATCAGTGAGTGAATGCCACACAAATTATGGTATTTTCTCTCTGTATTTCTCTTGCTTACCTAATGTAGATTAAAAACAAACAAACAAACAAACAAAAAACAAGCATATAGTCTTAGTTGCATTTTAGCTTTTCTGACAAAAGTATATAATTGGAATTCAAATTTGTTAATAATTTGTGCCTTATATGCAACTGAATTTGAAAACATTTATCTGATGTCTGAAAAATAGCTAATGTAGTCATTCTCTGAAGACATTCTGCAACTTTTTTTGATTTTCAAGACTGCCTAAAGATAGATCAATTATTTTACTATTTGACAGG
>NW_016816948.1:1996752-2026929 GCF_001698545.2 Rhinopithecus bieti
AGAAAAGTGTTGGAAAATCTTAGATCCTCACTTCAAATGTTCACATTATTCCAGGTGAATTAAATATTTAAATAATTAAAACATGTCTTGCAAGAAAACATTTGAAAATAACAGAAGTTGATTTTATCAACCCTCTAAAGTAAGAGATAATTTCTAAACAAGTAAAAGATAGAACTAGTGAGAGAAAATATTAGTAGGTCCAAAAAGCACAGACAAAAATCCCCTACCAAAATCTAAAATCAAATAAAATTGGAAAAACATATGCAACGCAAATGAGAAGTCAGAACTATAGTATAATTATTACATAAAGAATTTACTTATATATACATGCCTCCTATATAGACACAAAAATTAAAAATTAGAAAAAGTTTACTGAAATTGACAAATTCTATAATCACATTGACTAAATGGGTGAAATAGATGAATAGATCACAAATAAATTATTTATTGTGAATTGTTTTATGATCTACCCTAGAAAATGTTTTTTATATGCTTAAAACAATCTGTGTTCTGGTGTTGTTAGATGGGGTGCTTTCAGTATTGGTTAGGCTGTTCAAGTTTTTGTTCCAGGTGTTAAAATCTTCCATATTTACTGATTTTATATTTGGTAGTTTTATCAGTGACTGATAGTGTACTATTGAAATATCCAAATATAATTGTTGAATTATCTCTTTTCCTTTCAGTTCTGTCAGTTTAGGCTTCATGTACTTCTGGGGACTTTTTTTATAGATGTGTTTACATTTATAATTGTTCTTTCTTTTTGATGCATTGATCCCTTTGACATTATGAAATGTCTCTTTTCAATACTTATTTATTTATATTTATATATAATAGCTGTACATATTTTTGCAGAACATGTTATAATTTGATGTACTCATATAATCAAATCAGGGTAATTGGGATACTGATCACTTTCAGTGTTTATCTTTTCTTTATCCTACGTACATTTGAATTACTCTCTTCTAGATATTTAGAAATATACAATCTGTTAATGTTAACTGTGGTCACTCTACTGATCTGTCAAATACCAGGTCTTATTTCTTCTATCTAAGTGTGTATTTGTACTTATAAATAAACCTCTCTTCATCTCCTCCTTCCCCCTACTGTTCATAGCCTCCCTTTATTTCTAATAATTTTTTTGCCTTAATATCCATTTTTGTCTGGTATTAATGTAACTACACTAGCTTTTTTATGGTTTCTGTTTGCATGGTAGATGTTTTTTCATCTTCATACTTTTGTCTATTTTGTACATTTGAAATTGAAATGTATTGCTTGTATATAGCATAAAGTTGGATCTTGCTTTCTTATTCAGTCTAAACATTTCTGTCTTTTGATTGAAGTACTTAATCCATTCACAATAAATGTAATTTTTGGCTTTTAGCAATTAAACTATGATATATCTAGGTATAGATCTCTTTGTGTTTATCCTACTTAGAGTTTTTTTGAGCTTCTTGATTCTGTTTCTTAATGTTCTTTATCAAATTTGGGATGTTTAGATCATTATTTCTTTGATGATTTTTTTTTCTGCCTTTTCCTCTCCTCTCCTTCTGGGACATCCATTGTTCCTATGTCGGTATGTTTGATGTTGGCCCACAGTTCTCTCAATAACTGTTCCTTTTTCTTTAATCCTTTTTCTCTCTCTTCTTCAGATTGAGTACTTTCTATTGATTTATCTTTAAGTTCACTGAATTTTCTTGTTATTTCAATTCTGCTTTTAGCCCATCTTCTGGGGAACTGGAACAGCTCAAGAGACTCCTACCATTCTTACCTAGAGTTTCAGAAATTGTTGACGAATAAGTATCTGTCAGTTTGTTGTTTGATCACTTTTCAGAAGTTTCTAAAAAGGTTGTTTTTGAAAATATTGCCCAGTTTTATTTTATTTGTGAGGAGGATTCGCTGACCACTTCATGTTACCATAGCCAGAAGTCCTATCCAAATAATTTATTAAATATAATTGCTTAGCATGTATGTTTAAAATAGTTTAATTACACTATTTTAAAAAGTAATTAAAATGTTAATGAAATATTGTTTTGTGTATAAAATTAGCAAATATTGATAACTTATAAATGCTGGATGCTGGCAAGAATTCAGGAATGTTAGTGTTCCCATGAGTTTTTGGTTGCAATATAATATCAAAAAAATTTATTTTCTGTTTTACCAAATTCTCCTCCTGAACCTAACTTCATAAAATGGTTTAAAATTGTTTTTTGACTTTAAAAGGTTAATACAAGCACATTATAGTATTCAAAAAATAATTTAATAGAGTATATAGTAAAAAGTAAGTCTCTTTCCCTAGAAGGAATTATGGTTATCTCTTCCTTGTAAATAATTCCAGAGGTGTCTATGTATATACAAGCTTGAGTCTGCAAACTGTAACCTCTTAAAAAACAGAGACACTTATATATTCAATATACAATTTTATCTAGCTTGCTTCTATCATTAACAAAATAAGTTGATGGTCATATCTTATCAATATATAGAGGTAACACTGTAGCAAATCTTTACAATTTAGATATCAAAAAATTATAGAATATCAGTTTTTTTCTTTATTACTTCCCACTTTTTTGTACTTTAAAGCATTTCTATAATGGATATTTATTGGCTTTATAATTATAAAATAGATACTAGTTAAAATATGTATAACCTTTAACTCATTAATTTTACCTCTATAAAATTTTCTACAAAATGATTTCAAATGTGAAAATGATTATTCACAAAAAATGTATAACTGAATGCATATCAAAATAGGGTTTATCAAAATATGTAAGTATGTTGATTAAGTATAATATGGCTCATTATTTAAACTTCCATCAAAATGATAATAATGTTTCATATTTTATTGAGTACTGTTATTGCATGCTACATTACTATTTTAAGATCTTTAGTATTATCACTTTCATTATAAGAATAATTCTGTGAGATAGGCACTTTTATTTTTCTTCATTTTATAGGTGAGCAAACTAAAGCATGAAGAAGTTGAGTAACTTGCCCAATGAAAAGTTTATAATAATATGCAAAAATACTTAGTTTGTCTTAGTTCAGGCTCCCCAGGAAAGGGATTTTGAAGATGTGCAGGAAGAGGGGTGACTTTGGAGGTCAACACGAGAGGGAAAGCAGAGGAAGTAGGGTTGGAATGAGAGGAGAGGATGTGATGAAGATGTGATGTGGTTACAAAGAAAGTCTCAGCAGACCCTACATGGAGCTCTGGGGCTGGATTGATCCTTCAGAATTGTCTTGAACTGAAGTAAACTGACTGGACCTTTACACCTTTGTCTTGAACAGTCATCAGTGAAGGTTGTGACAGGAGAGGAAGGGGTGTGATTTGGTGAGCTAGCTCTCTTTGAGAGCAGTTCTCTGAGAGTGCCTTAGGTGAGAGTACCACCTTTCCTAGCATTTGAGGAAATGAGTGCCTCAGACCTGTAGGAGGGATTTGGGTGTTGCACATGGCCACCCAGATCTCATATAAAAATAATGCATTGTAAATCCATGATATAGTTTGGCTGTGTCCCCACCCAAATCTCATCTTGAATTCCTATGTGTTGTGGGAGGGACCCAGCGGGAGGTAATTGAGTAATGGAGGCAGGTCTTTCCCGTGCTGTTCTGGTGATAGTGAATAAGTCTCATGAGATCTGATTGTATCATAAGGGGGAGTTTCCCTGCCCAATCTCTCTCTTTGCCTGCTGCCATCCATGTAAGATGTGACTTTTTCCTCCTTGCCTTCTTCCATGATTTTGAGGCTTCCCCAGCCATGGGGAACTATAAGTCCATTAAACCTCTTTCTTTTGTAAATTGTCCAGTCTTGGGTATGTCTTTATCAGCAGCGTGAAAATGGACTAATACAATCCATACGAGGTAAAATTACAAATATTTATACATGTGTATATACATATATATATTTTTACCAATATGGCTGCATGATCCATCCATCCATATATATATATATACATATAAGCAAACACACACACACATATAAGTTTGTAAGCATATGTATACATATGCTTAAAATGAAAAGAAAGCATACCTTCACGGTAGGACACGAGTAATTTTTTTCTAATTTAAATTACCTCTTTTATAAGTATAGACACTTTATTTTAAAATAACAAATGACTCTCAAAACTTTCTTTAACTAAGTGAACTGAAAATATTCCAGGTGTGTAAGATTTTTCTAATGTACATATTGGAATATATAAGATGAAAGTTATGTCAATGGAAAGGAGTTCATGGTTTAAAAAGACTATTAATTCCATATTTGCATAAGGGGGATAACTACAGTCATGTCAGTTAGTTATAATATATGTACTTATGAAAGTTTCATAAAATAAAATATAACTTTCTTATTACTGTTAGGAAGTTCTGTAATTAGAAGAGCCCCTTTCAGCAAAAAAACTTCAAAGACAAAATACACTCACACTTAGGTAATATGAAGTATTTGACCATATGTAATTTATTTCTTGAGCTAATCTAATAGACTTTTTAAAATTTCAGCTTTCATCTCCTCATTTTTGCACTCCCTTTTCTATTACAAAAGTGGAGAAAATCAAGAAAAGAAACAGAAAAAAAAAAAAAAGAAACCAAACCTGTAGTCAGAGAGGATAAAATCATCTAGATTGATGACGGGAATGGCTGCTTCTGGGCGTGTCAAGAGTACAATTTAGCTCGGCCTCTGGGCAGCTTTCAATATTCCTGACCAGCACCAAGGTGCCAGTTGCAGATTGCCTCTGGCTATTGCAGAGATCATTTCCACAAATATAAACTGGCCTTTTACAATTTTCTCATCTTTGCTCTGAGCCCTCTCTCTTGTGCTCTGCTCTTAGGAGACCCAATATCAATTTGACACAGTCACTTTAGGCACTCTTTTCCTGTATTCTTCTTGGTGCTTTTAAAGCCAATGCTTCCTTCCAATGCACTTTATTTTCTCCATATCATTGCTGTGCTGGGCACCTTTGATTGGGAATTCAGGAGAATAGGCTAGGACTTATTGATCTGACCTATCAAGACAATTCTGAAGCAGTAGCTTGAAGGGACATATGTGGTGAGATCATGAATGTCTCAAAAGTTAGTTTACTGGGTAGGAATTTATTATATTTTGGACATCTAGCATCTAAATTTTGCGGCATTTTTATGATTAGGAGTGGCTGCACTTTAGGAGCCTTGAAGGGGCATCTTAGCTTATGGGAACTGAAAATGCTACAGCAGAGACATTTTACCTGGACTCTGTCAAACAGATCCACCTGTGACAGACCAAGAGTTAGTGTCACACGAACAAAGGGAGGGAGAGCTCACACTTGCCCTTTGGTGGTAAGAGTAGTGGTGTGGGCTGAATGGGCTTTCAGATGCAGAGTGACATCAGAGAGGTGGTAGAGGTAGTTGTTGGGTTCATTAGTGTTCTGCCTTTGAGATACAAAGGCACCAGGAAGTATAATCCTGGTCCCTTTGTGGTTGGGTGGAGACAGGTCACTAGTACTGACTAATAGATTGTGAGTGAAAGTGATGGTGTTATTTCTGGCTCAGAGTGTTCAATAACTGGTGTGAAACCCTTTGGAACTCTTGCCTTCTGCCTCAGTGAACAGTAAAATTAGAACAGTAGAACCCAGATACTGGCTTCTATCAGCCTGGGACCCAGAGTGGGGATAATAAAGCACAGAGTTGGCTGCAATCTGTGGTGAGCAAGTGGTGTCAGTGAGAAGCAGCTTTTGCTCTTTTTTTTTTTAAAAATATATGAAGTCTTGCTATATTGCCCAGGGTTGCCTTGAACTCCTGGCCTCAAGTGATCCTCCTGCCTCAGCCTCCTGAGTAGCTGTGAACATGGGGTCTCACTATGTTATGAAGGGTGGTCTTGACCTCCCGGCCTCAAGTAATCCTCCCACCTTGTCATCCCTAAGTGCTGGGACTACAGGCACATGCCACCACACCAGGGGCTGCTCCTTTAAATCAGTGTACAATCTCAGTTGTTATGCCTTATCTCTGGCCACAACAGCAGCACTGTCAATGTAAAAGTGGCAGCAGAGCTGATCAGTGTTGGGCTAGCATTCTTATCCATTCAATGTTGCAGCATGGTTTTATGCTGTTTCCAAAATATAGTCTTTAGCCTGGTTCTTCATTCTTTCCAATATTTCTGTGAACCACATGGCATGCTCTTATTAGACTCTATTTTGGCTTATACAACCAGAGCCAGCACAACTGTGTCCAATACAATTTCCAAATAGCTTGAGGATTTTTTGTTGTTGTTGTTGCTTTTTGTTTTGTTTGTCTGTCTAATCTTGCTATGACTTTCTTGCCCATAAATTTGTATAACGTCTTTGGAAGGTATTAATTTTTAAAATCTAAATCTTCTCTCAAGAGTGTCAAATTTCATGAATTTAGTAAATGTATGACAGATATGTGGGTGATTTTTCCACAAATTTATTACTTTCAAGTTCCAAGGGTTTATCTTAATTCTTATACAGTTGAATCTGGCCCAAGTGTCCAATAGAACTGACATTTGTGGTTTCTTTCGAATAATCATAGAAATTGGTCCTCCCAATCTTAAAACTTTAAAAAGTTACATTTGTCTTATCTGAGTTCCTTTCTCAGAAAACCAACCATTAGTCTTCCCAGATAGTATCAAGGAACTGAAACTTACCACATCACCGCATTTGGGCAATGAGATGCCAGACCTCTTACCTGTCCTTAGTGCCTGACCATCTGCTTCCTATTGACCAACTCTCCTTCCTTACCCTTCCCTAATTCGTGTTTTCTCACACATGGTTACATTTCTTTCCTGCTATATAATTAAACTCCTAATTTTAGTCAGTTGAGGAGATGGGTTTAAGACTCATCTCCTGTCTCTTTGGATGTAGCACCCGAATAAAGTCTTTTTCCATGGTAATACTTGCTGTCTTGGTGATAGGCTTTCTGTGTGGTGAGCAGCAGGACCTAGATAAAATCCCTGGTATTTTGGTAACACGGTAACATTCAATGTAGAAATATGTTTGCCTGTTTTCCTTAATTACGCTATTAACGTCAATGATATTCCTTCTTACTCTTTGCCATCCAGATTGCATCACCCTGATCTCATTAAACTGACCATTTCAGACAACAGTTTTTAATGGCTCCATGAGATTCTAGGACTGTGTCTACCACTACAAAATCAAGTCCACCCACCATTCTTCCCTATGCCCCACTGTCAGCCAGGAGTTTGCAGGCTGCAGGGAAGTACACAGTATACCTCCTCATTGGTGCCAAGCTCTGAAAAGTGAAGTTTGGATTAGATAATTTGTTCTGTTCCTTCCAGCTCTAAAGTTCCAGGATATTGTTCTTTCCTAAGTAACAATTGGTATCTCAGAACTCATCTTACTGTAAACAATTTTGTGGGCTTTTTATTTTCTCTTACTACCTTTGTTCATTTTGAAATGAAAGTACCTCCTTGGACCTTGGATGCTTTCTTAGTACAGCAGAGTTCTTCAATTTTGGCACAACTGACATTTGTGGCTGGTAATTCTTTGTTGCAGGGATGGGGACATTCTTGTTCATGGTAAGTGGGGCCGGGAATAGTCAGCAGCATCCCTGACCCCACTAGATGCTAGTATCTACCGAATTGTAATGACCAACATGTCTCAGACATTGCCAAATATCCCCTGAGGGCAAAATTATCCCCAGATGAAATCATCACTGCACTAGAGTATTTCCATTTGCATGGGATTTTACTTTCAAAAATAGCTGTTTCATTTTCAAACTTGTGAATTTCATTCAGTAATGCCTCTTTTAGATAATTCATAGGGATATTAACATTAATTCCCAGTACAGGAAATAGCAACATAATCTCTCATTTCAATTACCACTGAACTTTTATCATTATGGGAATGTAGTCTTGGGCTACATATAAACATTTACCATTTTCAAGACTGGAGTATCATGTCATTCTGTTTCCGTTTCAAACATTTGCAGTAAACCCTTTTATAGAACTTTTGCAGTTTGAAAGTACTTTGAATCCCAAATAACAAAGGTGAACTGATTCTTTTTTCTTTTTCTTCCTTTACAGAAAATACAATATTCTGACTGAGAGGTTTAAATGTTTTAAAGTGTCCTCTCTGTAGAGAGTAAGAGGAATTAAGATTTGATTATTCCGTGTATTTAATGACCACACCACTGTTGGTGATAAAAGCTCCCTTGTCAGAATAACTTATTTATTAGTTTCCCCTGTTTTTCTGCTTGTACCCTTTGACCTGGAGGCCACTTGGTATTCAAAGTGAAATGCTAGCAAGGGCCCAGAATGCCAGCTGACAGATTTGTTTAGGTGGGAGTGCACTTGCACACCTGTGTGTGTGTGTGCTCACACACATGTGCGTGCATGAATGTGTGTAATTCCCCATACATCTAGTCATCAAGTGCTTTTTTTTCTTTGGTGTGGAGGACAGATGTCCATTCTGATAATCTTTACTGATAACCCTGTGACTAGAAATTGACTTACTACCTATGATAAAGTAAAAATGAGGCCAAGTCAGATAAAGAGGAAATGAAATAGAGTCTGTAGAGAAGAAAAATGAGTATGAAGTCAATAGGTGAGAAGGAAGGCTGCGGCACAGTGATTCAGGATTATTTGATCAATGCAGGGGAAAATGCAGGGGGAAATAGCAGGCAACCCAGTTGTTTAGTACGCTATCTACAAATCAGTCAGATAGCTGTCTGTGAAATGATTAGCTATTTCAGTGTTGAGCAGGTAATGCTATAGAGAGAAAAGCAGGAGATGTGAATGAACCAAAACAACTTGGGTCACAAGACAGTTGTGTGGATAGATGCTATTTGGACCAGCCACCTACTCATAACAAAAATAGCATGAGACTAGGATTTTAACATTTTTTTTGTGTGTGTGTGTCAGCACTAACCTTCACTGTTATGTACATTTTGAATAACTTTTAGAATAAACAGTCAGTTGAAGGGAGTGCAAAGGCAAAGACAAAAGAGGCAAGAATTCCTTAAGTGTATAAGCATGGGTTTGAAAATGAATGGGAAGGCAGATGTCAGAAGAAAGAGGGTGCTTGACTAGAGTGGTTACTCTGCAGCAGACAGATGATTGGGATTGCTTTGAGCCCTGAGTATCACTCATAGTTACCCCTTTTAGTCTTCTTAAGGCCTCTTCGTCATCATCTTTTAAAAGTGGTATCTGCCTTCTTTCAAGTCCAGCTCAGAAATATATTCTAACTAAACTTATTATTTTGTGATGTCAAACTTAGAAAGAGCTGCTTTATTTTGGCTTCTCATGAGTTTTGAAATATTTTCATCATATGCCTGAAGATATGTTTTACACAGCAGGTGTTAGGGATCCAATGAGGTCTGTTGGACAAATGATTCATAAATATGTGTTCCCATGCTGTACAATAGTTGAATAGAATCACACAGATGGAGCCACCCTATTCTATTGAGGAAGTGGTATGTGTTTTGTAAAACTGTGATACACATGGTTTTAGCCAAGGAGCCAGACTCTGAGAAAGTTTTTGGAATAATTTACTTATGTTGTACTGATTTGTGCAGTGGGAGTGTGATGTAAATATACCCTTATTGCATATTACAGAAAGGCCTAGGAGGGTCTTAATAAAAGAAATGTGAGACATCTCGAGGGAACTATGACAAGAATATAGATAAAATGAATGCTATTGATGAAAAGCTGTTATCTTGTATTTTTAAAGTGATGAAGATTAAGAACTAAACTTGAATTCTTTGGTGAAGAATATGTTTTAAATCAAATAGAGAGTGATTGAAGAGTAGCTTTTGATTCCAACATATTCTGTTTTGTTACAAATGTCTTACTGGTGAGCAGGAAATATAGCTGTAAGATTTGGGGGTTACAGCTGTCTAGGACTTTTCTTAATCACATTTCTGCTAAAAATTAGTAACTGAAATGACAACCTTTTAAAATTCATGCATTGCATCTCATGAAGCATTTTTCTGATATTTTGATGGTATATTCAGGATGCATGAAAGACCTACCCCACTATTCACTTGAAAACACCCTTTTGTTTGTCTCTACATTTCCCTGCTTATTTCATCTTCATGCAGCCATTCATGATGATGGGAGATTAGTGAAGAGACCCAAAGCGGCTGATTTGTGAAAGACTGAATTCTAGGAGGAGCAGTTCAGATCTTATTCCACATGCATAAGGGACACACTGACTGTACTTGAGTTTTTCCAAACTTAATTGGTTAGCAGGGGGACAGAAATCAGAAAATAAATTCAAAGAGGTTTCAGAGCGGCATGAGGAGAGGCAGGAATGTGGAGAGAAAGAAAGAGGAGTGTTGTATATCCTTATTCTTCTTAATAAAAAGGCTATGAAATCATCTGCGATAGAGGGAGCCAAGAATGAAATACATTGGCATGACATATTCCTGAATAACTTATTGTTGGATGACTTTTCTTGGTTAATTGCGCTTCTTCTTGGTTAATTGTGTTCTGTTAGCTTGAAAGTAAAGGCCAATAAAAGAATAAAGCACAGTTCCCACTGAGCACAGGTGAAGGCAAGCCTTTGATTAGTGACTATAACTCTAAGTTAAGTGTTTGTCACTATTTTTGACTTGCTTGCTGGATTCATAATTTACATGAAAATGGCTAATAGGTGTGCAGCTGCTGGGTTCTTCAACTGGCCACTTGGTGTTTTTGGAAGCTTCGTTTCAGTGAATTCTGGAAATGCTTCTTCTATCCTCCCGCCTTCTGACTTTCTGCTTCAGCTGCCTGTATAATTACTTATTTAGAATTAGCTTGCTCTTTGTGATTTAAATGGTCCAAAGAAGTAGACTCATTTTGTTGGTATTGGTGCGATGACATTTCTTAAGAAGTCGTTCATAGCTCATCTGTTTTGTACATGAAGGAAATACATATGCATAGGTGTCTGTCTCTAAGGGAAAGAGAGAGAGAGAGAGTAGAGAACACTCTGATGGGCCTTCTTGTGGGTCTATACACAAATCGATTAAACAACTGAATGTTCTGATGACATTTCAATCAGATTTTTTTCTTTACATCTTCATGCTTAGTTTGATGTATTGCTTTGGCCTGGAAAAGTTATTATTTTTTCCAGAGGGGTCTGACTTAGGAATGGATGCACATTAGAGCACATGGGAATCAGACTCAGTAGGAGATAGGCCCTTATCCCTCCATGTTTTTTACTTATATATGGGAACAGGAACAAACATTCTTATACAACCTAAGGATCAGCTGTCACTCCAATTTTTGAGAAAAACATCCTCAGGTTTGTGTGACATGCAACTGTTGAACTAGAGTTGGTACTAGTGTTGCCTTAAGCAATAAAAGATTTCATGTAGATGCAAATTATGTACCCATGAAATCATGTATTTGTCAGAGATATTTCCCTCTGTGTTTAGTTATCAGGCTAAATGCACATCACTAATATTTAGAATTTAAAACAATATAAATAAATCCCAACATGTATAGTGAAAGCAAATATATTCATGTGTTATTAATTATAATTGCCCCTATATAGTGTAGGATGCAGGGCAAGAGTAAAACAGAAATCAAAGATGAAACACTCCGTGTTTGCCCAAGCAACTGGAAGAATAGTAATTCCACTTAATGAGATAAGGAAATACAGGGGAGGAGAAGTTGGTGTGAGAATAACCAGGAGTTTAATGTTGAACATTTTAATTTTGTTATGCTTATTAAGTGACTATGTGAAATATATGATGAGATATATGAAGTTCAACTTGATAAAGGCCTGAATGATTATTTTCCAGGAAACTTTTATTACTTTATAAAATTTTAATTACTTTGACTCAATATTCTTGAATTAACAACTGAACAGGATTCAGGGTAGAATGCCAGTCTGAGGCATCCATTTTGCCATTGTCAGCGTATAATTGTACTTAAAGTCAAGAGTCTAAGTCATCTAACTAACGGTGAGAATGTGAGGAGAGAAGAGATGTAAAAATGTACAAGGTCTAAGTACTGGGACATACTAACTTTCAGAATTCTGGAAAATGAGGATATTCTCTGTCTTCATCTCTATCTTCATCTCATCTCTGTATGAGGATGGACATATACTTCTATATCTGCAGCCATATCAATGTTCTTAGCCTTTTCTCTAGATCTACATGTACAGCTGTATCTATATCCACATCCACATCTATGTCCATATTGATTTCCCTATAAATATCCATATGGAAATAGACACACACACGCCGGGCAAGGTGGCGGCGCCTGTAGTCCCAGCTACTCCGGAGGCTGAGGCAGGAGAATGGCGTGAACCAGGGAGGCGGAGCTTGCAGTGAGCCGAGATGGCGCCGCTGCACTCCAGCCTGGGCGAGAGAGCAAGACTCCGTCTCAAAAAAAAAAAAGAAAAAAGAAATAGACACACACGCATATTTAGTACAATGTTTGTAAAAATATTATATTAAATATTAGGCTATTTGTGTTTTCAATTTAATAATACTCCTTTGAGATCATTCCTTGTCATCATATCCAGCTTCACCTTATTCTTTTCTAGTAGTGTCATAGTGTGTGTAGTTTTGAAATTCCATAGTTGAGTAAACAATTCCCCACTAATGGACATATAGTTTATTTCTATTTTGATTATTGTCATTACAAACAGAGCTCCAGGGAACATCCTTGCCTCTACATTAGTGTACCTTTTTTTTTTTTTTTTGAGACAAAGTCTCACAGTCTCACTCAAAGACAAAATATTGCCCAGGTTGTAGTTCAGTGGCATGATCTCGGCTCACTGCAACCTCTGTTTCCCGGGTTCAAGTGATTCTCCTGCCTTAGCCTCCTGAGTAGTTCAGATTACAGGCATGTGCCACCATGATCGGGTAATTTTTGTATTTTTAGTAGCGATGAGGTTTCAATGTGCTGGCCAGGCTGGTCTGGAACTCCTGACCTCAGGTGATCCACCTACCTCAGCCTCCCAAAGTGCTGGGATTACAGGCATGAGCCCAGTATACTCTTATGTATGGACATCAGTAGGATGAATTTCAATAGATGAATTTCTGGGTCAAAAACATATTCTTGTTTACATTTGATAGATATCACAAAAATGCTTTGTTAAAAGTTACCTTATTAATACTATATGAGTTTTGTTAAAGGTTACTCTTAAGTTGAGTGATTGTTATATAAACTGATTTGTGTAAAATCAGAATAGTGACTGACACAAGTCAGAGAGAACTAAGTTTTGATTGGTGCCAAAAGAGGGTTGGGAAAGTCTTCATAGACACATAGCCCAGGAATACCTGTGTGATTATGGTTTCTGGCTCCATGAATGCCCAAATCAAGGCAGAACTTTATATGTGATGTGGTTAAACTCTTCAATCTGAAATTTGTTTTTTTTTTTTTTTTTTTTTTCACTTCTTCTAAAAAGCAATAAAGGCCAGGTACAGTGGCTCACGCTTGTAATCCCAGCAATTTGGGAGACTGAGGTGGCTGGATCACAAGGTCAGGAGATCAAGACCATCCTGGCTAACATGGTGACACCCCGTCTCTACTTAAAAATACAAAAAATTAGCTCAGCATGGTGGCGGGCACCTGTAGTTCCAGCTACTTGGGAGGCTGAGGCAGGAGAATGGCGTGAACCCGGGAGGTGGAGCTTGCAGCAAGCCAAGATCACGCCACTGCACTCCAGCCTGGGCCACAGAGCCAGACTCTGTCTAAAAAACAACAACAACAACAATAAACCACCACCAACAACAAAAAAACAGTAAAAAACTGGATACCTGTGCAGAATGTGCAGAGTTGTTACGTAGGTATACGTGTGCCATGGTGGTTTGCTGTACCTATTGACCTGTCCTCTGAGTTCCCTCCCCTCACCCCCATCCCCCAACAGACTCTGATGTGTGTTGTTTCCCTCTGTGTCCATGTGTTCTCAATGCTCAACTCCCACTTATGAGTGAGAACATGTGGTGTTTGGTTTTCTGTTCCTGTGTTAGTTTGCTGAGGATAATGGCTTCCAGCTTCATCCATGTCACTGCAAAGGACATGATCTCATTCCTTTTAATGGCTGCATAGTATTCCATGGTGTATATGTGCCACATTTTCTTTATCCAGTCTATCATTGATGGACATTTGAGTTGGTTCCAAGTCTTTGCTATTGTAAATAGTGCTGCAGTAAACATACATGTGCATGTGTCTTCATAGTAAAATGATTTATAATCCTTTGGGTATCTACCCAGTAATGGGATTGCTGGGTCAAATGGTATTTCTGGTTCTAGATCCTTGAGGAATCACCACACTGTCTTCCACAATGGTTAAACTAGTTTACAGTCCCACCAACAGTGTAACAAAGCTCCTATTTCTCCACAGCCTTGCCAGCATCTATTGCTTCTTGACTTTTTAATAATTGCCATTCTGACTAGTGTGAGATGGTATCTTATTGTAGTTTTGATTTGTGTTTCTCTGATGATCAGTGATGTTGAGCTTTTTTTCATATGCTTGTTGTCCATGTAAATGTCTTCTTTTGAAAAGTGTCTTTTCATATCCTTTGCCCACTTTTTGATGGAATTGTTTTTTTCTTGTAAATTTGTTTAAGTTCCTTGTAAATTTTGCATATTATACCTTTGTCAGATGGGTACATTGCAAAAGTTTTCTCCTGTAGGTTGCCTTTTCACTCTGATGATAGTTTCTTTTGCTGTGCAGAAGCTCTTTGCTTTAATTGGATCCAATTTGTCAATTGTAGCTTTTGTTGCAATTGCTTTTGGCATTTTTGTCATGAAGTCTTTGCCCATGCCTATGTCCTGAATGGTATTGCCTAGATTTTCTTCTAGAGGTTTTTATGGTTTTGGGTTTTACATTTAAGTCTTTAATCCATCTTGAGTTAATTTTTGTATAAGGTGTAAGGAAAGGGTCCAGTTTCAGTTTTCTGCATATGGCTCCCAGTTTTTCCCAGCACTGTTTACTGAATAGGAGATCCTTTCCCCATTGCTTGTTTTTACGAGGTTTGTCAAAGTTCAGATGGTTGTAGATGTGTGGTGTTATTTCTGAGGTCTCTATTCTGTTCCATTGGTCTATATATGTGTTTTGGTACCGGTACCACTACCATGGTGTTTTGGTTACTATAGTCTTGTGATATAGTTTGAAGTCAGGTAGCATGATGTCTCCAACTTTCTTCTTTCTGCTTGGAATTGTCTTGGCTATATGAGGTCTTCTTTGATTCCATATGAAATTTAAAGTAGGTTTTTCTAATTTTGTGAAGAATGTCAATGGTAGTTTGATGGGAATAGCATTGAAACTATAAATTACTTTGGGCAGTAATGCCATTTTTACGATATTTATTCTTCCTATCCATAAGGATGAAATGTTCTTCACATCCCTTGGTTAGCTTCATTCCTAGGCATTATATTCTCTTTGTAGCAATTGTGAATGGGAGTTCATTCATGATTTGGCTCTCTGTTTGTCTATTGTTGGTGTATAGGAATGCTTGTGATTTTTACACATTGATTTTGTATCCTGAGGCTTTGCTGAAGTTTTGTTATCAGTTCAAGAAGTTTTTGGGCTGAGATGATGGGGTTTTCTAAATATAAAATCATGTCATCTACAAACAAAGACAACTTGACTTCCTCTCTTCCTATTTCAATACTCTTTATTTCTCTCTCTTGCCTGATTGCCCTGGCCAGAACTTCCAATACTCTGTTGAATAGGAGGGGAGAGAGAGGGTATCCTTGTCTCGTACCTGTTTTCAGTGGGAATGCTTCCAGCTTTTGCCCATTCAATGGGATATTGCCTGTGGGTGTGCTACAAATAGCTCTTATTATTTTGAGATATGTTCCATCAATACCTAGTTTATTGAGAGTTTTTAACATGAAGGGATGTTGAATTTTATCAAAGGCCCTTTCTGCATCTATCGAGATAATCATGTGGTTTTTGTCTTTGATTCTGTTTATGTGATGGATTACGTTTATTGAAATGTGTATGTTGAACCAGCCTTCCATCTTAGGGATGAAGCCAACTTGATCATGGTGGATAAGTTTTTTGATGTGCTGCTGGATTCAGTGTGCCAGTATCTTATTGAGGATTTTCGCACTGATGTTCAGATGTTCATCAGGGATATTGGCTGAAGTTTTATTTTCTGTGTGTGTGTCTCTTTCCAGTTTTGGAGTCAGGATGATGCTGGCTTCATAAAATGAGTTAGGGAGGAGTCCCTCCTTTCAAATTGTTTGGAATAGTTTCAGAAGGAATAGTACCAGCTACTCTGTATTTCTGGTAGAATTCAGCTGTGAATCCATCTGGTCCTGGATATTTTTTGGTTGGTAGGCTGTTAATTACTGCTTCAATTTCAAAGCTTGTTATTGGTCTATTCAGGGATTTAACTTCTTCCTGGTTTAGTTTTGGTAGGGTGTATGCATCCAGGAATTTACCCATTTCTTCTAGATTTTCTAGTTTATTTGTGTAGAGGTGTTTATAGTATTCTCTGATGGTAGTTTGTATTTCTGTGGGGTCAGTGGTCATATCCCCTTTATCTTTTTTTATTGTGTCTATTTGATTCTTCTCTTACTTCTTTATTAGTCTAGTTAGCAGTCTATCTATTTTGTTGATTTTTTCAAGAAAGCAGATCCTGGATTCATTGATTTTTGGAGGGTTTTTCATGTCTCTGTCTCCTTCAATACTTCTCTGATCTTAGTTATATCCTGTCTTCTGCTAACTTTTGGATTTGTTTGCTCCTTAGCTCTTTTAATTGTGATTTTAGGGTGTCAGTTTGAGATCTTTCTAGCTTTCTGATGTGGACATTCTGTGCTACATATTTCCCTCCAATCACTGCTTTAGCTGTGTCCCAGAGATTCTAGTATGTTGTCTCTTTGTTCTCTTTGGTTTTAAAGAACTTCTTGATTCTGCCTTAATTTCATTATTTACCCAGGAGTAACTCAAAAGCAGCTTGTTCAATTTTCATGAAATTGTGTGGTTTCAAGTGTTTATTAATCTTGAGTTCTCATTTGATTTTACTGTGCTCTGAGAGACTGTTTGTTATGATTTCAGTTTTTTCGTATCTGCCGAGGAGTGTTTTACTTCCAATTATGTGGTTGTATTTATAATAAGTGCCATGTGACACTGAGAAGAATGTATATTCTGTTGATTTGGAGTAGAGAGTTCTGTAGATGTCTACTAGGTCCACTTTATCCAGAGCTGAGTTCAAGTCCTCATATCCTGGTTAGTTTTCTGTCTCATTGATCTGTCTAATACTGACAGTGGGGTGTTAAAGTCTCCCACTATTATTGTGTGGGAATCTAAGTCTCTTTGTAGGTCTCCAAGAACTTGTTTTATGAATCTGGGTGCTCCTGTATTGGGTGCATATATATTTAGAATAGTTAGCTCTTCTTGTTGAATTGTTCCCTTTACCATTATGTAATGCCCTTCTTTGTCTGTTTTGATTTTTGCTAGTTTAAAGGTGTTTGGTTAGAGACTAGGATTGCAACCCCTGCTTTTTTTTTTCTTTCCATTTGTTTGGTAAATATTCCTCTATTCCTTTATTTTGAGTCTGTATATGTCTTTGCACATAAGATGGGTCTCCTGAATAAAGCACACCGATGGGTATTGATTCCTTATCCAATTTTCCAATCTGTGTCTTTGCATTGGGGCATTTACCCCATCTACATTTAAGGTTAGTGTCTCTGTGTGTGAATTTGATTCTGTCATCGTGATGACATTTGGTTATTTTGCACACTAGTTGATGCAGTTTCTTCGTAGTGTCATTGGTCTTTATATTTTGGTGTGTTTTTGTAGTGTCTGATACCAGTTTTTCCTTTCCATATTTAGTACTTCTTTTAGGAGCTCTTGCAGGGCAGGCCTAGTGGTGATGAAGTCCCTCAGCATTTGCTTGTCTGGAAAGGATTTTATTTCTCCTTTGCTTATGGAGCTTAGTTTGACTGGATATGAAATTCTGGGTTGAAAATTCTTTTCTTTAAGAATGTTGAATATTGGCTCCCACTCTCTTCTGGCTTGTAGTGTTTCTGCTGAGAGGTCCACTGTTGGTCTGATAGGCTTCCCTTTGTAGGTGACCTGGCCTTTCTCTGGATGCCCTTCACAGTTTTTCCTTCATTTTGACCTTGGTGAATCTAATGATTATGTGTCTTGGGGTTGATCTTCTTGTGGAGCATCTTAATTGTGTTCTCTCTATTTCCTGAATTTGCATGTTGGCCTGTCTTTCTAGGTTGGGGAAGTTCTCCTGGATAATATCCTGAAGTGTGTTTTCCAGCTTGTTTCCATTCTCCCTGTTACCTTCTGGTACTCCAATCAATTGTAGGTTCGGTGTTTTTATGAAGTCCCATGTTTCTTGGAGGCTTTGTTTGTTCCTTTTCATTCTTCTTTCTCTATTCTCATCTGCATGTCTTATTTCAGTAAGGTGGTCTTCAAACTCTGATAACCTTTCTTTCACATGGTCAATTCAGCCATTGATACTTGTGTATGTTTCATGAAGTTCTTGTATTGTGTTTTTCAGCTCCATTAGGTTGTTTATGTTCCTCTCTAAACTGGTTATTCTAGTTAGCAATTCCTCTAACCTTTTATTAAAGCTCTTAGCTTCTTCACATTGGGTTAGCAGATGCTACATTAGCTCAGTGGAATTTTTTATTACCCATATTCTGAAACCTACTTCTGTCAATTCATCCGTCTGATCCTCTGTCCAGTTCTGTGCCCTTGATGGAGAGACGCTGCAATTATTTGAAGGAGAAGAGGCACTGTGGCCTTTTGGGTTTTCATTGTTTTTTGATGACTCTTTCTCATCTTCATGAGTTTGTCTAGTTTAGGTCTTTGAGGCTGCTGACCCTTGGATGGAGTTTTTGTGGGGTCCTTTTGTTGTTGTTGTTGATGATGTTCTTGTTGTCACTTTTTGCTTGTTTGTTTTTCTTTCAATAGTCAGATCCCTCTTCTGCAGGGCTGCTGTGGTTTGCTGGGAGTTTAGGCCCTATTCATCTGATTCACTCCCGTGCCTGGAGATGTCACTCAAGGAGGCTAGAGAACAGCAAAGATGGGTGCTTGCTCCTTGTTCTGGGACCTCTGACCTTGAAGGGCACCAACTTGATGCCAGTAGGATCACTCCTGTATAGGGTGTCTGACAACCCCTGTTGGAGTGTCTCACCCAGTTGGGTGGCATGGGGAGCCGGATCCATTTAACTAAATACTTTGTCCCTTGGTGGGGAGGGTGTGTTTTGCTGGGGGAAAACCCACTCCTCTGGGTTGCCTAGATTCCTCAGAACTACCAGGAGGAGACACTAAATCTGCTGGTCCACAGAGACTGTGGCCACCTCTCCCTTAGGGGCTCAGGCTCAGGGCTCAGGCCCAGGACGATCTGAATTCTGTCCCTGAATCTCTGGTCACTCCAGCCCTTCTAGTCAGTTTTGATGGGAGAAATGGCTTACCTTGCTGCCGGTGAAGGATTCACATGCTTATTATGTTTTTATCCACTGGGAGCCTCCAATCACCTCTGCTTCTAGTCAGCCATCTTGGCCCCAGCCCTGAAATGTCTTATTGAAATAAACATAAGCCAAACCTACTTGTAAGCATTTAGAATTTAATTGCATGATGGACTGGTGACAATTGATTAGCTGTTTGGACAAAAGTCAATATATATATATTCAGTATTATCACCTAAAATAACTTCAAATGTATTGGAGTGTTAAATGTTAAAAATCAAACAATCAAACGCCCGAATATTATCATCAACATCACTACCACAGCATTAGCAGCAACAAAAACCAATCTAGAAATGAATACTTGACTACAATCTTAAAAGTAAAAAACTTTCAAAAGGTCCAAATGGTAGAAAAGCTGGTAACTTTTGAAAAGATGAATATTTTGCATAAAATAACCAATTTAAAATATTTAGTCTTTGGGAAAGCATGTGAGAAAATATAAAAAAGCAAAGTTAATATTGACGAGAACATATCAAATCAAATATACTAATATAATAAAAGTGATATTATTAAGCTAAACAGAACATCGTTATGACTTAACAAAATGGACCCAAGCATGAAAAATTAGGTTAAAGAGACATAAACATATCTAACATAATAATACTTAATTTTACTAGAAACAAAATAAATTAAAATGATTTACCACATTTAATCTATCAACTGAAAAATAGACTTCAACAGATACTGGGAAAACTGTGTAGTTCATTTCCAAGAGTAAAATGAACATTTTTATACATTGCTGGTGGCAATTTGAGAAAGCAATATAGTAATACATACCACACTTATAGATGTTATTATCTTTTAATCCACATATAAATTATATTCTCTCTCCTAAGAAAATAGTGTATATGTGAAATAAAAATTCAATCATTAAAATTATCAATTGCAATAATTATTTATGAATGCAAACTTTCCTAATATTTACTTCTAAATATTCAATAAATATGAGAAGTATGATACCTTATGAATATATCTATGCGATAGATTATGTAGAATTTAGCATTGCTTAAGAGGAATAAGTAATAAAAAGGAAATAATTATTATATAATAAGTAAAAATTCCAATGACCATTAAGATTAGAGCTTTGGGGAGAAACACTCACTGGTGGATTTTAAAAATAGGAAATATATCAAAGTATTTATAGTGGTTATGTCTGGCTGGTGAGTATTATGGTAACTATTTTAAATATATGTATTTGAAATGTTCTTTAGTTAGAATGTACAATTTCTATAGTGAAACAAATATTTTAAAACTATAATTCCACGAAATGAAAAAATTTTGTTTTGTCTATTAAAAAATTCGCTTTTGTTCTTCTTTTTTAGCTTTAGAGAAATGAATTTTAACCTCCAGATTCTCAGGCTTTGTAATTCCATGTGATAGGCATTCAAGCATTACTTGAGCGAAGAATTATATACCTGAAAAAAGTAGTCTCTGTGTTATTAATTGTGCCTCAAAGGATTTTCAGAATTGCCCAGACAGCCCTCAAAGCATTCTGCTCCATCTTATTTGAGAAAGATGAATTCTGTACTATGTCTGTATTGTGTAAGTGCCAAGTTTGAGAACAAACAGTGACAACCCCCACACCCCCGCCACTTGAACCTGTGTAAGCTCCTCCATTTTTTACGTTTTTGAGATTGTAAATCATGCTCAGTGCTTTGAATTTGCAGAGAATCTATCACTAAGGCTGGCAAACTGCCAAGTACTGTGCCCCATTGAAGGGAACAGAGAAAGAAAATTGAGGTGTTAAATAAGTTGCCCACTGTAGGGTAGTTGAAAGAAAATTGATACTCAAAATTCCCACTAAGTGATTTTCAGGTCTTTTAGATTTTTCAAACTATTGGGTTACATTGAAGTGTTTAAATTTTTTCTATGTTATAACCACTGAATTAGCCAAATTAAAAACTGGGAATGTGGATGACAGTATGATGGACGCAAAGTTCCCTTGGGAACAGCTCAAGATAGGAGTAGATGTGCTTTCTAAAGATGAGGACTTTCCAATATACCTTTTTGTCATCTATGAAAAGGATCTCCCTGCAGATCAAAGTCTTAGCCTTTTTTAATAGACTGTGGCAGACCTGAAACGTGAGTCAGTATAGAGATTTATCAGTAAACTAAATGTAAATGTGTACAAGCATATAAATGTATGTATGTAAGTCACAAAAATACATATGTGTACACATATAGATTACATGTAAGCCATGCTCCACGCTTAGTAAGTCTAAGGACTATATTTAGCTTGTTAAATAGCAGAATGAGGTGGGTTACTTCCTGCCCCAACATGTCAAATCTCTCAATAGTTATTAATTAATTAAACTAATTAGTAAATACATTACTTGATCATTTAGAAAATACAATCAGTCTTTAAATCTTCAAAACAGTTTGCTATGTTAATGTATTCTTATATGCAGGTGCATATTTATTATTTGTATATTAACCTCTGAAATGTTTTCTCATTGCAAAGAATAGAAGATAATGCATGAACAAGATGACATGGGTGTTGTACATTTCGACTGACTCTTCATGATAACAGCAGACATCTCACAAAATACACTGGTTTGTCATTATTTGGAATATTAAGTAGCTTATAAATACATTTCCCTGGAGACCTCATCGAGTTATACATTTTTTAAGAGACACCTAGCATCACCAGTAAGTTAAACACAGTCTCCAGCATCACTGCTCTTCCATCTGGCCTGAGTTTCGCTACCTCAATTTGCACATCTCCACATGAGGAACACTCTAGGAACTAAAAACTGTTCTCTCCTTCATTATGCATGTGGCGCGCAATGCAATTTACCACCTAACAGATGTCATAGCTGAGTACCCAGGATCGTGTCATGATTCATTCATCTTAAGACAATCTGCTTCAGAAATGCAAGGCTTTTTATAAATTGGGAGAACTTGGCTTTTGAGTAATTCTGTAAAATGCTCTGTTTATAACTTTAATTTTTTCTTGAAACACAATTATGGGCTTCAGTTTGTTTGTTTTCAGGTTATTGCCTCTTTTTAGTTTTGTTTTGAATAACTCTGTCACTGAAAAAATAATAAAGAATATATATATTTTTCCAGAATGGTTATTGAGGTAACTCTGGATATTAACCAGAAATGGAGGTTTTGATGTCTAGGCAAATCTGGTGAAACATTATATCTCTGCCCTCGTAAAGCAGGCAAGAAATTTCTGCTGGGTGGTATTTTACATAATATTGTCATTAAACATGGTCTATCTTTAGCGGAAGAAGCAGACGGTAATAAGTCAAATAGGGATGAAGAATTATCTGAATCTGAGGAGGTACACTTGCAATGGGTAACCGAAATTATTATTAAAGGTAGAAATATGACATCCAGATTAATAGAGTAAAAGGGTGAAAGAAATGTTTAACTCTTGAGAGTAATTATCAAAGGCTTTTTGGTAAAAGAACATGTTACATAGTCTCCTATTTTTGGAGGCATACTTTTCTCTGCTGGAATAAAGAACCCATAGTTTCTTTGCTGCAGCTGTTTCAGTCTTGATTAATCTAAGTACTGTAACCATAAAAGGAAAAGTAGCTTAATTAAAAAATGTTAGAGCAGAATAGAATACATTTACAATAATTTCCCTTCTCTTTTTGCATAAATGCAAGAAAGCACATTGTCCTTTCTTTTGAAGGGAGCAAATCAATATCTGTGCCTTTGCGATTACCCTGGAGGTACAATGTTATATGGCTGGGTGCACAAACAAAGGAATCATGGGTTAAACACCATATCCCTCATCATTAAAAAAAAAAAGAAGAGAGCTGTTTCAGTCTTGTTAAATTTATTTCTTTTCCCATCCCCCAAACACTAGTATCACAACTTCCAACCTTAATCCCATAAAAATGTTTCTCCCAAATGCATAAACTTGTTCTTTGTTACTTAATTCTGTTTTAATTTTCCCCAAAGGGATCCAAATTGATTTCCTTGTTACCTTGAGGTAAATACATCTCATTGGGTTGATGATAAGATTGTTTGTAAAATAAATTTATCCTTTTAATATTTACACAACTCTTGAGAAGTATGAGGCAAAGCCGCAGCAGGATAGTTTCCCAGTCCGGAAGTCTGTGTTTTTCTCCCCTGTCACTGTAGAAATTGATTTCCTATGTGGATTTGTAGAAGCCCTGTGGGAGATAGTTTTCTTATGACTGTGCTTTCAGTAAGTATCTGTAATGATAGGCTATAATGGGAGAGAATACATAGTTCCAACTAGAACAGGTGGATATTTAAAATTTTGATTGTGTGTTGGTAAAAGTTTTTATTTTGATGTTTAGGAATACATTTAAAATTTTCAATAGTCACAATAGAAAAAACAACTCTATTAGGCAGCATGTTTTGTAATACTTATCATAAAAATCTATAATTCTAATATCATTATCTTACCTTCCCCAGCAATTATCTCAATTGATTTATTGTATAACCCACCTCATTCCACTGTGGTTACTTTGCATCATGTCTGAGATGGATTACAATCCAGACATAATCTATTTCAGTGGGAATTTCCCATGAAAAACTGAATTGTTTTCTTCAATTCTGCTGTGAATTTGGTTTAAAGAATTTTTTACTACTTCATGTGAAAATAATAAAACATTTAATAATGCCCAATAATATTGTATACAGTATAAAACCAAGTACCACCCGCTGTTTAGCTCCCTAGAGTCCATATTAAAGGCAAACCAAATATACTATGCAAAATTAAGAAAGAAATGGGACCCAACTGGACTAAACAATAGGAGAACATTTTATTTCTTTAGCTTAACTTAAATTATTGGAATATAAGGCCATCCATACTCCTTATATAAAACTAGAGATAATATTTTGTTTTTCAGATCCTTCAGGAATTCATAGATGAGGGCAAGTTGGTTACAACATTTTTTGATTCTTTTTCTTTTGGCTCAGTTCAACTCTATAAACTGAATATGTTTGAAATAGAAGTTCCTTTCTTGTTTTTAGAAACATGTGAAGGAAATTCCAATTCTTTTTATATCATGAAGCCGGTTTCTCAATTCTCTGTTTCTTCCATGCAGAAAATACGCCTGCTATTTAGTGGGCTCTTTTGGAAGTGGGAGCTGCCAGGTGTAGACAAAAGTAGCTAAGAAGACTCAATTCTAACATTGTCTTGAGTTGCATTTGAATTGACTGAAAAAGTAAGAGATTTGACGTCAGGAAGTGATCAAGTAAGTTAAGCTATCTTTTAAGGGAATGTCTTATTTAAAATTTGCAACATACGATAGTTGCGCTTGAGGTATTTGCTGAGGGAGGAGAATCTAAAACCCCCAACAAGTTTTGTCTAGCAAAAGACCTGGCTAAGGAGAAACAATACATCTGAGGTTTGCTCAGCCCCCGTTTCTATTAGATCCGAGTGTCTCTAGTCTCAAATTCACATTTCTTCAGTGTATAAGGAAGTAGTGTAGGTGAAGCACATGTGTTTTGAATTAATAACTGAATTTCCAGTGTAAAAATAGGGTAAATGTACATATCTCTTTTTGTGTGATGAACATGCCAGACACATACACTGCACAGATTGGCCCCAGTAGTGTCACGGCCCTTCTCTTCTACTTACTGTTTGGCAAGTTACTTAAACTCTCTGTGCTTCAGTTTTCTCATCTGGAAAGTGGAATTATAATAATACCTGCTTCATGGTCTTGCTGTGGGGGAACAAGTGAGTTTATATATTAAAAAGTACGTCAAACAGTGCCTGGCACATGTTTCTGAAAACAAGAAAGGAACTTCTATTTCAAACATAATCACTCCGTTTGAAGGTGTCATCTCTTTCTTGCCTGGACCCTGACTTATATAGGCTGTTATTTAAAATGCCTTCATGTCTTCTCTCCTCTTTCCCTAAGTTCTGTTATAATGATAGAAGACATAGTAAAATAATAATAAATTCATACAAAACCTGGCTATCAAATGCAAGTGATAGCAGCAGAAAAGTATAATGAGCAAATTCCACATGGACAGTGAAAGTCAGCTGAAGTGAGGACCATGCACCCCTATACAGATGACCTTCAAAGCAATCTCCCACCCCACAAACCAAAGAAAAGCCTAGAGTAATCCATACTGTGCTCAGAGCAAAAGCTGGTTGAAGTGGTCACCAATAAGATTGACCCCAAGTTTAACAGAGTAAAATTTTGAAGCAGCCCTATCCTTGGGCGTGTTCCCCAGGAGTAAGTGGTGAGCATAGCTCTCAGAAGATGGCATTTGATATGAGAGACATCTATTATAGAATGCCTTTTGAAGGCCAGAGAAAACAGTGCTTTTCTCCAGGTTATAAGTGGAATAGAGAGACATCTGCCTGGAATGACTCTGGTGAAATTGTGTCTACAGGTGGATTTGCAGAAGAGATAGCCAGGTAACATTAAAATTATAGCTTTATTGTCCCTAATTATCAGGAAACCAAAATTCATAGAGTTATTACAGAGTGAAAAAAATAAGAATAAACATTGAAAATATATCTTTCAGATAAATATAAAACTATCTGATAATTTGGTGTATTTGAATCTACAAAACTGGGTTTTCTCTGTTCAGGCATTACAAATAGAGAAAATATTCCCAGCAATGAATATCCATGCATATGTGAAAACAAAATACAGGAAAAAGTGAATTTCTTGATTCACTGAAACTTCAGAGCACTGTCAGAATTCAAGAATGATTTTCTTAAGATAAACGTACGATGCTTAAAATAAGGATAATAAACAGGCACACATGCGTGCATGCATGTGTGTGTATGTGTGTGTTTGTGTGTGTGTACATACCAGAGTGTTACTCGAGGCACTGAAAAGCAATAGAATGGTGTCTACATGGTATTTGCCTTCCCGTCACTTATAAACTTATTCTTTGTTGTACATTCCTCTAGGAAAAATGTACACAATATAAATTTCAAGTTTTATCGTTGTTTACATTCTAAGTAGATGAAATAAAAAATAAAATTTCCCTTTCCTGTTCTTACATGGTTATTATAAGGAATATTTAGTGGTAATGAAAATGAATTTCTTTCCTATAATAGCAACAGCAACTTATAACCACCACAAACATAACCAAAAAACACCCTGGAACATGTGGTCATTTAAAAATAGCTTAGATACTGTTTACTTTTATGGTTGATGACTATCAATTCATTACGAATAACTGAAAACTTCTGAACACTTAAACATGTTTTAAACATGGTTTGAAGTGGTAGGACTTATTATTATGAGATCATTTTAAAATCCACTTAATATTATGATTTCCTAAATTCTTCCTCAACCAAAGCAAAACAACCAAAGCAAAACAAAATCAAAATTAAACAGAGGGCATAAAAGAAAAACAAAGAGGAGAATTGAGAGTGGTTAAGAGGAGTAAATAAACTATATATAATGTTTGATTATCTGAGTTACGTGGTTCTCATCAGTCACACAAATGCATTTTGGAAAATGTAGGCTATGTACACACTCAAGAGAAGTTTCTAAAATAGCTTAGTTTGGTGGGGTGCCTACTTCACTGGATAACAGAATTCTTAGTTCTTCTCTGAACCCCTGTAAGTGACCCTCAAAGCGTCAACAATATTCCCCAGTCTTTCTCCAGACATGAAGATAAGCATATTATTTATCTATCCTTGATGGAGATAAGTCTACTAGATCCGAAAGGGAGTTTTGGTATCAGGTTTCCTGAGCTGTCTTTGGAGTTCCTAACTCATTAAGGGCTTTAAAGATTGTTTCTCTGGCATAGGCATTGGATAACGTTCAGATTTATTAGGTCCCAAATACCCATGGATGCTTTTAAGCCCAGAATAGAACATTGGAATTTTGTTAATATCCTAGATTATGAAGTTAATAAACTTCCTGAGTTAAATGGGCAAATTCATTTCAAAATAATGTGAATATGTGATATCATTTAACTCAATCTTTATTAAGAAATGTATCTTTTTGGAAAAAAAGTATTTTGGTAAAATATACATAACATTTACCATTTGAACCATTTTTTAAAATGTACAGCTCAGTGGTCTCAAGTACATTCATGTGGTTGTGCAACCATCACCACCAATTCATCTCAGAACATTTTTATCTTCCCAAAATGAAACTTCATACTCATTAAACAAATCTTCATTTTTTCCTCTCCCGGGGCCCTGGTAACCACTATTCTACTTTCTTTCTCCATCAATTTGACTACCGTAGGTACTTCATATCAACAGGATCATACAATATTTGTTGTTTCATATCTGGTTTATCACACTTAGAACAATGTTTTCAAGTTTCATCCATGTTAGAGCCTGTGTCAGAATTTCATGCTTTTTAGGACTGAATAATAATGTTTGTATGTCTATACCACATTTTGTTTATCCATTCATTTGTCGGTAGACATTGAGCTATTTCCACCTTTTGGTTATTGTGAATAATGTTATTATGAACATTAATGCACAATATCTGCTCAAGTCCCTGCCTTCAGTTCTTATGTATATATACTCAGAAATGTAATTGCTAGATTACATGGTAATTCATACGGCAATTTTATCTTTAATTTTTTGGGGAACCACTACACAGAGGCTGCAACACACAAGGGTTCCAATCTCCACATGTAGCCAACTCTGGTTATTTTCTTTCTTTCTCTCTCTTTCCCTCCCTTCCTCTCTTTCCCTCCCTCCCTTCTTCTTTTACTGTTCCCTCCCCTCCCCTCCCCTTCCCTCCCCTTCCCTTTCCTTCCCTTCCCTTCCTTTCCATTCCTTTCCTTCTTTCCTCTCCTCTGTCTCTTTCTTTCTAGTCATCCTCCTAATAGGTGTGAAGTGATATCTCTTTGTGGTTTTGATTTGTATTTCCCTAATGATTGGTGATGAGCATCTGAAAAGAAATTAATTTACTAGAGTCAGACAATTAAAATTTCTTTTAAAATCCTTTGGGTTCATCTAGTTTATTTTATTTTAAAGAAATATTGTTAAAATAACTGAATATTAAATTTAAAAGTTTAATTACAATTACTGTATAAAAAAGCATCACAACTGCTCCTTTGAAACACTGGAAAAAATATTTTCTATACCCTGTAAATTGCTAGTTTATTGTTTCATTTCCAGATTGTGTAAGCAGCAGATTTTATTAAGTAAAAAAGTTCTCTAAAATGTGAAGAAAATGTGAACACCAAAGGCAAACAAGCTATCAAACGAGCAAACTATGATATTAAATAAAGCAATAGTTGAATTCAGTATCAATAAATGCCAAAAATGTAAAGTACAAATTTTTAAATTTTAATTTTTTTAAACAAGAAGAGACAACAATTTTGAAAGACTGTGAAGTGGGTAAGTATTCTAATTTCAAAGGTCTTTATTAATCTTGCAGGTAAATAATGGGAAACGTGGTTGGAAGGAACATGAGGAGAGATATTTAAAGCAAAAAAAAAACTATTTGGAAACTAATGGCTTGTAAAAAAAAATCAAGCTTTGTGAAAGAGGGTTTTGGGGAATTTTGCTCATTGAACTTAAGAAGTTAGTTTTCCCCCGCTGTGAATATTTCCATTTGATCAGAGAAAGCTTTGTGGTATATTTTTGAAGCCAGTGATTCTGATGTTGCTAGCCAAGAAGTTTCAATGGTTTTCTCTGAAAAGTAGTTTCATACTTCCTTTTCCAAGACAGTAAATTACCCAAACAAAAGTAACATGTGTAGTTTGCTGGAGGCCATATAAAGAAAGAGAGAAATGTGTTTGTGCAGCAACAAAAGACTGTGGCTTTATTGGCAACACCATCAAAGCTAATCCATTTGCTTGCCAAGGCAGTGTGAATCCATTGCAAGATGTGTCAAATCTGTTAGAGAAATAGTTTTCCTGGAGCACCCACTTGTGGACTGTAGCTCTTTCTCCAAACTTCTGGTTGAGAGGGAAGACTTTCTATAATAGTGCAGAGCTGTTTTCCCTTTCAGTTCTATTTTCTTCAGAAATTACTTATATATGCAACATTTTTGATTCTCTTTGGTCAGCATTTTTTTCTATCAAATGGCTGAAAAGAATTACTCTGGAAGCCCTCTCCTCACTGTCTGATTAACACTGACTCTGATCTTAATGGGTTGGAATCTTTTAAATGTGATTCCAAGAGTTATTTTGAACCATTTTGAACCACTAACTAGAAGTGTTCATACACTGTTTTAAAGGTATTTTGGAGAATTAATAGGAAATATTCCAAGTTAGAGAAATTTTACCTCTGTCTCATAATAGTATATGCTAAATCTATGAATAGAGGGGAATACAGATCTACAAAATCCTACATAGCTTCAATCCAAAGATGTTACTGTATTTCTTAAGCTTGCATTTGAAGACAATGAGGGGTTTTAGTTAAAGTCCTTTTGCTTGTGAAGATAAACTTTTATACTGCAACCCGACGAACATCTCGTCCTCTGATTGAGCCTGCAGCCAGCTCGAATGACACAAACAAACCAAATAAAATGATAGAACCCTGGATTATGTTCTAAAGCTCTTGACCTTGAAGCCTAACATGGTGGTTTAGAGACTATAAATAATTCTGTGCTCTAATTTGTGCAACGTAATTTAGTATCTTCTACTCATTTTAAAATACATTATTCCTTTAACTAGTATAGAAATGGTCAGTGTTAAACGGAATTTACAGAACTTATATTCTTTTAGGTTTACGAACAAAAAATATGTTTCAGTTTGCATATAATTTATTTATTTAAGATATTTTATATTGAAGTACGTTATGTTAGAATATTTTTATGATTTTGATATCTTCATATTTGCCGTCAGGTAATAACCTACCATATTTGACAGCATATAAGAGTACTGGCTTATATATTGCATTTGATTTGTAAAATCTGGATA
>NW_016816948.1:2027664-2031338 GCF_001698545.2 Rhinopithecus bieti
AAAAAAAAAAAAACTATCCACAATTTTTTGTTGTTGTTGCAGTCTTTAATGTCTGATTGAAATTTTCACATTTAAACATGTTCAGAGAAGTGGTAGAAATTTTTTAATCTCTTTAAAGGTTGTGAAAGGTAATTCTGGATCACTTAATTACATACAAACAACATACCCTGACTCGTTTTCTCCAGATAATTCCCTTAATAATTAGCAAAATCTGTGTGTTCTTATGATAAAAATTTAGCACGATAGATTACTGTTGCTTTATTTTAAATGCTCAGTTTCAGTAAAGCATATTGCTATTTTTTACTATCTAGAAATTATTTCCAATGCAGTTATTGGCTCTGCATATTGGTTTTTAACCCCATATAGAATATTGGTTAATTAATACCGTAATATTAGTAATTAGGGTAAAAATAAGCAACAGATTAATAATCAGCATCAAATACTTTAACTGACTTCGCATTTGATCCTTATGAGAACCTTGTAAGGTGATTAGTATTAATCTCATTTCATATATAAGGAAACTGAAATTCAGAGAGTTATATAACTTTCTTAAATTCACCTTGCTAGTAATGGAAAAATCAGATGTAAGCCTCCTGCTGAGTGACTCCAAAGTTCATCAGAAAAACCTTTCCTGTGGCTATAGTGGAGGTATTGGCATTAACCATTTGTTTTCGGATACATACCCCAGTGATGAAGTTGAGGATGTAAGATTCCTGTTTCTAGAAAACATTTCCAATAACACATTGAAACTGATGATTTAGTTTGTTATCTATCTATTTAAAATGCCAGGTTTTGTGATTTAAACCAGGCCACTGTTCTAAATTAAGGAAAAATTAATTCAAGTAGAGTTCTTGATACGTTCTTCTTGACTTGGAATAATAACACTGACTGGTTTGTTTATTTATGGAAAATGTGCTTCCCAACTTAAATATGATTTCCTAGCACAGTAGATAACACTTTTGAAAGCTTAAGTTTAAAATTTTCAAAACAATATTTTTCAAAACTAGATTTTAAGGACTGAATCTTTCACAGCAAATATAACTAATTCAGTGATTTTTTGTGTGTGTACACTTACCGTAAGTGCTGCAGTAACTGCTTTGGATTTAGGGATGAATGACAGTTTCCTCTTCCTCAAAGGCAGATATGTGCATAGTTCATTATGATAACATGAAACATACTACAAAAACTGAGAAATTTCCTGGATTTCATGGTTATACTGAGAAAGGAGTGATGATGAATTTCAGGAGAAATGAAGAGGGAGGCAGGTAAATTTGTCTTGAAAGAATTTTACCAAGAAGAGAAGATAAGAAGGAAAGATTACCACATTTTTAATGATTTATTTATAATATTATATGATGAAATCAATACAGAATAAAGCTACTTTCTATGTTGACTACTGAAAAGGGTCTGGGAATATAGCTGCCTGAATACATCTCACCTCTCTTTCTTGCCCAGCTCCAAGCTGTCTCTTTCTCCTAAGGCAAGTGTTTTTTTGGGAGTGTGTACAGCTGAGTATGAGTCAGACATAGGAGACTCAGTGGGGAGATGCAGAACATAACCTTTAGTCCTGTGGGCCTGCCAACTACGTGGAGACTAGAAGAGAAGGCCTTCAGTCAATAATTGGTATACAGTAGATGCTGGGAAAAGCATGGCCTTCAGAGAGTCCAGGAGACACAAGGGTTAGAATTGGCAACAGACCACAGGAGCTTCCCTGGTCTTGCTGGGCCAGAAGAATCTGAGGAGTTGCTGAGTGGTTAAGCTGTTATCACTCCATTTATGAAGACAGGAATACATGAGGAGCCTGGAGATGAAGGAGATTTCATCCCAGTGCTTTAGAGGAGGAATGGCAACCTGCCTGCTGCTCCCCAACCTGCCCATGGTGGTAGATAATGGTTTTCCTTCCATTTCTTTTGGGATTGCTGTGATTTAAAATATGAAATAGCCATTCTTGAGTCACAGTGAGCTAAAATATGCTGCCCAGAAATCACAGAGAAGACAACCAAAGGAAGTACCCAATGGAAAAGACTTGTACAACAAAAATTGAAAATGCTTATGCAGATGTGTATACAGCATAAAAGGCTTTCTCGAAATAAAAGCACTAATTTTTAAACCAAAATAAAAGTTAATAAATTGAAGATAGATTGAGTCACTACTGAGACCTGAATTAGTCACCTAGAAAACAAATGGAAAAAATATTTTAAAGCACAGAACAGAAATAAAAGAAATTAAAAGCATAAGAAAACTAGATAACAGATTTGGAGGACACATACTGAATGTTTAACATGTTAATATTAGAAAGTGCAGAAGAATCCAAGCAACAGATGGAGAGATAATAATAAATAACATAAAACTATTCTTAAGGTTAAAGAAGGACAGGAGATCACATTTGAAAGGGCACATTGGGTTTCAGCCGTATTTGATGAGGAAAAACTTATATAGGTATATCTTAACAAAATGTCCAAAATATAACAATAAAGGAAAAACAATTGTAAGTTACCTCAAAGAACAGGTTATCTGTGGAAAGAAACTGAACAAAATATGCTTTTATATTCTAGTTTTCAATTGACATATAATAATTGTATACATTTATTGAGTATATAGTAATATTTTGAAAATATGTATAGCGATAAAACAGGGAAATTAGCTTATCTACCGCCTTACGCATTTATCATTTCTTTGAACTGGGAACACTCAAAATCCTCCTTCCTACTATTTGAAGCTATATAGTATTGTTAACAATAGTCATCCTACAATGGTGTAAAACACTAAAAATGTATTCCTCCTGTCTAGCTATAATTTTGTTTCCTTTAACAAATCTTTCTCCTCCTTCTTCCTACCTTTCTCATCCTTTAGTATCCTTTGTTCTTACTTTTATGAGATTGAGTTTTTTTAAAGCTTCCACATATGAGTGAGAACACCTGGTGTTTAACGTTCTGTTTCTGGCTTATTTCACTAGACATAATGTCCTGAAAACACTTTTCATAGGCATCACTATGACAGCAAAGAGTTGTAACTCTAAGATCTTATACCTAGCCAAAATAGCATTTAACTTTTGAAGTAAAATGATGTTTGTTTTATTCAATAATAAAAGTATTCTATGGTCATCTTCTTGACATTTGGGGTATTTGCACAGAGAAGTAGAATGTTTTGGCAAGAAATGTAATTCATATCTCTTTTTCTAATAATAACAGGGAGATATACATTATAATATAAGTACCAGGAAAAAATGTAACAATTAAAATATTGAAAGGTAGAACTTCCAAATTAACTAGTGGAAAAAGAGAATAATTTGATCAAAAGAAAAAAAGAAACAACATAAACATGTACATAAATGGAAGGAATAAATTAAGTGTAATTCTTGTTTTATTAAATGTAAACAGGCTAAATGCTCTTATTAAAAGTAGTGACTCTAATATTAAGTTAAAAAAAAGTCCTGCAAGAAAAACTCCTAAAATAATCAGAGAAAGGTAGAAAATAAAGAGATATATTTTTTAAAAAAACATGCAGATGTACATGAAACAATATAGAAGTGATAATATTATAAGATAAGTTGGAAATTAAGGAACTCTAATTTAGACTATGAATAGTTATGATGTAATAAAATATTGCTTTCAAAACTAAACAGATACATTAGAAAAAATATAGAAAGACATAGGGAATTTGATAACTATAAC
>NW_016816948.1:2035429-2052315 GCF_001698545.2 Rhinopithecus bieti
GCCTGGGTATCAGCAGCGGAGGCTGCAGAAGATAGAATATTGCTGAATAGTGAGTGTTGCTGTTTGATTCTTGCTCTGGAAGCTTCATCTCAGGGGTGTACCCCACCATGTGAAGTGTGAGGTGTCAGTGTGCACTTAGTGGGGGATGTCTCCCAGTTAGGGTACTCAGGGGTCAGGGACCCACTTGAGCAGGCAGTCTGTCTGTTCTCAGATCTCAACCTCCATGCTGGGAGATCCACTGCTCTCTTCAAAGCTGTCAGACAGGGGCATTTACCTCTGCTGAGGTTTCTGCTGCTTTTTGTTTGGCTATGCCCTGTCCCCAGGTGAGGAGTCTACAGAAGCAGGCCGGCCTCCTTAAGCTGTGGTGGGCTCCACCCAATTCGAGCTTCCTGGTGGCTTTGTTTACCTACTTAAGCCTCAGCAATGGTGGGCGCTCCTCCCCCAGCCTCACTGCCGCCTTGCAGTTAGATCTCAGACTGCTGTGCTAGCAATGAGGGAGGCTCCCTGGGCATGGGAGCCTCGGGGCCAGGTGTGGGATATAATCTCCTGGTGTGCCATTTGCTAAGACCCTTGGTAAAGAGCAGTATTAGGGTGGGAGTTACCTGATTTTCCAGGTGTTGTTTGTCTCAATTTCCTTTGGCTAGGAAAAGGAATTCCCTTCCCCCTTGAGCTCCCCAATGCCTCTCCCTGCTTCAGCTCTCGCTGGTTGGGCTGCACCCGTGGACCAGCGCCAACTGTCCAACACACCCCAGTGAGATGAACCCCTTACCTCAGTTGAAAATTCAGAAATAGTCCATCTTCCGTGTTGCTCACGCTGGGAGTTGGAGGCTGGAGCTGTTCCTATTCAGCCATCTTGGGCACGCCCCTCACCAGTATTTATCTTAAGAAATTGAGAAAAGAATAAAAAATTTCACCAGAAAGATGTAGAGAGAAAATAGATGAATTTAAAATTGCTGAATAAATAAAAAAAAAAAAACTAGTAGTAATACAATTAACCAAAACAGATGGTTTTATAAAATAATCAATTAAAGAAATCAACTAAAAGTTTTGATTATGAAAGTGATGAAGAAAAAAGAGATAGAGGAAAAACACACAAAATTACCTCTGGGAAACCATAGAATGACAAGAAAGATGAAAAGAATTATAGAAGAAACTGCAATTATTTGGCAAAAGCTTTGAAAACTTATAGGAGACAAATGTCTTTCTATAAAAATACAGATTAGTAAAGGCAATTTAAGAGGAATACTCAGACAGACTATTTAACATAGGTCTTGAATAGATCTTGAGTAGGAGATCACTGAGCCATCTTCGAAAAACACCAGTATCAGAAAGACTTGTGGATGAATTCTAGCTAACTTTTAGCAATTTAACTTTCCCATTCTATTTAAACTGTTTTGAACCATAAAATAATTTTAAAAAACCTTCCTGGGTAATTTTTTGGAGCTGGTATAACTTTAGTAATAAACCTGATAAAGATTATGTAGACAAAATATACAGTATAATCTCACTTAAAAATAGAGGCACAAATTTGCCAAATTAAATATTGGTAAAGAGATTCCAATATGGAAAAAGAATAATGCATCTAGATGATACAGGGTTTGTTCTAGAAATGCAAAGGTGATTAAATGTTAGAATATAGCAGCACAATACTTTACAACAACAAATTAAATGATATGATCACAGAAATTAAAAATAATGTGCTTAAATACTAAGAAAATGGAACAAATCTGGAGGCGTCACTTTCCTGACTTCAAATTATATTACAAAGCTATAGTTACCAAAACAGCATGGCACTGGTATAAAAATAGGCATTGGGACCTGAATAGAGAACAGAATAGAGGACCCAGAAATAAAGCCAAATACTTACAGCCAACTTGTCTTCAACAAAGCATAAAAAAAAAAAAAAAAAAATTGGTGAAAGGATACTCTATTCAATAAATAGTGCTGAGAAAACTGGTAAGCCACACGTAGAAGAGTGAAATTGAATCCCCATCTCTCATCTTATACAAAAATCAACTTGAAGATGAACCAAATACTTAAATTTAAGACCAGAAAGTGTAAAAAATATTAGAAGATAACACTGGAAAAACTCTCTGGACATTGCAAAGAATTCAGGACTAAGACCACATAAGCAAATGCAACAAAAATAAAAATAAATAAATGGAACCTAATTAAACTAAAAAGTTTCTGCACAGCAAAGGAGATAATCAGCAAACAGAAAACCCACAAAATGGGAGAAAATATTTTCAAACTATGTCTCCAACAAAGGACTGGTATGCAGAATCTACATGGAATTCAAATAAATCAGCAAAGAAAAAAAACAAATAATCCCATCAAAAATTGGACAAAGGACATGAATAGACAATTCTCAAGAGAAGATACACAGACAGCCAACAAACATATGAAAAAATGCTCAATATCACTAATCAGGGAAACATAAATTAAAACCACAATGAGATACCACCTTACTCCTGAAGGAATGGCCATAACTAAAAAGTTAATAAACAATAGATTTTGACTTAGATATCATGAAAAGGGAACACTTTTATACTTCTAGTGGGAATGTAAACTAGTACAACCACTATGGAAAACAATATGGAGTTTCCTTGAAGAACTAAAAGTAGATTAACTATTCAATCTAGCAATCTCACTACTGAGTATCTACACAAAGGAAAAGAAGTTATTATATGAAAAAGACATGCACACGTGTGTTTGTAGTAGCACAATTCACAATTGCAAAGTATGGAATCAACCTAAGTGCCCACTGACCAACAAGTGGATAACGAAAATGTGTTTTATATATACCATGGAATACTACTTAGCCATAAAAAGGAATGAAATAATGTCTTTTGTAGCAGCTTGGATGAAGATGGAGGCCATTATTCTAAGAGAAGTAACTCAGGAATGAAATAAATATCATGTATTCTCACTTATAAATGGTTACTAAGCTATGAGGATGCAAAGACATACAGAGTGATATAATGGTCTTTGTGGGGACTTGGGGAGGAGTTTGGGAGGTGAGACAGTGTACACTGCTTGAATGACAGGTGCACTAAAGTCTCAGAATTCATCAGTAAAAATCACATTTATGTAACAGAAAACCACCTGCACCCCAAAACTATTGAAATAAAAAATAATGTAAAAAAGTGCTTAAATTTGGCAGCGAGTTTTTTAAAACCTCTAGGTTAAATAATAGTAAAAGAAACCTACTTTACAAAGGCTATTTATTAAAAATAAAAAATTTTATTTTCTAAGTGGCAAAACCATTACAATACAATTAAGAAGAGGCAAAGATATCTGCCATTATTGATATTATTGGTCAGGGTCTTGAAATTTCTAGATAAAGCTTTAAGACAATAAAATTAAATAATCGATGTATGCATTGAAAGTAGAAATAAATGTTGATACATTTAATAAACTTTAGTAAAACACACACTCATACACCAATAGAATTAATGAGGCTATGTGGTAAATTATTTTGATAAAAGAAAAATAAAAAAAATTGTGAGTGTTTTCCATGTTAACAATAAGATCCTGGAAATGGATATAACAAAATGTTATTAACCACAGTATGAAAAGATAAAATTCTTAGGAAATAATTTAACAAAAAAGAAACTAGACTTATAAAAGGAAAACCATAAAATTATATTGGAAGTATGCAGGACATACAGAATATCTCTATAAAGAGAAGATTATTCAGTTGGGTGGAAATAATCTGATACAAAAAATAAATTTAATAAATCAGTAATTAGAATCTCAAAAGATTGTTTAAACCAGATAAGCTACATTAAAGTTTACATGGAAGAAGAGATGCTTTAAGACAATCAAGAAAATTATGACAGAACACAATAATAAAGGGAGTCTTGCCCTATTAAATAATAATGAATAGAAAGCGATCCCAATGTATATAAAAAATTAATAAGACATAATGACCTTTCAACTCAGGGTAAAAAGGGTATTTCTTGCTGAGTTACCATCTATCTGGAAGGCAATAAAATTAAGTAGGGTCCCCATCTTATATCTGGGGTAAAAACTTAAATATAAAGAAATATAAAGAACACTTACAACCTTGTAAAAAATGTAGGGAAAATATTTAGTCCCAGAAATATGGGGAAAAGAAAGGAAAGCTTTTAACACAAAAAAGAAAATAAGAAATTTTGAAAAGAAAGATGGATATTGCTAACTATATAGAACTACATAGATATACAATATAGGCATAAATCATATTATTGCACTTTTTTGTGCTTTGTAGTTACTGCATTTTCTTACAAATTGCAGGTTTGTGGCAACCATGCATTGAGCAAGTCTGCTGGGTTCATTTTTCCAACAACACATACTCACTTCATGTCTCTGTGTCACGTTTTGGTAATTGTTGCAATATTTCAAACTTTTTCAATATTATTCTATCTGTTATATAGGGATCTGTGATGTCACTACTGGGCCACCATAGACTGTCCTCATATAAGAGGGAGAACTTAACTGATAAATGTATGTATTCTGACTGCTCCACCATGTCTGCGTACAGCCTTTCCTCCATTTCTTTCTCACTCTCCTCTGGCCTTCTTATTCTCTGAGACACAACAATATTGAAATTAAGCCAATTAATAACCCTACAATAACCTCTAAGTGTTCAAGTGAAAGGAAGAGTTGCATGTCTCTCACTCTAAATCAAAATCTGGAAATGATTAAGCTCAGTAAGGAAGGCATGTAAAAAGCCAAGGCAGGATGAGTGCTAGGCTTCTTGCTCCAAACAGTAAGCCAAGTTATAAAAGCAAAGGAAAACTTCTTGAGGAAATTGAAAGTGCTAGTTCAGTGAATACATGAATGAAAAGAAAGCAAAATAGTGTATTGTTGATATGGAGAAAGTTTTAGTGGTCTAGATATATCAAACTAGCAACAACATTTCCTTAAGCCAAAGCCTAATTCAGACCAACACCCTAACTCTTTTTGATTCTATAGCTGACAAAGGTGGGAAAGCTGCAGAAGAGAAGTTTAAAGCTAGAAGTGGTGGTTCAATCGGTTTAAGGTTAAGGTTTATATCACTTTCATAACATAAAAGTGCAAGGTGAAGCAGCAAAAACTGATGTAGAAGTTGCCAGAAGTTATCCAGAAGATCTAGCTAAGATCATTGATGAAAGTGGCTACACTAAATAGCAGATTTTCAATGTAGACAAAATAGTCTTTCTTTAGAAGAAGATGCCATCTAGGACTTTAATAGCTAGAGGAAGTCAATGCCTGTCTTCAACACTTCAAAAGACAAGGTGACTCTCTTGTTAAGGGCTAATGCAGCTGGTGACTTTAAGTTGAAGCCAATGCTCTTTTACCATTCCAAAAATCTTAGGACCCTTAAGAATTAGCTAAATCTATTCCATCTGTGCTCTATAAAGGGAATAACAAACCATGGATGATGGCACGTCAGTTTACAGTATAGATTACTGAATATTTTAAGCTCACTGTTGAGACCTACTGCTTAGAAAGAAGACATTATTCAAAGTATAACTGCTCCTTGACAATACACCTCATCATTCAAAAGCTCTGATGGAGATGCATAAGGAGATGCATTTTCATGCTTGCTAACACAACATCTGTTCTGAAGCCTATGGATGAAGGAATAATTTTGACTTTCAAGCCTCATAATTTCAGAAATACATTTTGTAAAACAGTAGTTACCAGAAAGTGATTTTGCTGATAAAATTGCAACCCTTCTGGCAAGGATTCACCATTCTGGATGCCATTAAGAACATTTGTGATTCATGGGAGGAAGTAAAAGTATCCACATTATAAGGAGTTTGGGAGATATTGATCCCATCCCTCCTGCATGACTTTGTGGGGTTCAAGACTGCAGTGGGGGAAGTAACTATAGATGAAGTGGAACTAGCAAGGGAACTAGAGTCAGAAGTGAAGACTGAAGTTGTGACTGAATTGCTACAATCTCATGATAAATCTTGAACAGATGAGGTGTTGCTTCTTCTGGATGTGGTTTCTTGAGATGGAATCTACTCCTGGCATAGATGCTATAAATGTTGTTGAAATGACCACAAAGAATATTACATAAAGTTAGTTGATAAAGCAGTGGCAAATTTGGAGAAGATTGATTCTAATTTTGAAAAATATTCTACTGAGAGCATGTAAATGCTCCCAAACAGCATTGTATGCTACAGTGAAATCTTTTGTGAAATGAAGAGCCAATCAATGTGGCCAACTTTATTATTGTCTCATTTTAAGCCATCAACATCAAGGCAAGACACTCCTCAGGAAAAAGATTATGACTCTCTGAAAGCTCAGATGATTGTTAGCAATTTTTAGCACTAAAGTAGGTTTTTTTTTTCCTTTTCTTTTTTCTTTCTTTTTTTTTTTTTTTTTTTTTTTTTGAGATGGAGTTTCGCTCTTGTTGCCCAGGCCAGAGTGCAGTGTCATGATCTTGGCTCACTGTAGCCTCTGCCTCCTGGGTTCAAGTGATTCTCCTGCCTCAGCCTCCCAAGTAGTTGAGATTACAGGTGTGCACCACCACGTCCAGCTAATTTTGTATTTTTAGTAGAGATGGGGTTTCACCATGTTGCTCAGGCTGGCCTCGAACTCCTGATCTCAAGTGATCCACCTTCTTTGGCCTCCCAGAGTTCTGGGATTACAGGCATGAGCCACTGCACCTGGCCAATAAAGTAGTTTTTGTGTATATTTTTAAAGACATGATGCTATTTCATTATGCCCAAAAGGAAGAATATAGTAAACACTTAATACGCTATGGTATAGTATAAATATGAATCTATATGACTTCTTTTATTGTTATCTTCACTTTATTGTGGTGGTCTAGAACCAAATCTGCAATATCTCTGAAGTATGCTTGCATTTATTTTTGGTCATTGGTTTGGAGGAAGAAATACCTCTAAAAGTATTGTATTTACTGTTATGAATATTTAAAGGAAATGAGCATGTACTGAAACTTTCCTGATTCATGCTGCAGGAATCGGCCTCAAGAAGTCTGGAAGCCTAGGCCTATTAATAATTGGATATATTAATTGAAGAACATTTCCTTGTATTCCTGTATTCAGTAAATAGTCAATAATGCACTATGGTTGTTATCAGCCATTGGAATTTGATAAACAGGCAAGCACATAGACTGAGTCTTGAAAGAAGCCAGGAAGAATTGAAAGAAGCCAGTAAGTTATAAGGCCCCTTAGAATGAAAACAACAACAACAACAACAACAACAACAACAACAACAAAAACCACCACCACCAACAAAAACAACAACAAACAAAACAAAACAAACAAAAAACAAGCATTCAGAAGAACCAGATGGAATTTTAATCTGAGATCCCATTGATTGGGCTTCCAAAGAGCAATGAAGTTTGTTCTTCAATTTAAAATATGCTCCTTGTTCCGCAGCTCTGATTATTTAGCTGTGTGCAAATCCAGTATTATTTTCTTATCTGTGTCAATGGAGCTTGAGTCCTTTGTTTGTGTCTGTTGGTATCTTATTCCTGTACATGTGTCATCATTGTACATGCCAGAGAACTGCTTTCACTCATTTATTACCTGTACATGCCAGAGAATTGCTTTCACTCATTTATTCAACAAATATCTCATGAATGCCTACCATGGGCTAGGCACTATGCTAGGTATCACCTGTGTTTAAACCTGTATTAGGGTAGCTTTTTTGTTACTTTAGTAAAGTACTCTCTGGAAAAACTTCAAGATATTCTTGCCTACCTTTCTAATATTAATAGCTTCCTATAAAGGGTTGTGCTAGAGAAAAGTGCTAGAGAAAATGCTACTTATTGTAGTGTGGTGGAGTGCCTTACACTGCATTCTGTACAACAATAAATACTATAGAAAGGTTCTAGTGCATTTGATGATATCTGGCCAGCTTACTCATAATAACTCTGACTTCATTGTGGAAGAAAGCCCTTCTATGCAAGGCATAAAATCCAATTGATTTTTATGAAATAAGATGCTATGAAGAAGAAATGCATTAAGTGTTCTGTATCACAATAATTCTACCTCATAAGCTAAATGGTTTTTGGAATGCTGTTGAAAATGCTGTCACTATTCTCAGCATACATAAAAGAGCAAGATAAGGCCAATAATTTAGAAGTCAATGCTACTCCTACTCAAAGATTTCTTTCCTCAATTAATAAAGCATTTTCTCCTCTGTGTCAGTTAAAAATAAAATTCAAAATAGCTTTATATGATATGATCAGACACAAAGCCATGTGTAAGTTATGTGGATTCTACAAAATTTCTTTATTGAATTCTGAGGTGCAACTATCTTAGGCTTCTATTAAAGTACCTTATCAAATCTGTTATGTATATTTAAAATGATATATTTTTGCTTTAAAAGAATGTATCAATTCTTTTAAAATTGGTTTATTTCAGCAAGCCTGGTTAGCTAAATTGAGTAAACATTTCTAAAATAATGGTATATGGATGTAGACAGGAAGTCAAGTCATCTGATTTCAGGGACAAAACCACTCTGTAGCTCTTGCAATCAGACAATAACTTGCAGTGAATTCGGTTAGGTTAGTGGCAGCAGCGTTAATTTTTAATCTTTTTTTTTTTTCTGACATAACACACCTGAAGAATAGAATAAACTCCTATAAATAATAGGGGTTCATGGTGATGATGATTCTGTGAATTTAAGAAGTGGAGTAGACTGAAAATCAGCCTACTGGATGGATGGCCAACCAACCATCCCACATGAAAGAGGTGATTCTCAAATGCTCCCTGGGGGATATTTTTGAGTCATTGCAAAGTAGTTAAAACTGTGGGTAAGATTCTTAGATATAGCCACTTTAATTTTAATTTCTGGTCATTCTAAATGAAGTGATAGACTGGTTTTGTACCTGGCATCTAGGTGCTCAGTAAATATATGATTGAACAAAAGAAGGAATGAAAGAGAGATTTTAAATATCCATTACTTATATAACAGAAACACAATATATATTTCATTGTCACTTAACATGTCCATGTTAAATGGAGTTTCTCACAGCCTTTAAAAATTCTATGTTAGTATCTAGTATAATTAACATATAATATATTTTTTGACCTTGTACTCCATATCTGAAAATCTGTCCCATAAAGTAGGACCTAGCCAAAGCAATATTCAAAACAATGTGGAGGCATAACAATACCTGATTTGAAATTATATTACAAAGCCATAGTAATCAAAACAGAATGGTACTGGCATGAAAATATATAGACCAGTAGAACAGAATAGAGAGCACAGAAATTAATCCAAACAAATATGGTCAACTAATTTTCAACCAGGGCACCAAAAAGACATAATGCCAAAAGGATGGTCTCTTCAATAAATGGTGTTGGGAAAACTAGATTTCCACAAGCAAAAGAATGAAATTGAACTCTTACCTTATACCATATACAAAAATCAACTCAAATTGGATAAAAGACCTAAATGTAAGGCCCCAAACCATAAAATTCCTGGAAGAAAACATAGGGGAAAAACTCTTTGACGTTGACCTTGGCAATGATTTCTTGGATATCACACCGAAAGCTCAGGGTACAAAAACAAAAATAAATAAATCGGAATAATCAACACAATGAACAAAGGACTTGAGGAGATATTTTCCAAAGATGACATAAAATGGCCTACAGTTATATGAAAAGGTGCTCAGCATCACTAATCATCAGGAAAATGCAAATAAAAATCATTATGAGATACCACCTCACATCTATTAGGATCACTATTATCAAAAGACAAGAGACAGCAAGTGTTGATGAGGTGTACAGAAAAGGAAACTTTTGTATATTACTGGTGAGAATGTAGATTGGTGCAGCCATTATGGAAGATAGTTTTGAAATTCCTAAAGATATTAAAAATAGTACTACAATATGACACAGCAATCCCTCTTCTAGATTTATACCCCAAGGGATTGAAACTACTCTTCATAAAGATGTTTGCTCCCATGTTCATTGCAGCACTATTCATAATAGTGAAGATATGGGAATAATCTAGGTGTCTATCAATGGAGAAATGGATAAACAGTGGTATATGTACATTGTCACAACATGGATAAACTTGGAGGACACGCATAGTGAAATTAATCAGACACAGCAAAAAAGTTGGCATGATCTCTTTTATATGTGGAATCTAAAAAAATTAAAAGTGAAATACACAAAGATAAAGAATAAAACAGTTGTTATCAGGGTCAGGGGTTGGGGGAGAAAAACAGGGACATGTTCGTCAAGGAATACAAAATAGCAAACAGGTAAGATGAACAAATCAAAAGATCCAATGTACAACATAAGGTCTATAGTTAATAATAGCTAAACATTCCTTTTAATACTACTTGTAAAAGATAGAAATACCTGACGTGATCATCATTGGGAAATAACACATTATGCTTCTAATACAGTGGCACAGTATTCAGCTATTAAAAACATGAATTATGTTTAAGTCAACTCACTTGAAGAGGTTTCCTCAAGATATTTTTAAGGGGAAAAGAAATAATTAAATTTTGTGAAACAAACAATTACAAAGTCCCCATATGTCATTGCAAATGATACCTAAGAATGGGAAAAATATAGAGAAGATAAATAAGTTCCAAATGTGACTTATCTAGAGGTGGCAGTGAATGGGTGTTATGTGAATATAGTGGAAAATTGACAAAACTAAACATTAATGATTATAAAAATAAACCACTAAATGTTGTTATGGTTCCATTTATGTAAAATTCTATCTATCTATCTATCTATCTATCTATCTATCTATCTATCTATCTATCTATTTATCTAATCATCTATTAATCATCTCTCTACCTACCTACCTACCTTCCTACCTATCTGTTTTTATGCATAAAGTAATGCAAGTAAGTTTAGTTACCAGAGTGTTAATGATCCCCCTTGTAGACTAGTAGAATTAATTACAAGGTATGTTTTACTTTCTTTCACTCTTATATATTGTTTGTCTTTCTTATCTCTTAGACTATTTGAATTTTTTAATTATCAAGTAAAACAATAAAATTGTAATCATTGTGAAAACTAAATGCTTAAAATGAATTTCCTCCTGGCTTTCAGGGATAATAAAAATCTCCAATCTGTTAAGTGAAATAAGCCAAGCACAGAAAGACAAATATCACATGCTCTTACTCATATGTGGGAGCTAAAAATGTGGATCTCGTGAAAATAGAGATTGGATTCCCTGAGGCTAGAAAGAGGGTAGGGGATGAAGTAGATAAAGAAAATGTATTTTTTACACTTAAAAATGGTGAAGATGGAAATTATGTATGTATATTTTACCTTAAAAAAACTAATTTTTTAAAAATCTCCAATTTATTGACCAAACACCTCAGAGAACTAAACCAATCTCCCTATTAAGCAATCAATTTTAAAAAATGTGTATGTCTTTGTGAGAAATGTGTCTTTTGAAAACATGTTTTCTCCCTCTAATGGCCTATTTTTCCTTCAAAAGTCAAATGTTTTAAATGGCAGATAGGGAGAAATAATTAAATAATACTAGCTTAAGCTCTTTCCTAAAAGCTCATCTCAATACCGAAAGAAGGTTCAGGACAAATAATTCTCAGTAACTCCCTTTCCCTAGATATAAGGCTTACCTGACATGGCTCAGCCTCCAGAAGAGAGAACCTATGATGACTCAAAGCTAGGAAAGGAAATTTACTTTTTCCTTTTACAAATCTCTTGAAGAAATCTGTGTAGGCCAACCTGTAGGGTATAACCCATTTATTCTACCTCTCTCCACTGACATGCATTTCATTTTCTTCTAGTTTGGAAGATTTTTCTCTTTATATTTGCTCCACTGTAGAACAAATGAACATCTCAGTTACGATGTTTGTTTGAAGGCTCTCACCAAATTCTGCCACTTAATCCAGGCCATGAGTAGCCCATTTCAGCAACATGAAGGCAGTACCACAGCATAGCAGAAAGCCCTAGGGCCTAAAATCAAGTAGGATACATTCCAAATCCCAGTGCTCCCTTTCATGAGCTGTAACATTAGTTAAGTTCTGGAGTCTCAGTTTCTTCATCCATAAAGAGAGTGCAGTGACTCCTATTCTCAGAGATTTAGAAAAGCATCAATGAACTTTATCTGTAAGTACCCGGCCCATTCCCCAGTACCTAATAACCACTCCATAAATGATAACCACTATTATTATTTTATATATTTCCATATTGTCACACGTTCCCTTTCTTAGAATGTGTTGGTGACATGGAAAATTATTGCTCCTATGGGTATGTATATGAGCAGTATTTAAGGAAGGGCTATCCTTATTTTTTAGCTACTTAAAGAACATGCATCATAATATATTAATATAAGATTTGACTTTTCATAAATTGGGGAGAGTAGGGGAAGTAGAGTTGATTCCGGATGATGAAATATTTACATTTAAATGCGTTCTCTATCTCTATGCCACGTGATACAATCTGAATATTACTCTTTCTTTTATATATATGAATTTACAGAAGGAAAATATAAACTATATATATGTGGGGGTATATATAAAAAATTAAATTAAATTATATATACACATAATTTAAACCAGGGAACCAGTGAAAATGATCATGATGCTGTTGAGCACTGAATCATTAATCATCACTTGCAAAGCAGAGAAAATGCTCCAGTTCTTGCCAAATGCACTGTTTACTGAAAGGAGGCCAACATTTACCACTGAAAAGATAACATACTTGGAGAAGTAAATTGAAATACCGAATTAATCTTGTGTATATTAAATATGTTTCTGGAAGCTATTTAATTTGTGATTTGAACCTTAGAACTCCTAAATTAAGGCAGTATATATGAAGAATTGTCTATCCTACTAAACTGCACTTGTTAAACGCTTGCATTTTTTTTTCCTGAAGAAACAACCATTGAAACAAAACATGAGCTTAAGGTGTTTCACACATTTCTTGAAAAGTATCAGTAAAAATTAAAATTATATTGCATGTGAGAAACATAAATACTTGTTCTTACAGAAACATACTTGTTCTTTAAAACACTTCATATTTATTAAGACAGTGGGAAGTAAAGCAAAGGAAGAGAATCAAAATCACTGATATTTTTGTTATTCAAGCACACAGTTAATGATTTGGTGCATTTTCTTCTGTTCTTACTTTTCCAAGGTTAAATTTCTTAGTTTATGTAGTTGTAATATTGCTCTATGTGCACATTGTGTCTGTTACCAGCTTTAAACTTTTTGAGTAATTAAAATAGACGTAGCATTAACTCAGTGAATTAATATTTTTCTTTCCAGACATAGTGAGTTAAGATTTACCCTTTCTGATTCAATGTTCTGTTTTCATAAGCAATGTCTGTGTCGAAAAAATCATATAGTCAGATGAGAAAATAATTTACCCAGGCTATGTAAACTACCTTGACCTTTTCTCTGTAAATTTGACAACCTTTCATGCAATTCCTAAATTGGATATTTAATTTGATTAATAACTATATTCAAAACCGTATATTTTACATAGGATATTTCCCATCATCATGCTTTTAAGGAAGATTAAAGAACTACTGTGTTAAATCTGTTTATTCTGTGGCAACGTGAAAGGGTATAGGGGAAAAATGTCCAGGTTAATTCTCGTGTGTTCTTCATCAGCTATCGCTTCTTTTCATTTACCATTGTGTAATAAAACATTTGGTCACTGTCACCAGTGAGCATTAATTGCCAGGAAATACATATTTAAATAGCTCATATTTTAGAGCACTTTAGTGATCACAGGATTTTAAATAGTATCTACATTAGATTAAGATGTCAAAAGTATCAAAACTTGTGAAGTGTGAGGTGAAATAGTCCAGATGCTAGCCAAGAATAATCTCAATAGAAAGCTATTACATAATCATCACTGTTTTCCTCACACTTGACAGTTCTTAATTTTCAATTAAGAAGCCTAGTTACTAGGCTCAGATGCTGGTCCAAATCTCAAAGAAAGCTTAATTTGTTTGACCCTTGTAAACTAGTGCTAACTTTGATTTTATTTGAGTTTGTGACTAGTCCAGTTGATTTAACTAGGTCATCTAGACTATGTTATTATTATTATTATTATTATTAAGAGACAATCAGTTCCTATAAAAGCAGAGTTAGGTTTCCTTGAGATATTGATTTTTCTTTTAAAAAAGAAACAAGCTCAGAGAACCTTTGACCTACATCAAATCTTTTTTATTTGCTAACATAAACAGGAACTAATCATAAGTGCAAAGGATTAACAGACACAGGAGACTAGATTATACATTTTAAACTTTACTTTGGAGACCTGAGGGAATGCTTTAGTGTGGAATTGGATTAACCTTTTTGACACTTTCTTTAAAATACTTTAAAGTTATATGGGTTTGTTTCTTGATTCTGTGGGTACTCATGTAATAGTATAGGTTTTGAGGTTATGAATGAAATACTTTTAAGTTTTACTAAGCATGTGAAATAAAAAAATATTTCATCATTTGGCATTCTCTAGTTCCCTTCATGCAGCTTCTTTTTTTCAAGAAAGAAAACAGTGCAATTTCAATAGCATTGGTTGGGGGCTCTGTATATAGCTGAGCATTTCTTGAGACATGATTTTTGCCAGAATATTCTTAGTGGATGCAATATGGGTTCCTTTTTCAAGAATTCTATTTAAAATATTTTCTAAATCATCGTTATCAATTGCAAATAGTTTTAGAGAATGTACATATATTTATGAAGATTTGGATAAAAATATAAACTTTTTGAATATTGCTCAAGTATGTATTATTTCTTTGCCTCATCTCGTATTGACCTTATCTTTTTAACATGAAAAGAGGTTAACATGAAAAAGAGATTAATCCTTTGCAGTTGTATTGATCTTCATTCTATTCCTTATTTAGATGAGATGTAAGAAAATGTTATGACCAGTTATGAGATATTTTGAAGCAAAAAATTATCTAACTTCTGATACAAACAAAGGATCTGCCTTTGAATTATCTTTCTAAAAATTAGATAGAACTAATTTCTTTTTTTACTCTTTCTTGTCCTACTTCACATCATCCCTTTATTTCTCTTTTAATGTTAGATATTTTATATAAATTATTATCAGTAAACGTACCATTTAAAATTCTTAGTACTTGGTTACAGATTTTTCAATTTCGTTCAGACATATGCCATTTTGAAGTTTCAACACCACTTAAATATTCAAGTAAAATTTTTCTCAAGTGAAAGGTTTCTGCTAGGCATTGTAAACTATTTTTGCAATAGTTTTCCTCCCGATATTGACTTCTCAGTTACTTTTTTTGCTTTTAAAATTATTCTTTTGTGAGGTGCTTTTTCCCAAACATTTTCACATCGGCTTCAAATCTATGATGACATCATGGAATGTTTACCCAGATTCTACTCAGTCTTTAGTTCCTGTGTCTGAAGCACTGCTAGGTGTTGAACAGCAGTGAGTCAAAAAGTATTTGAGCATCTTCTGTTTGCCCAGCCCTAAGCACTACGAAGAACCCAGAAAAGACATTGATACATGGTTCCTAAATTTAATCCACAGTTTAGCTATAGCAAAAGTAGCACCATTAGGCTATCGAAAGTATTAATCACTGTTTCTTTGGACTAATTTGCTGATAGTCTTTAATTTTGGCCCTGGGAAGACCAACAGAACCCTTTCAGTGAGGTTTGTAATGAAGTTTTATGTGTTCACAGACCATGTATCTATGAAACTGACCAAAGTCACAAGATCCAATCACTTCTCCAGTTTTCTTGACATTGTCCTCAAGTAAAATGGGGCAAAATTTGGCCTCTCCTTTAATGTAGTGTGATTCTACTACAAATACTTAGTTCCATAATTGCTATTCTCTTTAATTAGGGGCAGTGTTCACATTTAAGCTTTGAATACATTGTTTCTCCAAACATTTTTTGTTATTTTCAGGTATCCCTTCAATTGTTTCTTTTCTTCTTTATAGCATACCAGTCAAAACTTTATTGTTTCTTTTCGTCTTTATAACATACTAGTCAAAACTTAATAATTTGTATGGCATCTTCTTTACGTATCTAATACACTTTTTTGTAGTTTAGTTTCAGAAAGAAATGATCCTGTTTTGTTCACTGAGGTTAGAGACATTGTGAAGTGGATAGATAGAAATAAGCAAATTATACACTGTCTTTCAGATTATTTTAGAGAATTTTCTCTTTTCTCAGTTTTGTTTAAAAAATATATGACCCTTGAATCTTACTATAATATTGGCATTTTTCGTTTTTATTATTTTTTCCATTTCAGAGGAAATATGAAGCATTATAGTGTATTATATAGAAATGAAATTCTTGCTTTGGCCCGACAATGCTGTGAAATATACAGCATAACATTTGAAATAATCCGTTTTTCCATCTTTCAAAAGCGAATGACAACATGTACATGACCCTAACAAAAAAAGACCCAAAGTAATTTTTAAAAGTTAGTGTGTAAGTAATGACTTCATTTCCATTTGTGTCTAATTTTGACACCTACATCCTTGCTATGCTGATTTGAAAATGATGGTTTAAAGAATATTCTGGGGTCATATTTGAATACCAATATGGATTGAAACATACCATTATGTTTGCAAGTGAGCTCATGTATCAGACTATTTACAGACGTTCTCCTAATAGGGTACTCAAAATTCTAAGTACAGTTTAGAAATTCCCAGGAGTGTAATTTAGGTGCTATTTGACAATTAACCAAGCAGAGAGCAACTCTTGCCGAAGCAGACATTGCCCCTACCACATGTTTCAATGTTAAGAACTAAGGAACTAAAAAGTTATCTTAAAAAACATTTTAGAGATAGATAAATATTTAACAAATTACCTTTTTCATTTTCATATGAATAACTATCAAATGAGAAAAATTCAGGTATTACTTGTGTGTATTAAATAAATATTATGTACTTTTAACCTTACATGTACAATAGCTATAATATTATTTATGTATATATATATA